>NC_134883.1:6709199-6796699 GCF_041734735.1 Babylonia areolata
ATGTAGTCTGATGCATTTTGATTGGTGGAAAAATATTATTAAATTCTTTATTTCTTGTTTCTCAAAAAGAAAGAGTAGAGGGACCATCACAGTGTGTGTGTGTGTGTGTGTGTGTGTGTGTGTGTGTGTGTGTGTGTGTGTGTAGGAAAGATAAAACAGCTGTTTCCAAAAACATATGAGTGAGTCAATACTGCTTCAACATGGAATGTACAGATTGAATTTGTTTTGTAAATAGCGACATTTTGATCTTTACCTTAGAATCAGCACTTTGCTGCTAACATGCCCAGGGTCAACAAAAAAAAAAGAAAAAAAAAAGGAAAAAAAATGACAGAAAAAAAGATTTTAACTCTCTCCATACGAACGGCGAAAGAGACGACGTTAACAGCCTTTCACCATAATTACCATCATCAAAATATTGCAAGCGGAAGGCTCTTATACTGAAGAGGTGAATGTTGACAAAAAATACCACAATTCTGACGACGGAAGCTAAAGGCTGGGTCATTCAGACACCCACTGGATATCCGGTTGGTCTGTGTAGAGGAGAAGAGAGGACTGGCCGTACTGAGTGAGTTAAAGTAAAACTTACCATGGATGTGTTTCAAGAGTGTCATAACTCATTACTTCCTTGTTACGGTTGAAATTCAGTTCGGGTTATAAAACAGTTTCCAGTATGTACAGAATGTTCTCACTTATTATGGGGCCAGTTTCTGTGTGGTAGCCACTAGTGGAACACTTGAATTCAAAATAATATATTGAAAAAAACCCAACAACAACCACTATTGAACATGGTACTGTTTCAACATTTGAGTGGGGTTTTTTTTTTGGGGGGGGGGGTGGGGGGGGGGATTTTTTTTTTTTTATAGAAGTCCCAAATTGAAAGAAGCATCTATAATTTTGATTTATGTAGAAGTGTTGGATTGCATTTTGAGAATCTGTTGTACGAGGAAGGGCAAATAAGTTTGATTACATGGACTACAGTTTCTTGAAAGAAATTCAGACTGTTTTTAGTGAGATTTTGTTTATGTCATTGTCACTAGTTGGATTATGTCATTGTTGTAGACAGCCAAGTTAAAAATTCTGTCATATAATTGTCGTTTTGACATTGAATCTTGATTTGTGGCAACATGATATCTACTTTTTGTAGGTTTTTTTTTTGTTTGTTGGTGTGCTTTTTTGCTTCCTTAAAAAAAAAAAAAAAAAAAAAAATCCAGATGAATTAAATGTATGCAACAGATAAAAATAGAATTAAAAAAAAATCTCTACATGTAACTTTATTTCACAGGTCATGGTATTGAAGATTTCCCCCCCAGTAGACTCTTACAAGATTCATAGCAAGCTGTTTTATGTTGTTGATATATAAAATGTTAAAACTATATCAGAATCATCTTTCAAGGATGAACTTCCAGTTTGAAACTGTATGAAAATCCAGAGTACCGCAATAAATGTGTATTCAAACTTGATAACACCCTTACAAAAAGAAAAAAATAATGCCTGTAACATCCTTTATGTTTCAGAATGTCTGTTAAAAATGTGTGTGTAGATTTGAATGGATGTGGCCAGGTTTATGTATACTTGTGTGATTGCTGAATCTCTGAAAAATCAAAATGTTTATGCATATTTGCTGAGATGATTATGATTACAACAAAAATGAGATGATATAGATATGATTGAGTGATATTGTACTTTATTCTTAAAGGTAATGTGGAGACTTGTAAGTACACAGAAATTTTCAACAACAATCCTGTACTTGTAACTGTTCCTAACCACTCCCTTGCTAAACTGCAATGTGACAAAAGTGAACTTGAATACATGTACATTTTTTGCAGAATGTGATGCATGTCTCAGTCTGCAGTTTTTTGTTGCATATATGAGGATTTAGATGTGCACATGTTGAACTCACTAGTTCTTTATGGGGGCGGGGGTGGGGCGGGGGGGACTGTGTTGTTCTTGTGCAAGTGTGTGTGTGTGTGTGTGTGTGAATACACAAGCATGCCAAATCAAGAGGTAGTGTTTCCAGACCGGGTGAATAATTACAAGTTTGAATGTTTTAGATTCTTCCATTTTCACTTCATGTTAACTCTCTCCATACGAACGGCGAAAGGGACGACGTTAACAGCGTTTCACCCCAATTACCATCATCAAAATATTGCAAGCGGAAGGCTCTTATTCTGAAGAGGTGAATGTTGACAAAGAATACCACAATTCTGACGACGGAAGCTAAAGGTTGGGTCATTCAGACACCCACTGGACATCCGAGGGGTCTGTGTAGAGGAGAAGAGAGGACTGGCCGTACTGAGTGAGTTAACCTGATCTGCAAGCAAGGTCGTGTGGTTTGAGAACAGTCAGATCTGCATTCACTCTCATTATCTCCCTTTCCACTTGTCAGCCTCTTTTGTTTTGTATTTTTTTAAGGTTCTGCTTTTCAAAGAAGGAACAGGTAGGGAGGTAGATAGATAGACGTATGGATGAATAAGGGGGAGAGAGAGAGGTTTCTTCTTTGTTCGTGGGCTGCAACTCCCACGTTCACTCGTATGTACACGAGTAGGCTTTTACGCGTATGACCGTTTTTACCCCGCCATGTAGGCAGCCATACTCCCGTTTTCAAAGATGTGCATGCTGGGTATGTTCTTGCTTCCATAACCCACCTGAATGCTGACATGGATTACAGGATCTTTAACGTGTTTATTTGATCTTCTGCTTGCACATACACACGAAAGGGGTTCAGGCACTAGCAGGTCTGCACATATGTGGACCTGGGAGATTGGAAAAGTCTCCACCGTTTACCCACCAGGTGCCATTACCGGGATTTGAACTCTTGATCCTCAGATTGAAAGTCCAATGCTTTAACCACTCTGCTATTGCGCCCACAGAGAGAGGTTTGATTTAGACAGTTTTTGAGAAACATACTGATTACCTGAATGTTGATCATAGCTTATCGGATAATCAAGGTTGTTTCATGATATTCAGTGCAATTCAAAATAATTGTTTTCGCACATATGCGAGTACATGCAAGTGTGTAAATTTCTTTTTTGTGTGTAGTTGGTTTGTGTGTATTTGACAGAGAGAAAGAGAAAAGCAACATGCAGGTCTGTGCGCAATACTTGTCTTTTTCTGTTATTCTTTACGATTTGTACAATTATATGAGTACTGCAACATTTCCATTATATGCATCTCGTCCGCGAGCAGACTGGTTGTCTGATTACTTCCAATTTATGTGCCCTGTGCCTTCTCTCTTGTTTTTCTGATAAATAAACAGTTGCTCAGCATATGACAAGATGTGTGCTTTCAGTTCGAATCGTATGTAGACATACAAACAAAATCATGGGAACACCCCCACAACATTCACAGTAATCACACAGACATGCAGAAATAAATCATATGTGAACAAACTTCATAGCTCGTTCATTAATCAGAACGGAGAGCAGGTAAGGGTATGGGAGGTAACTGCTGCAGGACAGTTTCACAGATGTATGTGCATTGTAACCAACCTCGTCGCTCGCGGGGGAAAAAGCATCAAAAGCTTTCAGTTTCTTCTTCTTCTTCTTCTTCTTCTTCTTCTGCGTTCGTGGGCTGCAACTCCCGCGTTCACTCGCATGTACACGAGTGGGTTTTTACGTGTATGACCGTTTTTACCCCGCCATGTAGGCAGCCATACTCCGCTTTCGGGGGTGTGCATGCTGGGTATGTTCCTGTTTCCATAACCCACCGAACGCTGACATGGATTACAGGATCTTTAACTTACGTATTTGATCTTCTGCATGCGTTTACACACGAAGGGGGTTCAGGCACTAGCAGGTCTGCACATATGTTGACCTGGGAGATCGGAAAAATCTCCACCCTTTACCCACCAGGCGCCGTCACCGTGATTCGAACCCGGGACCCTCAGATTGAAAGTCCAACGCTTTAACCACTCGGCAATTGCGCCCGTCGCTTTCAGTTTCAAGCGTGAGGACTCATCTGTATGCGCCAGACCACATCCGATTTAGAAAAGGAAGATGAAAAAAAAAAACAAAATCAAAGGAGACAGATGTATGACTGCACTGTTCAGGCCTTCAGAGTTTATCTTGGTTTACTGATCTACCAATACCGTGTCAAGTTCTCAGTTTGGTGACCCTTCTCTCTCTCTCTCTTTCTCTCTTGATTGGTTCAAATAACAAGACTGCCAACATCTCGATTGTGAGACAAGCATACGAGATGCTGCTGCTGCAAGAGGAGAAGGGCAAACAGAACTGGGTATTCCACATCAAGAAAACACTAATGGAACATGGATTTGGTCTTGTTTGGATGTGCCAAGGAGTAGGGCATAAGCGGCTTTGTATCGGAATTTAAAGATAGACAGCATGTTACAAACAAAACTGGCACGGAGAAATAGAGAGCAATGATAGGTATAAATGGTTCTATTCATTTAAATCAATATTTCAAGAGAAGTATATTAAGATTATAACAAATAAAGGGTATAAAATCTGCTTTGCGAAGCTCAGATTGAGAGCACTTGAACTGAAATGCCAACAGAAGATGGTTCGATTCAGATGTAGCAACACCTCCTTGCCAAATGTGTGGCGAAAGCCCAGAAGATGAAAACCATTTCATATTTAACTGCAAAAGATATGATGAATTGTGAAAAAAACTGTATCCCTTTCCAGTACAGCTCCAGTGCAGAGAAAAGACTTGTTCGGCATACTGATGACAGAAAATGAAGATATGATACTTTAACTAGCAAAATATGTATCCGAGGCAATAAATACACGGAAAATGTCCATAATCGATCCAAATACTCATTAATCAATTGAAGATTAGCATGGGTTCTATGAGGAAAAAAGCATAGGTAAAAAAGAAGGGCCTACATTCGGATGGTCAGTCTCGACTTGTATGATGTGTTCGTATTGATATGATGGGTTTTGATGTCGAGGCATAAATGATTATTTCAGGATTTAAATGTACTTCAGTATGTGTTTGTATTGATATGATGTGTGTCGATGTTACATGCGTAAGTATTTACTATATGATTTATATGTACTTTGTTTTCTGTGTACTGTCCGTACAAACCTTGGAGACGAACGACTGAAAAAAAAGGCACATTACCCCCCTGTCACATGTACTTTAAGCTAATGACAAAGTGCCAAAGTGTCGCAAATCTCTTACTAGTTTATATTGTTTCAATTCAGTTTTTTTTTTTTCTCCTTTCTGTTCCATTTTTATCTGTTTTGCACCATTTTGTTCTGATTAGTACCTACTTTGTCACGAGAGCTTTTCAGCTAATGACATTAAACTGTTCAGTGTTCAGCTCTCTCTCTCTCTCTCTCTCTCTCTCTATGCCTTTCTATAGTTCCCTTCTCTCTTTCTCTCTCCCTCTCCATATTTGTCTCCATATGCTCTTTCGCTCTCTTTCTCTCCCTTCCTGTACCGTGCACGTGTGTGCGCGACGGACGTGGAGAGAGAGAGAGAGAGAGAGGGTGGGGGGCGGGGGGGGGGGGGAGGGGGGGGGGAGAAGAGAGAATGAAAGACAGAGACAGAGAGACAAAGGTACAAACACAGAGAGACAGAGGAAGACAGACCATAGACACTAGAAGTCCCAGTGTCTTTGGACAGACGAACACGGCACACTGTGGAAGAGAAAGCGGTTCAGGAAACGGAGACATAGAAAGAGAGTCAGAGGCAGAGAGACAGGCGGAGGTGGTGAACACGGAAATCTGTCATGTCAGTAGCTTTCAGTCATTTTAAAAACAATTTTCTTTTTTGAAGTTGTTCGGGTGAGCACTCGTTTATTTGTCATCAATACCATCTTCACTCGTCTAAAAACACGGGACTGTTTTTCTTCCTTTCCTCCTTATTTTCATTCCTTCATTTTTCCTTTCTTTCTGTCTGTCTGTTTGTCTTTCCATAAAGTAGAATTCCGACGGCAAGAGCCAGTCAAGGGACAAAACTTCAGACAGAAGGAATATCATGTGTAAGCAACGGTTATCTGTCTTCAATCCATGTGTAATTCTGCGGGTGTGGTGGGTTGTGGTGATGATGATTGTGGTGATGGTCTGTGTGTGTGTGTGTGTGTGTGTGTGTGTGTGTGTGTGTGTGTGTGTTCGTGTTCAGTTCCATGTTCAGTTCAAACTCCCGCTGATTCAGCACAGACAATTTAACATCCAACACCGTACACACGTATACGCAGACAGAGATGGGGGAGACGGCGAGAAGCGTCCAGTATCTCGACACAGTCTCCTCAGTGAACTGCTCACTGCAGTGGACGTGGCCCAGTTTTCCCACAAAACGATAACAAGGTTTGACCACATGCCGGACCAGAGTGTTCAGCTGTACAGATACTGAGCCAGACTGACCACTGACAAACTCTGCGCGGGGGTTGTTAACGTCTTCGGCCAGATAAGACAGACGCTGTGTCGATACTCAAGTAAGGACGGGGACCACTATGCGTGGTCAACAAACAATGAGGCCCGGCCACTAGTGTGTTCAGTTGCTGCAAATGCTAGCACTTATATGTATATATGGATATGTGTCAAAAAAAAACACCCTTCTGTATTTGTGTGCGTATATGATTTCTGATTCAACCCCCAATATTTGTGACCCAGGTACACTTGGTGATAAACGGATATTCGAATTCTCTTCTGTTCTATTCAGTCTGATGCCAACGGCCATACCACGTTGAAAACACCGGTTCTCGTCCGATCACCGAAGTTAAGCAACGTCGGGCCCGGTTAGTACTTGGATGGGTGACCGCCTGGGAACACCGGGTCCTGTTGGCATTACTTTTCTCAAGGCCTGACTAAGCGCGTTGGGTTACTCTGCTGGTCAGGCTTCTGCTTGGCAGATGTGGTGTAGCGTATATGGTTTTGTCCGAACGCAGTGACGCCTCCTTGAGCTACTGAAACTGAAACTCAGTCTGATATTAATGACAGACTTCTTTCAGTTGTTGCTGCTGAGTTCGCCTCATGTAACTCCTCCCTGTATCCCCGGCCACTACACACCCCGCTATCATCACCATGCTGCAATCAACGGCAGTATTAACCAGGTCCACTCATTGACGGAATAACGCCAGTTCTCAACAGCATGCATTTCCGTCGGTACAAACATTCAAACATGTACTGTTTGTTGTTGTTTTCTGCAGGTAAGATTAGCAAAAATTAGCCATCAACCGTGTTGAGAAAGCTGATTCCCCCCCCCCCCCCCGCCCCCCCCCTACCCCACCTCCCTCCGAAGATGCTTAGCAAACAGTTCGTTCAATGGGTGCTGGTTTAATGCAAACAGAGAGACAGCGGGTAGAACAAACAGACTGACAAAGCGGATACTATGACAAGGCAGCCACTCTCTGCCCTGTGGGGAATCAGCTCGCTCAGCTTCGATAGTTCTATGGATGTAACATGGAGCTGGTCTACTCAACACTTCAGTCAGTCCACTAACGTTATCCCCACACACACACACCCCACGCCCCCCCTCTCTCCTCTCTCTCTCTCTATATATATATGGAGAGAGAGGAGAGAGGTATATATATATGGAGAGAGAGAGGAGAGAAAGAGATTCAAGATTTAAAAACTTTATTACTCAAGGATAAAGATTTTAGGCGTTGCCTAGTCTTCCAGTCTGTCGCTTGTGACAACAAAAACAGTAACGATAAGACACAACAATAATAACAATGGTAAACACTACTACTACCACTACTACTACTACTACTACTAATGATAATTATAATACTAATCCAGAGAGACAGAGAGAGCTATCCATGCCACAACATAAACATATGAACCCATCTGAGTGCAAGAGCTTGCGATCTTCGACCGATGCACTAACGTCATTCCGCGAGAGAAAGCTGGTTATGTACTTGTGGTATTGAGTGAGAAACAAGGAAAGTAGAACATGGATACTCTCTCTCTCTCTCTCTCTTGAGGGGGGGGGGGGGGGAGGGGAAGTATGTGTGCCGGCGTACGCGTGTGGTTTGTGTGGTGTGTGGTGTGTGTGTGTTGCAAAGTGTGTGTTTGCGAGTGTAAATCCTACATATTTTGGTTCATAGCAGTGAGCCGAAAAGTTAATAAAACTGAGCAACTGGCAAGCTCAGCCTAGGTTGGTCTTGACGGAAATTACTTGAAGGTGACACGAGGCAACACAAAGAGAATGTGATAAGGTAGCTCTCTCTCTCTCTCTCGGCTCTCACACACACACACACACACACACACACACACATATATATATATATATATACTCGCGCGCACGCATGTGTGCACACAACTGACGCATATACTAGTATGCATGTACGCACTACATGTTGATATTGCTTGTACTGGTTTGGGTTTGCATTAGTACGGATCATTACTTTGATGGGCCGTTTAGGGAGATAGGTTTTACATGAGAACTATGTCTGATTGAGTCACACACACACACACACACACACACTCCAACACACACTCACTCTCCTAACACCACGTCCCCACAAACAATCATCACATACATCAACTCGACAAAGTTTAATAACCATTTTTTTTGATTCAGACAATAACAATATCGCTGTTTCGTGACCCATTCCCGTCAGGTCAACGCCCCGGGCTACGCCACAGATGGTATAGCCTTCTCTCTCTTTCTCTTTCCCCTCTCTTCTCTGTCCTCGGCTGCCTTCCCCGATCGCCATAACGCTACGGCATCATCGGTCATTCCCCGTGCAGTGACCGCCATTACTCTCCACCTCCTGACCGTTCAGTGCCCCAACAGCTGCGCGCCAATCACCGTCCCGACATGTTACACATCCAAAACTGCTGTGTTGCTACCCTCCCTCCTCCCTCTAAACTGCCATACCGTGTCCGGGAGAGAGTGGGTGGTCATTAACCCCCCCCCCCCACCCCCACCACCCTCCAATCCCCTCCCCCCCCTCCTTCTCCCACCACCCACCACCCTCACCATCACCACTGATTCCCCCTACCTCTGCAAACCTCTACCTTGACCGAGCACTCGAATCCCCCCCCACCCACGCCATACTTCCTTCCATGTTTTTCTCACTTTTGGCGGTGGTACAGTGGTTTGACACGGGGACAACACCGAATGAGAGGTTGAGTGTTTTGTTGTTGCGTGGCAAGCGGATATAATGTTTGTTCGCGATATTATTTTTTACCTTTACGTACACAAATTGATTATGCATTGATAATGCATGACACAAAAATCCTTCATGATCTACGTCGTTTTATTTATCACTCTAATAAACATCGCGCTGCTTTATTATGACAACGGGCACAACCTGAGTTCTGTTATGTTATACATTTAAAACAACGAACGTACATGTTTAAGCGGACTTGCTCACGATGGAAGGCATTTACCTTTTTTGATTTTTCGATTCATGTGTTTGCATGCCCGGTTTTACAAAATCGAGTCTGCGCGCGCGCAAGTGCGTGTGTGTGTGTGTGTTTGGGGGGGGGGGGGGATGTGGGAGGGGGTGGGGGGGGGGATGGGGTGTGTGGGGGTGTGCTCAACAATGTAATGGGTCAGAAGGCCTTCTACAATAAAACATTTCTGAGTTCTGAGTTCTGAGTACACAAATTGATATAATGGACATATGATAATCATGCTGCCATGAGAAATGTCTTTCAGCAAAAAGGCACAGAAAAGATTGCATCTTAGGAGCCGCGACTGACTGAGAGACGGCAGACAGTCAAACGTACGTGACCGGACAAAGAGACAGACCGGGGAGAGAGACACAAAGATACACAGATGAATAGTAGACAGAGGAAGGCAGGATGAAAGAGAGAGAGAGAGAGAGAGAGAGAGAGAGAGAGAGAGAGAGAGACAGAGAGACAGACAGAGAGACACAGACAGAGACAGAGAGAGAGAGAGAGAGAGAGAGAGAGAGAACCCAGGAACGCAGGAAGTTTAATGCGAAGGCCACCAGCCTGTCCACATGAGAACACGTACACATAAAGATAACGATTTGAAAAAATGAGGGAAAAACCAGATTAAAAAAAAACCTTAAACATAATTGCTCTGCCACGCAGTTTGGTTTTATCATTTTAAATCAAACTTCACATCAGTTCCTCTCTGGAACGGAGAACACAGTAAATAAACATGGCAACATCTCTTATTATACACCTAATAATAATAATAATGGATACTTATATAGCACACTATCCAGAAATCTGCTCTAGGTGCTTTACAAAAACGCTTTTGTTAACATAAAACATTATATCTATGTTACATACACACACCAAAATGTGACTACACACACACACACACACCTGTCTTCATTTTGTAACAAAAATGGAACTGGCGGAGTGTTACTATTTCTATGATGCTTAAATATATACTTTTCTCGTAGTTTAGCATATACAGGATACCTATTAAGAAAATGAACTTCAGTTTCTCGATCATTACAAAAGGGACAGTTTAAAAAAAAAAATTTGAGAGAGAGAGCAAGAGAGAGAGAGAGAGAGAGAGAGAGAGAGAGAGAGAGAGGGCAAGACAAGGCAAAATCTTTATTATCGAGGGTAATAGATAAGCAAGTAACTTGCTTTTTTACATCCAGCCCTCGCCCAAAAGAGGGAATTCTTCTTCTGCGTTCACTCGTATGCACACGAGTGGGCTTTTACGTGTATGACCATTTTTACCCCGCCATGTAGGGGTGTGCATGCTGGGTATGTTCTTGTTTCCATAACCCACCGAACGCTGACATGGATTACAGGATCTTTAACGTGTGTATTTGATCTTCTGCTTGCATATACACACGAAGGGGGTTCAGGCACTAGCAGGTCTGCACACATGTTGACCTGGGAGATCGGAAAAATCTCCACCCTTTACCCACCAAGCACCGTCACCGTGATTCGAACCCGGGACCCTCAGATTGACAGTCCAACGCTTTAACCACTCGGCTATTGCGCCCGTCTAAAGAGGGAATAAAGCTAAGAAAGCGAAAATGAGTGAAACGAAGAAAAAAAAAATCAAAACACTATAAAAATACACCAGTATCTTCCCATTCACAGCCATTCCACCCAAAGCAAAATAAGAGAGGAAAAAAGAAGAAAAAAAAGCCACACACACACACACACACACACACACACCGTGAAGATTTTGAAGAGAGGCAGACAGACAGACAGACAGAGACAGAAAAAGACAGAGACAAAGACAGACAGGCAGACACACACAGAGAGACAGACAAACAGACAGACAGACAGTTGACCAAAGGAAGATTGGTCTTCATGAAGTAGATGGAGATTGGCCCAGGACTGGGGGGCGTATATCAGACTGCACGGAACATGATGTGCATCAACACATACAAACATGATAACATGTATCCACTCAAACCCCACATACATGTGCGACCGATAGTAGGATCAGCAAAGTATTGAAAACTTCACACTCTTCACACCACGCTACAGTGCAGCACCAACTTCTTTCTTCTGGCTGTTAACTCACTCAGTACGGCCAGTCCTCTCTTCTCCTCTACACAGACCCCTCGGATGTCCAGTGGGTGTCTGAATGACCCAACCTTTAGCTTCCGTCGTCAGAATTGTGGTACTCTTTGTCAACATTCACCTCTTCAGTATAACAGCCTTCTGCTTGCAATATTTTGATGATGGTAATTGGGGTGAAACGCTGTTAACGTCGTCCCTTTCGCCGTTCGTATGGAAAGAGTTAATGTAATTCTTTTCCGATCAAAATGGCGAAATCTGCCACTGAGGGACAACCATTTTGTTGCCGTGGGTTCTTTTTACGTGCGGCTTAATGCATGCCACTGACACGGAATCTCGGTTTATCGTCTCATCCGAGTGATCAGGGTCGTGGCGATAATAATGAGAAATGCCCATCCCCACCGCCCGTAGTGACAGTTTCCCGCCTTGTGCAGATCAGTGAATGCACATTGTGCTAGGTTTCAAATCCATGGTGTGTGCCATGGGCACACTGAGTAGCGATGTATTATATTTTGAAGACTATATTTACAAAAGAATTGTAGGCTACTGCACCGACATGCACGCGGCTGTAAGCGGCGAGATTAACAATGTAATCGGATGAATAAAGTGCAGGATCGAGTTTGAAAAATATCAGACTGACAGGAATACTTTTTTGAAACAGTGTTACGTCGCCCCCAACAACCTCTCTCTCTCCTTCACACACACACACACACACACACACACACACACACACACACACACACACACAAACACACATCAGGCACCCCCAAAAACCTGAACCATCTAACCACCTAACTGACCGTCGGCCGTTGCTGTGGTGACCGGCATGAATGTAGGTCAGCTGCCGGGCTCGTTGCAAGTGGCCAGTTGGTCAACATGAGCTCATCAGCTTACTATACCGTACACGTTCATGTCTGTACCGGCCCACAAAACTACGAAGGTAGAGGTAGCCCAGCCTGCAGCAGGCAACTCTTTGACCTGGGTTGGGGCCATGTTTCAATCAAATCAATCAATCAAAAACACTTTATTAATCCACATGGAAATTAAGTTGTGCAATCACAGGCTCGTTGTAAACACTAGCATAAAATCATCATGCGCAACATAAGAAGAGATTAAAACTAGTCAAATAAGAATTCCCAATAGTTGACGATAGACTACCCCCCGCCCCCACCCCCTCCACACACACACATACTCATGTTAAGACAATAGGGTATTGCACAACAATATTTACAAATGAAAACAAAAAACAAAAAAAGGGTATATATTACTAAAAATGACATGCGCGCACGCACACGCACACACGCACACACACGTTAAGACCATAAGGTATTGTACAACAATACATTAATAAAAACATCAAGGGAATAACACTCGCACACACATACACATACACATGGATGTAGGCACGTATGCATGCACATATGTTTCCTCCTCTTTCTCTTCTGTTACTGGGTTTTCTGGCTACATGGATGTAGGCACGTATGCATGCACATAACATATGTTTCCTCTTTCTCTTCTGTTGCTGGGTTTTCTGGCTGTGGAAAACGTGGTTTTAGTTGTTGATGTCGTCGGTTTTTGTTTTTGTTTTTGTTTTGTTTTTGTCCCAATGTCATTTGTTTATATTACCATTAAATAAACATTGCTTTCATACCTTGTGGTCTGACGGGTGGCCGAATGGTCACAACGCTGGATTCTCGCCCGAGTTTCCTGTGTTCGATCCCTGGGTTAGAAGCGCCGGCCAGGTGGTTGGAAGAATGGACTGGATTTTTTCCGATCTCCCGAGTCAACAAATGCGGTGCAGACCTACTGATGTAGAACATTAAATACGCACGTTAAAGATGCAGAAATCCATGACAGCGTTCACGGCTGGTTATGGAAACAAGATCACACCCTGCATGCACACACCCCGTATACAGAGTATGGCTGCCTAAATGCCGGGTTAAAAGCGGTCATACACATGAAAGGTCGCTCGGGCAATATGAGTGAACGTGGGAGTTGCAGCCCATAGAGAGAACTTGAAGACGAAGAAGAAGAAAGCTTGTGGTTGTTTTTTTTTTTGTGTGTGTGTTTTTGTTATAATTTGTTTCTTTGTTTGTTTGTTTGTTTGTTTTTTGTGCATATCTGTTGAGAAAAAAATAACGAAATGAGAAAAAAAGGGGAAATAGATATATATATATAAAAGTTAAGTCAGAAAAGTATCAGTATCAGTATCAGTAGCTCAAGGAGGCGTCACTGCGTTCGGACAAATCCATATACGCTACACCACATCTGCCAAGCAGCGTAACCCAACGCGCTTAGTCAGGCCTTGAGAAAAAAAAAAAAAATATATATAAGCGTACATACATAAATAATAATTATGATGGAAAAAAAGAAGAAAAAAAGATAGTAGTAATGAAAATAATGATAAAATAATAATAATAATAATAAATAAATAATTAAATAAATAAGACAACAATGATGATAAATAAGCAAATAAATATAAAACATGAAGACACACATTCACACATACACCCACACATGCATAACAGATATGAAAGAAAGAAAGAAACAAAGGGTAAATGAAAGAAAGCAAGGGAAAAGAGGGGAAAATGAAAGAAAATACAAGAACAGAATTGTACTCAATTATACAGGGATGGTTGGATAAAGGAAAGAATGTTCTAAGAGAGAGAGAGAGAGAGAGAGAGAGAGAGAGAGAGAGAGAGAGAGAGAGAGAGAGAGAGAGAGAGAGAGAGAGAGAGAGAGAGAGAGATTTTGTCATTAAACTTTTCTTGTCTTGACACAGAATTAGTCAAACAGATGAACGAAACTAAACGAATTTTTTATTTCACATCGGTAATACAGTATGCTCAACTGCTTCTCTCTCTCTCTCTCTCTCTCTCTCTCTCTATATATATATATATATATATATGGACAGTAACACACAGTTATGGTAATACAGTATGCTCAACTACTTTTCTCTCTCTCTCTCTCTCTCTCTCTCTCTCTCACACACACACACACACACACACACACATATATATATATATATATATATATAAGACATAACATATGGACAGTAACACACAGTTATATATGCCGTCTCTCATAGAGAGAAAAGGGTGGGGAACAAAAGACACACACACACACACACACACACACACACAAAGACCAAGGACAGAAACACGCCACAAACTGAAAGACAGGGAAGGAAACGAATGCAAAACAAGTAATAGCTGTTGCTCGTAGTCCAACGCGTATGTACGGTCAATGTAACTAATCAAAACGTAAAGACGGCAAAGCTAAGCAGCCGTAAGAAATCAATTGTCCAACGGCTAGTTATGGTTCAATACACATATACAGTCAAGTAGAATTTGAAAGCAAAGGCTTTTTGTGGGCACACGAAACCTCGCCCGCCGGAAAACTGATAGAGCAATACCATCGAACGCCAGGTAAGGTGGCTGAGTGCGGGTAACCTCGTTTGGAAAAAAAAGTGTGCCACCCACACCATTTATGCAACAACATAGTGTCAACAACTTGAGGAACTTGACAGCATAGAGGGAGCCGAGGAGCGTCACCTTGCAAAGTTGCAAGGTTAGGCTACGACGACAACGTTTGGTTTTGTGTGGAAAGTTTGACCTTATTTTGGTAGTTGACACCAACCAGGAGTTTAGCAATGGGGATCAATCAAACTCTATAGGAGTGGTCTTCAGTATCTGCTTCAGTCTGAAACATGTTCGAAACCCCTGATATTCCCCAATTAGATCAGTGTCAGAACCCCAACACTGACGTTACCCCATTAGATGTCAGAACACCCAACTGACATTACCCCATTATAGATGTCAGAACCCCTCACTGACATTACCCCCATTATAGATGTCAGAAACCCCAACTGACATTGCCCCATTAGATGTCAGAACCCCCAACTGACATTGCCCCATTATAGATGTCAGAACCCCCAACTGACATTGCCCCATTAGATGTCAGAACCCCCAACTGACATTGCCCCATTATAGACGTCAGAACCTCCAACTGACATCTCTACAATATATGTCAGAACCCCCAACTGACATTGCCCCATTATAGATGTCAGAGCCCCCAACTGACATTGCCCCATTGTAGATGTCAGAGCCCCCAACTGACATTGCCCCATTATAGATGTCAGAGCCCCCAACTGACATTACCCCATTATAGATGTCAGAACCCCCAACTGTCATTGCCCCATTATAGATGTCAGAACCCCCAACTGTCATTGCCCCAATAGATGTCAGAACCTCCAACTGACATTATCGCATTAGATGTCAGAACACCCAACTGTCATTGCCCCAATAGATGTCAGAACCCCCAGCTGACATTGCCCCATAACAGATGTCAGAATCCCCAACTGACATTGCCCCATTAGATATCAGAACCCCAACTGACATTACCCCATTGTAGATGTCAGAAGCCCCAACTGCCATTGCCCCATTAGATGTCAGAACCCCTAACTGACATTCCCCCATTAGATGTCAGACCCCCCCAACTGCCATTGCCTTATTATAGACGTCAGAACCTCCAACTGACATTACTCCATTATAGATGTCAGAACCCCAACGCTGATATTGCCCCATTATAGATGTTAGAACCCCCAACTGACATTACCCCATTATAGACGTCAGAACCCATAACTGACATTGCCCCATTAGATGTCGGAACCCCCAACAGTTATTGCCCAATGAAATGTCAGGTCCCCTACATGACATTGCCCAACTGAATGTCAGAACCGGTAACTGACATTGCCCCTTTATAGAGTGTCGGAACCCGTAACAGACCTTTTACATGTCGGAACCCCCAAATGACATTGCCCAAACCCAAAGACGTCCAAACAGACGGCAGCCCTGGAGACGATTGTAGCCCGACACAGAGGGGCCCATGGCAACGGATGCCGCACTACACCCCTGCTGGACACGACACAGAGCGGCCCATGGCAACGGATGCCGCACTACACCCCTGCTGGACACGACACAGAGCACGACACAGAGCGGCCCATGGCAACGGATGCCGCACTACACCCCTGCTGGACAGAACACAGAGCGGCCCATGGCAACGGATGCCGCACTACACCCATGCTGGACACGACACAGAGCACGACACAGAGCGGCCCATGGCAACGGATGCCGCACTACACCCCTGCTGGACAGAACACAGAGCGGCCCATGGCAACGGATGCCGCACTACACCCCTGCTGGACAGAACACAGAGCGGCCCATGGCAACGGATGCCGCACTACACCCATGCTGGACACGACACAGAGGGGCCCATGGCAACGGATGCCGCACTACACCCCTGCTGGACAGAACACAGAGCGGCCCATGGCAACGGATGCCGCACTACACCCATGCTGGACACGACACAGAGCGGCCCATGGCAACGGATGCCGCACTACACCCCTGCTGGACAGAACACAGAGCGGCCCATGGCAACGCATGCCGCACTACACCCCTGGACACGACACAGAGCGGCCCATGGCAACGCATGCCGCACTACACCCCTGGACACGACACAGAGCGGCCCATGGCAACGCATGCCGCACTACACCCCTGGACACGACACAGAGCGGCCCATGGCAACGGATGCCGCACTACACCCCTGGACACGACACAGAGCGGCCCATGGCAACGGATGCCGCACTACACCCCTGCTGGACACGACACAGAGCGGCCCATGGCAACGGATGCCGCACTACACCCCTGCTGGACACGACACAGAGCGGCCCATGGCAACGGATGCCGCACTACACCCCTGCTGGACAGGACATGAACAGAGTGTCCCAGGGGCAGTGGGCTTCAACAGAGGCAGACATCACTCCAACGAACAGTAACACACACACACACACACACACACACACACACACGGTTCCAACAAACAGCTATAACACGTGAGGCAAAATAGTACCGAACGGACAGTCTGAACTGACAGAATTGAGGGCTTTACATGCGATGATGTGATGTGATGTGATGTGATCAAAATTAAGTCTGTCCATAGCTGAAAGAAATCATTGTTGAAGATGATTTATGTGACCGTTTTGGGCCTGCTGCCACCGTTCGGGTCTCTGTCTGTCTGTCTATCTGTCTCTCACTCTGTCTGTCTATCTATCTATCTATCTTTCCCGTTAACAAAAAAAAATCCATAACGGTTTATGTTCAACCCTTGTTAATCAAGATGTGTGTCTTGTCTTGTCTTGCCTCTCTCCGTTCCCATGCCACACGCACCCATGCCACGTTTCAAGGTTACATCAATATCAGTGTCAAGATGTCTCGCAAACAACGCAGGTGATGGCGTTCAGCGCACGTACAGTAACCCACGGCAACAAAAAGACTGTCCCTGGCAAGATAATATTGTGCAATCCACTTTGACAATAAACAAGTACACTTGCAGGCACGAAAAAAACAAACAAACAAAAAAACAACAACAACAACAAAAACAAACAAACAAACAAAAACGAGAGAAAAACAAACAAACAAAACAACAAACAAACAAAAAGCTAACTGGTGAAGCCGCAGTGTGACGACGCACTCTCATGGATAGAGTAATCACCGAAAGAAATCTGTTGTGACACGGAGTAATATAACACAAAACAACGCAACACAATACAACTAATATGCGCAAACCCAATGTCTTCAAGAGACAAACGGAGGCCACTTTCCTACTGATACGGCGGCGATGCGCGAACATGATTATCCAGCTACTGGTGTAAAAATAGATGCACCTAGTTTTAGATCATTGTGATCCAGCACATACATTATAATTCGTCCACACCTTGTTGTTCAGGAAATGTGGAGTTGATCATAGTGCCATTGTCTGTCTGCTTCTGAGTTGACTGACTTCGCACAGCGCAACACCAATCTTTAAATTAACAGCCACGCTGTGATTTCATTTGAATACAGTGGAGTGATGGCCTAGAGGTAACGCGTCCGCATAGGAAGCGAGAGAATCTGAGCGCACTGGTTCGAATCACGGCTCAGACGCCGATATTTTCTCCCCCTCCACTAGACCTTGAGTGGTGGTCTGGACGCTAGTCATTCGGATAAGACGATAAACCGAGGGCCCGTGTGCAGCATGCACTTAGCGCACGTAAAAAGAACCCACGGCAACAAAAGGGTTGTCCCTGCCAAAAATCTGTAGAAAAATCCACTTCGATACGAAAAACAAATAAAACTGCACGCAGAAAAATATACAAAAAATTGGTGGCGCTGTAGTGTAGCGACGCGCTCTCCCTGGGGAGAGCAGCCCGAATTTCACACAGAGAAATCTGTTGTGATAAAAAGAAATGCAAGTACAAATACAAACAAATACAAATACATTTATTAATAAAGAGACATGCACGGTGGTTGTCAGCCGTATACATGTATGTCAGCTGAATGTCGGACTAGACTGGGGGTTGTGGGTTCGAGTCCCGGCTCGCACAACAGAGTCAACTAGTTTGGATGATAGGGGTGGCTGATTGGACTACCAATCCCAGTATATGAGGGGATCTATGGATGACCTTTTCTGTTCTCTGTAAGCCAGGGATAGTCTCATATCACCAGAAGAACAAAGAGAAAGCCTTGGAAAAAAATAATTATATATCAGTATATTTATGTGGTATTTATTTGTTGGGAAGGAAGCGTAACATATATTATAATGTTTGAGGAATCTAGAGGGAAGGCGGGAGACGGGAAGAGGTGTCCAAAGGAGAGTCGAACTCACGACCTTTTAGTATGCGAGCTCGACGCTGAGCATACAGAATTATGCACATCAGTCATCAAGTGCTCGATGGCACCGCTGGCCGGAAGCTGGAAACAGCCACGTCTCACAGTATCTTAATAATAATAATGGACATTCATACAGCGCCGTTTCTCTAATTAGCTGGAACTGGTCAGAAACGGCAGCGAACTGGCAAATACAATCCTCCTTTCACTGTCACAGGTCTGCAACTGTTGTCGGTCGATTCTATTCCACAGCTGTCAGTGATGAGAGCCGCGTACAGACGCGGGACACCCGCGTGCCACCATCGTCATGGTGACGGTTCCCTTCTGACACTGATGACTTCATCAGCGGCAGTGTGAGTGGTCTCTGCTGCCTGTCAAGTTACTTTGCAATGGCGTGTAATGAGGTGTGTGTGTGTGTGTGTGTGTGTGTGTGTGTGTGTGTGTCTGTGTGTCTGCGTGTGTCTGTGTGAGTGTCTATGTGTGTCTGTGTCTGTTGTGTAAATGGCCAAAGATATTACTGATCGAGCTGCACAACAGTAAAATCTCAACATATAATTATTTTACAATCCCTTCTTAACAAGTTGCAGCTTTCCACTGCCAATATATAATTTATGTATACTATTGAAGAACGAGTCCATAAACAACAGATGACATACACTAGCTTCTACAAGAAGTGGATCCCTAGTACAAAAGTTTTATTACAATCACTGTAATTATGTGTTTGTGTACGTGTGTGTTGAAATACATACATGTGTATGTTGTGCACGTACTGTGTGTGTATGCATAACATATCATCTGAGAAAGTAAGTTTTTCTTGTGATCAAACAAAAGTTGAACGTTGCTTTGATCATGTTCACAGTTTCAGTTTCAGTTTCAGTAGCTCAAGGAGGCGTCACTGCGTTCGGACAAAACCATGTACGCTACACCACATCTGCCAAGCAGATGCCTGACCAGCAGCGTAACCCAACGCGCTTAGTCAGGCCTTGAGTCATGTTCACAATGAATGGACACTGTAAATGAAGTGAGGTGTATTCATGTATAAAAACACGTGGGGTGGAGAGGAAAAGGGTGAGCGCTCGTGAACGTGTTCGCTGGTAAAAAGCCGTACGTTCTTGTGAATGCACTATATTGTTGAAGAGCGTTGTGTATGTAAAATTTAGTGGTTTTTTTTAATATATTTTATTTTATTTTTTAAGGAAAAACAGTAAAGAAATTCTGTTACCTGGAAAAAAAATGTTGCAGCTTTCTTGGACATGAATCCTGAAAAAAAAAAAAAAAATACAACTTAAGATTTGCTAATGAATTGATTCATCTCTAGCCTGCATCATTCAATGTGATTAAGCTCCTAAAAATGATTCCCAGTTTCCATCATTTTGCCACTTTCCACACCTACCTAAACAAACAAACAAACAAACAAAAAAACCCCAAAATTAAAAAGAAAAAAAAAAAATTTCTGTGCATATACAGACAACTGAGTTGTGCCTTATGAATGAATAAAATAAATAGATAAATCTTTTTTTTTTTAAGGGGGCTGTCGATAATCAGATGTTTCTTGTAACCCAAACGGGTATTGATGATGATGATGTCAGTGATGATATGATTTCGAAGATGACCGTGAGAATGGTGATTATTATGATTATCTGGTTGACTGATTAACTGACTGGTTGATTAATTGATATGTTGGGGTCAAATTTTGACGATCTGGGGAAGGGGGAGTTCTTGGTTAAATTGTTATGTCAGACGGGTGCAATAGCTGAATGGTTAAAGCACTGGACTTTCAATCTGAGGGTCCAGGGTTCGAATCTCGGTGCACCTGGTGGGTAAAGAGTGGAGATTTTTTCCGATCTCCCAGGTCAGCATATGTGCAGACCTGCTAGTGCCTGAACCCCCTTCGTGTGTATGTGCACGCAGAAGATCAAATACGCACGTTAAAGATCCTGTAATCTATGTCAGCGTTCGGTGGGTTATGGAAACAAGAATATACCCAGCATGCACACCCCCGAAAACGGAGTATGGCTGCCTACATGGCGGGGTAAATAAAATAAAAATAAAAAAAACCGGTCATACACGTAAAATGTTACATGTCTGTCTGAGTGTGTATGTGTGGGCATCTGAAATCTGATTGAATGACACAGGAAACGAATGATGAGCGCCCAGTGGCAGCCGTCAGTCGGCTCTACCCAGGTAGGCAGCCTGTGGTGCAAATGTCCCCGTGTATATAAAGCGCTTAGAGCTTGGTCTCTGACCGAGGATCGGCGCTATATAAATATCCACATCAATCAATAAATCAATCAATTTATGCATTTACAAAGAACGGTCATGACAGTCATCACTGGAGATAGGGACAGTTGTGGTGGCGGTGGTGGTGGTGGTGGTGATTTGTCATCTGGCACAAATGTTTGCACAGGCAGGTAAACGTACTGCAAGTGATTCCCAAACATGATATAGTGTTGATGATCAGAGTCCAGTTTACTTCCTGGGTTGAGCCATGGGACTTGACAGGTGACAGATGTCCTTATACAAGTATCTAGGACATCTATTATGTATGTCACCTCGTGCCTGTTTATCGCTTCTTCTTCTTCAATTGCTCATAGAATCTCTTTCACAGCACAGACACCACCACCCCTTCCCACACCACATTACCCCTACCCCCCCCCCCCCCACCAACCCCCGGCCCACCTAGCCCCCTGCGTACCCACAGAGCCCAACCCACCAACCCCCAGGATGACTAGATGGTTCTCGTCGATCCCGACGGACGAACCCCCCCCCCCCCCAGCCCCCCCGCCCCCCAAACCACCCCATTGTCCTACTCTCGCCGTCGCCCTAGGCCACAGACTTTCCAATACGAGACACGTCTATATGGCATAGCACCTCTTGGCAAACAATCGCCTTCATTTACCACTGCCTGGTGGGGTCTCTCTGCCTGGCGGTTGTGAACGAACAAAGACAGAGTCAACACTCACTGGCCAATCAGTCAGTCTTGTTGTCAACCCACTGGGGCATGTCAGCTTGGAGGGAAGTGGTCGAACGGTCGAACGTTGAACGGACAGCCTGTACGTAGTATAGGCCTACTATACCTGTGACTGACCTGACATGATGCACAGAACGTTTCGCTTTTTAAAGTTGCCAAGGCACTGGATTTTCAGCACATGAGCTTCAATAATTTCGTTGTAAGTTTCTGTATTTAAAACGCTCGCGCGCGCGCGCACACACACACACACACACACACACACACACGGCACACACGTTCACGCACTCGCAACACACAAATGGTGCCATCATATAATGGCTTCCCACAATCATCAAGTGAATGTGGGCCTGAAATGGAAAGATTTTTTTTTAAACAAAGTTGGTAAACAAATCGTTAAGCGTAACGTCAAAGATAAATAGCAAAATTCGAAACTTGCGTACGTGGCCAATCAGTCAGTCTCGTTGTCAACCCACTGGGGCATGTCAGCTTTAAGGGAAACGGTTGAACAGACAGCCTGTACGTAGTATAAATCTACTATACCTGTGACTGACATGACATGATACACAGAACGTTTCGCTTTTTAAAGCTGCCAAGGCACTGGATTTTCAGCACATGAGCTTCAATAATTTCGTTTTAAGTTTCTGTATTTAAAACGCTCGCGCGCTCGCGCGCACACACACACACACACACACACACACACACACACACGGCACACACGTTCACGCACTTGCAACACACAAATGGTGCCATCATATAATGGCTTCCCACAATCATCAAGTTAATGTGGGCCTGAAATGGAAAGATTTTTTTTAAAACAAAGTTGGTAAACAAATCGTTAAGCGTAACGTCAAAGATAAATAGCAAAATTCGAAACTTGCGTACGTGGCCAATCAGTCAGTCTTGTTGTCAACCCACTGGGGCATGTCAGCTTGAAGGGAAACGGTTGAACAGACAGCCTGTACGTAGTATAAATCTACTATACCTGTGACTGACATGACATGATACACAGAACGTTTCGCTTTTTAAAGTTGCCAAGGCACTGGATTTTCAGCACATGAGCTTCAATAATTTCGTTTTAAGTTTCTGTATTTAAAACGCTCGCGCGCTCGCGCGCTTGCGCGCATACACACACACACACACACACACACACACACACACACACGGCACACACGTTCACGCACTCGCAACACACAAATGGTGCCATCATATAATGGCTTCCCACAATCATCAAGTTAATGTGGGCCTGAAATGGAAAGATTTTTTTAAAAACAAAGTTGGTAAACAAATCGTTAAGCGTAACGTCAAAGATAAATAGCAAAATTCGGAACTTGCGTACCCCTAAAAAAAAAAAAAAAAAAAAAAAAACGCACTCGTGCACGCATGCACATACGCACGCACACACGCGGCACACGCACGCATGCACACACATACTTTTTTCACTAATATTTTTTATTCGTTCATCTTTTTCTTTTTTTAATAACAATGCACGAAAAGTTATATTAAACGGTAAGATACAATACATCACATTCAAGCTGATTAATGCATAAAAATAGAGATGTAAAAAAGACATTGGACATAAACAGAAGGCATAGGCCATACATATAGTGCAAATTCTGCAAACATTTTTGTCACTGCCCAACATATACACTAAGTTATCAATGAACATAGGACATGAACAGAAGGCATAGGCCATACGTATAGTGCATATTCTGCAAACATTTTTGTCACTGCCCAACATATACACTAAGTTATCAATGAACATAGGACATAAATAGAAGGCATAGGGCATACATATAGTGCAAATTCTGCAAACATTTTTGTCACTGCCCAACATATACACTTCGTTATCATGAACTTTGAAGAACGCGTTGAAATAAAGCACTATGACATGATTTATGACTGTCACTACCATTGGTGTTGGCATCGCTGATGGTTTCTATTTTCCCTTTCGTTTTAACGGCACTTCCCTCTCTCCTTCCGTCACTGCGACAAACTGTTTAACAAGAATGACAAAGGGAAAGATAAGCAATATACAATACACAATACAATACACAATACACAAACTTTATTGTCTATACTTTGGTACAGAGATTTTCTTTTTGGCAGCAACACATGTCCAACATAAGAAGAAAACAACAAACAAATAAAATGAATAGAAAATAAAAAGATAAATGGCACCAAATGGAAATAGCTATATACAAATATACAGATTATTGAAATTTACGTGTCTCTCCGTTTCAGTCAGCCAAGCCGCATTGCTCATCTTCCCCCCCCCCCCCCCACACACACACACATACCACGCGCACACACACGCACACATACACTATCTCTCTTCCTCTCTCTCTCTCTCTCTCTGTCTCTCTCTTCACAAAATATGCAATTACAAAGATCATAGTTCGTTTAAAAATCAAGTATCACCAGAGTAAGACAAGAATTAAACCAAAAAGCAGCACTTCCATAGTTCACAAAAAAAGGCAAAAAAAAGCACAACAGCAACAGATATGACAAAGACAAAGAGACAGCGAAAAACCAAACGTACGCACGAAAAGTACAGAAGGGGAGAATTAAAAAAAAAAAAACCCATACAAAATAGGGCCAAGCAAAGAACACTTTCTTTACATGAACATGTAGGCCGAAGTCTCATTTTATATATGGATGTTTTTACTGTATTGTTATCTAAATTGGCAATGAAATACACTCAAGATACAACTTGAGCTGACACCACAGTGTAGGAAATCTCATTGTATTGATGTTTTACTGTATTGTTCGTTTATCTAAATCGGCAATGAAATACACTCAAGATACAGGCCGACATCACTGTAGGAAATCTCATTATATTGATGTTTTACTGTATTGTTCCTTTATCTAAATAGGCAATGAAATACACTCAAGATATAAGCCGACACGACTGTAGGAAATCTCATTATACTGATGTTTTACTGTATTGTTTAGTTATCTAAACAGGCAATAAAATACACTCAAGATATAAACCGACATCACTGTAGGAAATCTCATTATATTCATGTTTTACTGTATTGTTTAGTTAACTAAATAGGCAATGAAATACACTCAAGATATAACAGAGCCGACATCACTCCTCAAACTGACACTAATACTTCCCAGCCCGACGCCAGCTGGGTTTACTACAGACAAAGAAAAGTGTATCTGCAGGCGGAGTGGTAACTGCCAGAGATGGCAACTTTCTGTGACATCTGTGCGGAGCTGTGTTCCACGGGGGAATGCTGACAGGTGTGACCAGGAGCGAATTAAAGAGCCAATTTAGCTGAAGTCCCACGGTGATAAAGACCGTCTCCATTCTTCCCCCATCCTCCTTTCTCCACCCTTTTCAAGTCCCACGGTGATAACGATCCTTTGCATTCCACCTCCGTCCACCCGCTTCCTTGACACTTTTCTCCTCCAGGCAAGGATGGCGCTGACTTCTTCATGATCGAGTTGCCTGAACAACCAGGCAGGACTAGGATGCCTGGCGATTCATCATGTTCCCAGAAAGAAATACAGGTCGCTAGCCTAGTTTATCGTGGCTGTCATGTGCGCGTTCTCTTTTCCAATTATCGTGGACTGGAGGACTTACTATTTCTCTTCGTTATGATCTATACTTATTGCTGTATTTCCCAGTCCATCCTGTAGATCATAGATCATACAAAGCCAAATGTACAAGATAATTTTTTTTTTTTAAAGCGCAATATTATCCTCTCTTTCAATTAATTACATAAAAGGGTTCTTCGACGCTGATTCCAGTCTTGTCAACCGCAGTTATTCGCGTTTACTACAACAAAGATAGAGAAATTGTTGACAGTTTGCTGATAAAATGGCGACATGTAAAACAGCATATGCATTACACCCACAGAACAACTCAAAGTTTTTATCATGTTTCCTGGTTCCAGTAAGAACACTGGATTTAACTAACCTCAGTTGAGCAGTTAACCAGCCTGTCAAGGATCATTTGGGTGAAACACGAAGTGAACCCAATTGAAACTCTTTTCATAACATTGAAGGTGCTCTTCAGAAATGAATCAAACGGACTTTTTGGTAACTTAATAATACTTTATATATATTTCTTCTTCTTTTTTTGTTGTTGACAGTTTCAGTTTCAGTTTCAGTAGCTCATGGAGGCGTCACTGCGTTCGGACAAAAACCATATACGCTACACCACATCTGCCAAGCAGATGCCTGACCAGCAGCGTAACCCAACGCGCTTAGTCAGGCCTTGAAAAAAACACACACAAAAAAACAAAACAAAAACAAACAAACAAAAAAACGGGGGAATAAATAATAGATAAGCTTGCATAAATAAATAAATAAATAATAAGTATAATATAGAAAAAGGTAGTAGTAATAATATTAGTAATACTAATAAAATGAATAATAAAACATAAATAAATAAATAAACAAGTTTTGACAGGTACTATTGAACAGTGCTCAGATAAGTGACATACAGCTTTTACTGAGTAGCAGACTCGTACGTGCGTTGTGAAAAGTAACCTTGCGACTTTAAGACCACAATAGTTTCCACGGCTAGTGATGCTTCTTGATTATGAATAAAAAAACCCAGCTTAGCATGCGATGATTCTTACTTGGATGTGGTTTTATTGATCTATGTAGACTGAGGGCTGTAGGCTTCAGTCCAGTTAGAATGACGGAAAAAAGTCTCTCTCCCTCTCTCTCTCTCTTCTCTATGTATTTTATTAACAGCATGCTTGTGCCTCTGTGTGTGTGTGTGCGTGTGTGTGCCAGTGCGTGCGTGCTTGTGTGTGTGCATGCGTGTGTGTGTGTGTGTTCCGTTTTCACTAAGTTGTCTGTGTCAGTCCTAGTCTCCAGCCTACTTCCCCAGTCTGTCCAAGTTTTATCTTCCCTTTACAGAGAGAGAGAGAGAGAGAGAGAGAGACGTTCACATGCGACACTGAGATCACGCGGAAGGCACGTGGCGAGCCCCTCCTCCTCTCCCCCCCCCCCTCCCCCACATAACAGCACTTCAACCACTATGCTTCCATCCCCTCTCACTCCCACCCCTCCACCCGAACTCTCAACTCAACACCTGGAATGTGTAGGCTTTTTGCTAGTCCATCAGTTCAACGTCCAAGTTCAAGTGCACACTTATTGTAGGATTTGGGCCAGCGTGTCACAGGGTCCGAATAGTATAGAAGGAAGAAAAGGTCAGCTATCCTGTTATCCACCAGACCACCCACCCATTCACAAAAAGAGTGGAGCTGGTTTGGGTGAGGGTGAGGAGGAGGGCGGGGGGGGGGGGGGGGGGGGGGGGGTTGGGGGGGGGCTGGGGAGGAGGGGGGGGATTGGGGGGGGGGAGAGGGGGGCTGTGGTTATTAGGGGTGGGTGGGTACACACTTGGGACTGGGTGAAGGAGGTGGGGGAGAGGGGGAAAGAGAGGAGGAGGTTATATGACATGGAGAAGTGGACCCCTGATAGCTTGTTTACTGGGCACTGGGACGTGACGGACCAACTTGCGTTCTCTTTCATCCCGGGTCCAAGCAGTGAGGAATCAGGCCAGCTCTCGGAGTTGAGAACATCAGTTCCCTGATTAATTAGTGGCATGCCCTACTGTTTGCTTGTTTTGAACCGAAGGTGTGAGGTTTAATGAATTTTTTCTATGTTTTAACCCGGTGTTCGGTTGTCTGTGTGTGTGTGTGTGTGTGTGTGTGTGTCCGTGGTAAACTTTAACATTGACATTTTCTCTGCAAATACTTTGTCAGTTGACACCATATTAGGCATAAAAATAGGAAAAATTCAGTTCTTTTTAGTCATCTTGTTTAAAACAATATTGCACCTCTGGGATGGGCACCAAAAAAAAAAAAAAAAAAAAAAAGAAGCCTAATTATATGCAAACTGCATTTACTGTTATATTTATATTTTTTGTATTCTCTAAACTTGGTACTTTGATCTGATATTCGACCCAACAACAAGAGCAGTCATAATTATTATTTTTTGTTCAAACAGGAACTTCTTTTGCTTAGCATGGAAGTTTTATTTATTTTGCAAACGTTTTGATGCACATAGTAAAGAAGGGAAATTACTCTAATTAATGCTAGGGGACTTGATTTGCTTTAAACTGATCTTTCTCATCTTAAACATTACATTTTGAAACAAGAGAGGCAAGGCAAGATCTTTTGTTGGGTCGAATATCAGATCAAAGTGCCAAGTTTAGAGAATACAAAAAATATAAATATAACAGTAAATGCATTATACTCAATACATAAAAAGCTTGGATTTTTTTTTAAAGTGTATTACAAGTGAGCCTTGCCTCTCTTGTTTGAATATATTTTAAAAAAATTTTTTTTAGTGTGTGTGTGTGTGCGCGCGCGCGCGCGAGAGAGAGAGAGAGAGAGAGAGAGGGGGGGGGGGGGGGGGGGGCAGGCAGGCAGGCAGGCAGATAGTTCAGAGTCTTTCCCCAGACCCTCATATTAACTCTTTCCATACGAACGGCGAAAGAGACGACGTTAACAGCGTTTCACCCCAATTACCATCATCAAAATATTGCAAGCGGAAGGCTCTTATACTGAAGACGTGAATGTTGACAAAGAATACCACAATTTTGACGTCGGAAGCTAAAGGTTGGGTCATTCAGACACCCACTGGACATCCGAGGGGTCTGTGTAGAGGAGAAGAGAGGACTGGCCGTACTGAGTGAGTTAAATGTCTTTGGTTTATATCTGAATCTGTTTCAGAGACCGTATCTCGCTCACACATACATGTAAACGCACCTCACTATCATTCTTCCCCCCCCCTCCCCTCCCCCCCCCCCCATCCCCTGACCCCCCTCCTACCACCCCTCCGCCCCCTTCACCCCCCCCCCCCCCACACACTAGATTGTTGGGCAGCAGCCAGCGCTAACTACCGAGGTGTTAAAAACGGAAATAACCGCTGGAAAATGGAACGTGAAGAATGTTCCGCGTTCCTTCTCTTCGGCGACGGCCATGCCCACTAAATCTAAAAATAGATACATATCCCTGGGCCATACCCCCCCCCCCACCCCCCACCCCACCCCGCGCCCCCTCCTCCCAGTGTAGCCGTCGGTACCCTCGGCTGGGTGGGCCTGGGCCGGGCCCCTGTGGGCCCCTGCGGAGTAAACAAGGCCAACACTTAACAGGCCCCGCCACACACACAGCCTGAGGCATGCCACTGTAGCCGTTTCCAACAAACAAAAGAAACTGGCATGAATGTGTACAGCGGAGAAGGTCACCCCACAACAAAACCTTTGGGAAGAAGAAAAGAGAAAGCGCAGGGAAAGAAAGAGGGCCAGAGAGAGGGGAAAGTGGTGTGGGGGTGTGTGGGAAAGATGTTGAAAACATTCAGGTAATAATAATGATAATAATAAACTCCCATATAATGCAATACATATACACTTGTGCATGATACCACACAAAAGCACATGAGGACATAGAAATCAGTGGAAAAGCAACATCTATATGCACCAAAACAATGCAACAAATTGCAAATGTGAATAATCACAAACACACAGACACAGACACACACAGAGAGAGAGAGAGAGAGAGAAGGGAAAGGACGGCAAAGTTGGGGGTGTGTAGACGGAGAGGGAGTTCATGGGGAGGGGGAGGAGGTGGGTGTTTGTGTGGTGTAAACCGCACGGACTTGCTACTACACCCTGCAGGGGCCGCTACACCACGGCTTAACTCCTTCCGTTGGCTGGGTTACTGACCGACAGGTCAACGCCTTCACGCAAGACCGAGCACTGGCGAAGCGACTGAGTCATCTACGGGGATCGAGTTGTGCCAAAAGTCCAGTTTCTGTGGGGCCGCGAACGGGCTTTTTGGCTCTGTGCACGGACGTTTTACGTCTCTGTGCGGACGTTTATTGTCTTGCACAGGTGTTTTGGGTCTGCGTAAAGAAGGTTTTGGGTATGTGTAAAGAAGTTTTTGGGTGTTCAGCAGGTGTTTTGGGTCTGCATAAAGAAGGTTTTGGTTGTTCAGCAGGTGTTTTGGGTCTACGTAAAGAAGGTCTTGGGTCTTGAACAGGTGTATTGGCTCTGCGTAAAGAAGGTTTTATGTATTGAACATGTTTTGGGCCTGCATAAGGAAGGTTTTGGGTCATCAGCAGGTGTTTTGGGTCTGCGTAAAGAAGTTTTTGGGTCTTCAGCAGGTGTTTTGGGTCTGCGTAAAGAATGTTTTGGGTCTTCAGCAGGTGTTTTGGGTCTGCGTGAATGTGGTTTTGGGTCTTCAGCAGGTGTTTTGGGTCTGCGTAAAGAAAGTTTTCGGGTCTTCAGCAGGTGTTTTGGGTCTGCGTAAGGAAGGTCTTGGGTCTTGAACAGGTGTTTTGGGTCTGCGTAAGGAAGGTTTTATGTCTTGTGTTTTGGGTCTCAAGGAAGGTTTTATGTCTTGAACACATGTTTTGGGTCTGTGTATGACGTTTTGGGTCTTCAACAAGTGATTTGGGTCTGCGTGAAGAAGGTTTTGGGTCTTCAACAAGTGATTTTGGTCTGCGTATGGGCGTTTTGGATCTGTGGTGGTTTACGGAAATAGTATAATATTCATTATGAAGCATCCATAAAAGTCAATATGGCTGCTTAACACTGAGCAGAGTCAAGACGGGTTCATTGAAATCAGTTCCGCCATGTTTGATGGAAAAGCAATTAATGTACACCAATCCTGATACCCCTACTCTGCACCCTCCCCAACAAACAAAACAAAAAGCCTGATATTATCTGTCATTCAAGACTGATTTATAGATACTGATACACGAATGTGTTGTTCACATCACATATGGGCAATGTACATTTATGAATAACTCACAAATCCTTCTTCCAAACCAACAGAATACACTATATATATATATATATATATATATATATATATATATATATGTGTGTGTGTGTGTGTGTGTGTGTGTGTGTGTGCGCGCGCGCGCCTGACACTGAGAAGGAAAGAATGAGACAGAGAGAGACAGGAACAATACTTTATGATTTCCAAATCGAAATGGCACAGTTATCGTGGCCTTTGTTACAGTGCTTAAAGTTGTATTCATCGACTATGACCTTTGACCAAGTGCTGCGTGTCCACAACGTGTAGGCTAACACTGATTGATAAGAGACAATCCCGAGTTTGAGCGGAAGAGCCTTTAAACGGCAGCCGGCGCCACTCCGAATGATTCTGAACAAGACAATCCACTCCTTTAAGACTGTCTAATAAGACTGTCTAATCAGCTTGTGATAAGAACGGAAAACAACGTCCATTCGGTTCTCACGAAACTGGGTCGTCCACTAGTGTAGTGTCCACTGACTGTCTAATGCACATACTGTGGAGTGGACCAGTGCCTCAAGGGTATAGGAGAGAACTACCGACATGTTTGCACGTGGAAAGTGTGACAAATATTCATAATGAGCAATTAGGACAAGGCAACAAACAAATTAAGAAACAAGTACATAAAATGGGCGCTGGATGCACCAGTGATTGTCAGACTCGGAGAGGAAAAACTACACACACGCGCACGCAACGGTACGCGCAAAAAACGCACACGAACACACACACACACACACACACACACACACACTCACACACACTGTTTACATGAGATAGCAAAACAGACGGACAAATATTAGCAGATCGACAGACAAACACACCCAAACTGACAGTCAAACAAACTGAACACAGAGCATGCGCGCATCCGAGTTCTATCAGCTGTGTAAAGATTGCTACGTCCATGAAGAAACATAAACCTGACGCCCTCTTATCACTCTTGATACTGACAAGAGTGACAGCTCAGTGCAGGCCCAACTCGACTGTCATCGTAAAACTGACCAGGCAGCATCATGACCATATAGTACACTGACACGTTGATGAGGCCATCGTCGCAATGGACGGTCTTGGTGAGGAGCATGAAGGGTGACTTGTATTAGAATAACAAATTGCTGGTGGTGGAAGCAACTGACAGGGAACCTTGAATGGTCGCTTTAAGACATCAATGGTCCTTGCATTGATGTCTTCTTTTTTTTCCCCTCAGTTGGTTCCATTCTGTATTGTTAAAAAAAAAAAAAAGAAAAGAAAAAAAAGTTACTATATTCTTTTAACGAAGATCTAATTAAAAAAAGAAAAAAAGAAAAAGAAAAAAAAAGTGGAATGGTGGCCTTGTGGTAACGCGACAGCCCAAGAAACGAAAGAACCTGAGCGCGCAAGGGTTCGAATCCCACACTCACCAGTATTTACTACCCCTCCACTAGACATTGAGTGGTAATATGGACGCCACTTGTTCGAACGAGACGATAAACCTAGGTCCTCGGCGTATCAGTGTAGCACTGATGCACTTAACGCACGTTAAGGAACCCATTGCAAGAAAAGGGGGTTGTCCAAAGCCTGGCAAAACTCTGTAGAAAAATCCACTTTCAGCGAAACACAATACAAATTACAATACACTACAATACGATATAATACAATACAACGCAATACAAGATTTTTATATTTGGCTGAATGTGAAATTTATTGCAAAGCGTTTGCTGTTTTTGACAAGCTAGGCACACCATACCAGTACTACTGGACTGCAAAGTCACCAGGTCAGTTGTTGTCAGGGTTGTAAAAGCGAAGCTGAGACTACTTGTAATGACTATGACAGGCCTGCAGAGGTGTGTCAGTCCTGTCAAGCCCAGTGCCTGCAAGATTTGTCACAGTGATGAGCCTTTGAACTCTCTTCAGCTGTACACAGTCCTCTCCAGCCAGATATGCCAGCCAGCTGGCGAGCTTGAGTTTGCAACCTTGTTCCTTCATGTCAGTGTGTGTGTGTGTGTGTGTGTGTGTGCGTGCGTGCGTGCGTGCGTGTGCGTGTGCGTGCTCGTGCGTGCATACACATATAAGAGCGCGCATGCATATCACAATAAGACCGAGAAACGAAGACGATCAACACTTCTTTCCCCCTTTTTGTTTTTGGCATCTTCAACAAAACTAAGTATCGACCATTTCTCTTGCTGGGTCAAGCCCTAAAACATCCGGTGTTCTTTCTCTCTCTCTTTCTCTTTTTGCTGCAGAGACAGCTTAATCCTTGCAGCACCCGGGCAATGTTTTTGCTGTGCATGTTTGTTCCACGCCTCCCTTGCCGTCCCTCACCTTGACAATGACCCGCCTCACAATACAGCTCATCAAATGGAGCCCGGTGATTGGTTGGAGTGTTCTGCGGGGGGCTCGCTCAGCAGCACAGGCACTTAAAAGTACACAAATACGTGTGCGTGTTTCTTCTCTCTCTCTCTCTCTCTCTCTCAGTGAAAACGGAACCACGACACAGTCGTACCTGTCTTGATAGTACAAAATGAACCTATAGCACACTCTTTCTGTCCTTGTCCCGTTTGTAACCGGATGCTGTACTAATGATCATCATAGTAAATCATGAATGGCTTGTCACAGGGTTTTTTGCAACCGCTTAATTAATTTCATGTAATTTTACCGACAGAAAGCACATGTTAAATGGAACTTGATAAAGTCGGCAGGAATCCGAGAGCTTGCACTGACAAGAAGATCATACTTTTAGGGATCACTTCAAAAGTATGCTCTGCCGAGATGTCAGGTAACACTGACAGGATAATTTCTCAAGGCCTGACTAAGCGCGTTGGGTTACGCTGCTGGTCAGGCATCTGCTTGGCAGATGTGGTGTAGCGTATATGGTTTTGTCCGAACGCAGTGACGCCTCCTTGAGCTACTGAAACTGAAACTGACAAGAAGCCAGATCTTCTTTACTTAATTACACCACACTGTCCGCAGTCACACCACATCATTGATTAGCCTTGTACTGACTGCTCCCGTATCTTTCTTCACATGGGTTTAGGGTCACGAATTGGTCTTTTATTCCTTCACATAAACACACCATTAGAATTTGGTCCACCGAATTCTCAACGACAACAAATCATCAAAGTGCACCAAACGTGTACTGGCCAAGCCACTGATAAAGAGACACTGAAAATCGTGTGCAAAAAGTCAGAGAGGGATCGAGAGAGATGGAGAGAGAGAGAGAGAGAGACAGACAGACAGACAGACAGAGGGGCAGACAAACAGAGACAGACCGGCAAACAGAGACAGACAGTGACGGAAACAGATATCGAGAGACTCAGTCCCAAATGAGCTTCTTCAAAGCTCCGCTAAATGCCAGTGCAACTGACTCACAGAGTATTGATCCATCCACGTGGGATTACAATGACCACAGCCAGCAATGTGGCAGCTGTAATATATACGTGCTGCAAAATCAATTAATTAGTTGCGCGTAGAGGCCGGTGTCAGCGTCAAACTAAGCTGGTTGAAATTGTGTTGTTTCTGTTGTTTTACAGTTGATTGACTATTGTTGTGTGGAGTTATGTTTTCTGACCCCTCTCCCTGCTGTCGTATTGCGTTACTAGATCAATACGGGGCGGAGTTGGGCCGGGGGATGGGGTGGGTGGGTGGGGGCTGGGGGGGCTTTGTGGGGGTGGGGGGGCGTGCAGACAGCGATGCTAAACGCCGCAAATGTATGTTTTCGGAGAAAAGCAAAACGATCACGATAGATCAGTCTTACATTTATCATTGTGACAATCTTTCCCCCTTTTCCTTAACTCCCATTTGCACGACATCGTTTCGGAGTATTAGATCTACACACCTTGGCAGTTGTGACAAATTGATCTACATCCTCTTGGAGACCGAGGATACCAAGGCCGGATTCCCCCCTACTCTTTTTCGTTCTGCTGGCGGTCACAGTGACAGGTTTACATTATTGTCAATGTCAAACCTGCGTTTGTGTTTTTGATGCAAGAGTCACATGAATGGTTTGGAAGAAGAAGACGACGAAGCAGCAGTAATAGTAGTAGTAGAAGGAGAAGAAGAAGAAGTCAGTATAGTAGACTGAGAAGAAGAAGACGACGATGATGAAGAATGTGATAAAGAAGAAGAACTGAGAAGGAGGAGAAGAAGAGGAGGAAGAAGAAAGAAAACATGCATTGTGCATGGTGACTAACTTAGTGAGCTTTTGCTTAACTGTATTCAAGTTCATTGTCTGCACATGTCGAATAGTATATTTTTGTACCCGAGTGTGGAGACAATAAACCCGTCTTGACGGAGTCTGAAATCTTAGTGACGTCATCCACAGGGTCGGACTGGTAAACTGTAAGGTTTTTCATGTTGATGATCATTATACTACTACTACTACTACTACTTCTACTACTACTACTACTTATCATTGTTATTATCATTATTGTTCTTGTTATAATTACTGATTTTTCATTTTGTTATCATCATCATCATTTTCGTTATTATTATTATTATCATCATCATCATCATCATCATAATACGTAATCATGAAATCTTCCACCAGGTGTTGACTGCACATTTCCAACACATACATGTATACCGGGCAGAATGGTCATGGTGCATTTCATTGCTATATTTCTCTGTAAAATCACAGTTACGGTAATTAGTTACATTGCCTCATGCAAAGTTTATGGAAGCCCTCTGTCCTTCTTAATCATTCCTATGATTTTGACCGCCCCGGAATTCGGCTTTATTTGTGTGTGTGTGTGTGTGTGTGTGTGTGTGCGTGCGTGAATATTTTCAATGGTTAAAAAAAAAATCGTCTCATGCGCCTGTTGTGTACAGCGAACGGGCACGCCAACTCAGCCACGAACGACGCCCCCCTTTCCCTGCGCACAACTTCTCTCCCTGCTAGGCCTATCCACCAGTCATTCGCCTCCCCAACCTCGGAGCGAGGTGGTCAACGGCAAGCGAAGAAGTGGGTACAAAACTTGCACGCATTGCGTTACGAGGTACACACGCCACACTAGAGGGAGCTGAGCTGAACTGCGAACGCGAAGGGATCCTGACTTTCCATTGCTGGGAAACTTGCAACTGAAGGTAGGTACGGCAGATTGTGAGAAAAATAGGTAAGGAAAAGTATGTAGAATCTGCCTTCATTCATCAGCCATTGCCTGGGAGTTGTCTGAGAAATATAATTTCGTAGACTTCGGACTTCCCCGTTGGCCCGCCGCCATGAAGTCATTCTGTTCACAGCAGCCATGATGTTACGCGTCGACCACTGACCTGACGGACCACCGTGGTGTGGGCGGAGTGGGGGTGTTACAACAAAAGCGCAATTGTAACAAGGAAAATTCTGATTTTAACCAGAGGTTAAAAGGGGCCAACTTCTTGTTCCAAGTTTCATTGTTTATTTATTTATTGTTGTTGTTTAAAGCTAGACGTGGGCCCATCAGTGAAGCACTTTTTAAAATTTTATTTTGTTGTTTTTGTTGTTGTTCTTTGTTTACCTGGGCTTGGGACACTTAGATTTTTTTTTAAAGGAGTATTTAAAAGAATTTTTCCTGGACTGGGAGGCCTTGATATATATATATATATATATATATTAATGTATTTTAATTCATTTTTGTGTTAGCTGGGGGCATTGGAGCTCTTAAATATATATATATATATATATATTTTTTTTTTTTAACCTGGGCTTTGGGCACTTTAGGTTTTCTTAAAATAGACTTTGCATGGAGTAGTTAAAAAAAAAAAAATCCTGGACTTTGACTTTAGATTTTAATTTATTTTGTTTTAGCGAGAGCACAGACTTTTCTTTCTTTCTTTCTTTTTTATTTTTTTATATCACAACAGATTTCTCGGTATGAAATTCGGGCTGCTGTCCCCAGGGAGAGTGTGTCGCTATACTACAGCGCCACCCATTTTAAAAATATTTTTTCCTGTGTGCAGTTGTTTTTTTTTCCATATCGAAGTGGATTTTTGTACAGAATTTTGCCAGGGACAACCCATTTGTTGCCGTGGTTCTTTTACATGCACTGAGTGCATTCTGCACACGGGACCTCGGTTTATCGTCTCATCCGAATGACTAGCGTCCAGACCACCAGTCGAGTCTAATGGAGGGGGAGAAAATATCGGCGGCTGAGCTGTGAGTCAAACCAGCGCACTCAGGTTCTCTCGTTTCCTATGCAGACGCGTTACCTCTAGACCATCACTCCACAATATATATTATTTAATTTTAGTTCATTTTTGTTTTAGCTGGGGTACTGGAGCGCCTTTTTTTTTCTTTTTTTTTTAAATAGATTTTTGTTGTTTTTTTACCTCGGCTTGGGGTGCTTAGATTTTCTTAAAACAGACCTTGCATGGAGCAGTTGAAAAATTTTTTTCCTGGACTTTGAGACCTTGGTATATTCTTTTAGATTTTTATTTCTGTTTTAGCTGAGACACAGACTTACATTTTTTTTCCTAGACCTGGCTGGGGACTTGCTTTCTTTTTCTTCTTTTATTTATTTATTTTATTTATTTTTTTTTTAGCTGGGCTTGGATGACTTAAATTTTTTTGCTGTAGAACTGGGGACCTAAAATTTTTTTTTTCTTTTCTGGGCATTGGGGACATTTTTTTTTTTCCTAGACCTGGGGACCAACTTGACAAAAAATTTAGCTGGGCCTGGAGGACTTGCACTTTTTCTGTATACCTGGCGACTGACTTTTTTTTTTCTTTTTTTTTTAAAGTTTGGCATGGAGGACTTTTTACCCCTGTAACGGGTTTGTTTTTTTTTTTTTTTTTTTTTTGTTAGCTGAGCATGGAGGACTGTAGAACATGGGACTGACTTTTCAATTTATTTTTTACCTAGGCATGGGGCACTTGATTTTTTTTTTTTTTAGGACTTAGGTTTTTTTCTGTGGAACTGGGGACTTTTTTTTAAAATTCTATTTTAAATAATTGTTTTAGCTGCACATGGAATTTTTTTCTCTCTAAACCTGTGGACTGACACTTTTTTTTTTTTTTTTTTTTTAAAGTTGGGCATGGAGTACTTGAATCTTTTTTCTGTTGAACTTGGGACTGACTGTTTTCTTCCTTTTTTTTTTTTTTTACGGGGGCATGGGGCACTTAGAGATTAAAAAAAAAACAACTAACCTTGCAGGAATAGTTAAAAGTTGTTTTTTTTTTTCCTGAACTGGGGGACTTTGACTTTTAACATTTTTTTAATAGCTGGCCATGGAGGACTTGATTTTGTGTGTGCAGAATTGGGGACTGACTTTAAAAAAAAATGTTTATTTATGTATTTATTTATTTTAGCTGGGCATGGAGTACTTAGAATTTTTTCTGTAGAACTGGGGACTTTTATGTATTTATCTATTTATTTTAGCTGGGCATGGATGACTTGAGATTTTTTCTGTAGAATTGGGGACTTTTATGTATTTATCTATTTATTTTAGCTGGGCATGGATGACTTGAGATTTTTTCTGTAGAATTGGGGAGTCCAGACTGGCTTTTATTTATTCATTAATTTTTATTTTTTGTCCCTTGCACAGGTGGTTATATTTCTCAACATAGGAACATGCATCACAAAGGTTGGGATTTTTTTTGTTTTTTTTTTTTTTTTTTGACAAAGAACAGAAGCAAAAACAAAACAAAAACAAACAAAAATCAAAACAAAACAAAAACAAAAATAACAAACCAGGCATATCATTCACACAGCGAATTTTTTTTTTTCTTTCTGCTGGACATAGGGAACTTTTTCTTTTTTAATTTTCGTCAGGCATACAGGACTTCAGAAGGAAAAAAAAAGGAAATTTCAGCCAGGCATGGAGGACTTGAGAAAAATATTAGGTGTTGGCATTGAATATGAAGATTTTTAAAAAGACTTTTCTTCCTGTTTTAGTGGGAATGTGTAGGGCTTGACATGGATAACTTTTTTCCATTCACCCTCACCCTGTCAGCCCTCTCTTGACATTACATTACCCGAAATAGCACTAATTGAACTTCTACAGAGCTAGCATGTGATCTGCTGATTAACACTGGTATGAACCGCATTGCACAGTTACATCTGAAAATTACTGAAATTTCATCTCGATAGAACAAATGGGTTGGGGAGCTTACACATCATTTAATGTGTTGATTATAACTTATATATAAGGTAAACAATGCTTGTGATAGATAACAGATGGTAGTAAAACATAGAAATTCATTGAACAGAAGAACTAGGTTATTAAGTTTGGAATCTGGTGAGTAGCCAGGAAACTTGGAAAAAAAATAATTGCAACTGAAAAACAACAAAAATCAAGAGTGGATATTGTCAATGATATGTTTATGTGGTATCCTTTTGTTTTTGAAGGAATGCATTTCAATGTTTATTTGTGCACTATTTTCAATTATTTTATATTTCATGCTTGAATAATTCTGGAGGGCGTTAATAAACAGTGTGGATTTTTGTACCTTACATTCATAAAAACGTTTGGCTTCTACTTGTATTTGAAAACACTGTCACTGGTAGATGAGTCACTTAACTAAAATAGTTAAAAGAATGAGATGTTAATTGAAAAGAATGAGATGTTTTGACAGCTTAACATTGGAGGTGACATCATTTTCTTACAACAGCAACTCCAAAGCTTTCCCAGAACAACTTGTAGTTTCACAATGCCAGAAGATATGCTGAATGCAGTTCCTTTCTCTGTGGCAGAAATTGCATTGGTCATTTGCTATTCTTGCCAGTATCCTGTGGATAATCCACATCTGAAACCATTTTGACTTGGTTTCCTAAATTTGACTTATCTTGTAGAAAACACTGCGCTATGGAATTTCAGTACATGTAGCTTTTCTGTCATAACCACCATTGGGCAGTCTGTCATCTTTGCATATAATGTCATAATATTGTCTATACCCTTTACAAACTGAAAAATTCTTTTCATCCGGAGTGTATTTTCATATATGGAATGTAACAAGTGCAACATTATCTTTAATTACAGTTTTGCTAGTAACATTTTTTTTTATGGTGTGAACCCGGCTGTTTAAAGTCATTATTAATGTTCATGTTGTACTTAGCAATACTTTGCATTAAAATCAGTGGGAGAAAAATCAATGGGAGAATGTGAGAGGAAAGATCCATATGCTTGCAAAAAGTGAGCAAGTTTGAATATATATATATATATATATATATCTATCTCCAACATGTATTCTGTATATGAGCATATTACCCTCAACTTTATGCATGTTGAAAAAGATAGGTTCTGATATAGGTTAAGATGAACGCTTAGGATTAATAGTTTCACGAAAGGTGGAAAAAGCATCAAGACAGTCAATCCAGAATACATAATTAATGTCTTTGTGGAAAAAAAAAGTAAGTTCTAAAACTAACAATAACATTTCTTTAAATGTGTGGCACACCCAGACCACCATTCTTACGTATTGTTGTTCTTTGCTTATTCTGTCATGTTTATTATAATATTATCCATACAAAAGTAACACTGTTTTTTTGAAATTTGAAACAAATAAATTAGATAGACATTAGATAAATTAGATAGGACATGTGATTTTAGAATGGCAATTCAAGCAGGAGGGTTAAGTATTCTTGACCAAGTCTGGAAAAGGTTGTACTTCCTTACATTTTTTGTCATAATTTAATTTTACATGTATCCTTAAATCCAGTTTGAACCCGATTCCTAAAATTTGAAGAATTCCAGACTGTCTTTAAATGTGGCTTTTATACAGTGTGTTTGAAAACATTCTTTTTGCTCTCTTACCTGATAGCTCATGCGTTTTCTTCATTCAAAAATAGTCCAGAAACCTCCCCAAGTCTGTTGATTATTCTGATATTCTTCCAAAAAGATAGAATATTCCCCTTGTTTATTATCTGGGCATCAGCTGATTTTATAATCAGTCTTGTTTATATGTATCCCTTGAATATTTTCTTCGTGAATCACATTTGACAATATTTTGACACAAAGTATGAAAATATATGGAGAAATAGGGTCTCCTTGCCAACAGCATTGTTCACTGTTCAGTCATGTCGTTGATCATTTACAGTTTATTTATTTTTGTTTCTTATAGTCCAGCCGACCATTTTCAATTAATGTTGACTTAATCTTTATGTAAAACATGGCTGTCAGTCTGTATATGTCATTACCAAAGCCATAATATTTCAAAACTTGCATCATAAGTCTGTGTCGTTAGACCATTTGCAAATAATGCTGATTTAATTTTTTTTTGTAAAAGAAAGTGGCTGTCAATCTGCATATATCTCATTACCAAAGCTATAATAGTATTAATACTGCAAAACCTTATCAAAATTACAGTGAAGCGAGTCAAAGCCTTTTCAAAGTTGAGACAACAAAAGCCGGGGTAGTTCATCTGTAGCAAGGTAACAGATCAGGCCATAAATTAGTTTAATATTATCACAGATATCTGTTCCTCAGAAAACCAGTCTGGTCTTCACTAATCAATTTTGATAAAACAGTTTTGAGTCAATTTGCAATGGAAGAGGATCCTTTTTTTTTTTCTTTTTTTAAAATTTTTTTTTTTACACTACATGTAAAAGAGATTTATTGGCCTCCAGTGTTTTGATTTATCACCTTTTGGGAATACAAGTAATAACTCCCTCTTTTTGAACAAAGCTATCAGCATGTGCTCACAAAAAAGGTTTTAACTGTTTACAGAAAACTGAAAAATTTCACATTATAACTGTCCCTGGACTCTTGCCATGTTTCATGTTTTTCAATGCATATCCTGCTTCATCAGTTATTTTTCCATCAAGAGAATCACTTTCATCTTATATTAAGGTTGGCAGATTATCATCTAGGTCTAAGAATTTTTTTTTAATTAATCTGTTCATTCAGCTCTATTTATTCATTCATTCATTTAATTTTTTTAATTAATTAATTTATGATATTTATTTATTTAATTTATTATAACTGTGGCACAGTTACGTGTGAAAAATTGATGTCAGTTCACTAAAACCACACTCAAACTCATTTGCTGAATACCAGCGTCAATGAGTCCACCGGTCACATGCCTGCAGAATCGAAGAGGGTGGTACTAACTACACGGGACGTGGGACAGTGGGGGAGGGTCTTCGAAATATGGAGGTCCGGGGAAGGAGTGGGCGTGAGGGACTTTGGGATGGACAGGGCAGAAGGGGAAACGAGGACCGCTGCGGAGTCGAATCCTGGAGTTCCGTTGGAGGGGATGGCAGACGGGGGAAAACCCACGGGAAAAATTGTATTTGTATTTGTATTTCTCTTTTTATCACAACAGATTTCTCTGTGTGAAATTCGGGCTGCTCTCCCCAGGGAGAGCGCGTCGCTACACTACGGCGCCACCCATTTATTTGTATTTTTTCCTGCGTGCAGTTTTATTTGTTTTTCCTACCGAAGTGGATTTTTCTATAGAATTTTGCCAGGAACAACCCTTTTGTTGCCGTGGGTTCTTTTACGTGCGCTAAGTGCATGCTAGCACACGGGACCTCGGTTTATCGTCTCATCCGAATGACTAGCGTCCAGACCACCACTCAGGGTCTAGTGGAGGGGGAGAAAATATCCGGGCGGCTGAGCCGTGATTCGAACCAGCGCGCTCAGATTTCTCTCGCTTCAAAGGCGGACGCGTTACCTCTAGGCCATCACTCCACTTAACAATCTGTAATAACAGACCTCCATGTCTTTGTAGATAATTTTTTGTTGTTGTTATGGACACTCCCCCCCCCCCCCAACCCCTTTCATCACTTCCTTAAGCAATACAAATATCACTGAATAGGGTAACTAGTGAATAACCTTTTACATAGAGCCACTTGCACACAAAAGCTACTAACGCGAAAAGTACACGAACCGTTTGTCATATTTTCTCCCTAAAATGAGAGTTAATCCCCACACACAATCCGAAAAAGTCCATTAACCAAAATGGCAATTTCTCTGTATTCATCCTGGTGGTTTCGAACAACAGAAACGAAATCCAATGATACAATTTCACAACCACCCAATCGCATTTCCATCACCACAAAAATGTTTTGGAAAATGTAGACCAACTAGACAGTTTTAATTTAAAAAGAGAATAAATTTGAAACAGTGACTCTAGCTGAATACATGGCAAAACAACACGCACTAAACACAGCTTCACTAATTCCCCCAAATACCTAAAAAAACCACAAGAATACTGGATTTAAAAGATTTCCGATAAAATACCTCCCTCAACTTTATACACACCCAAATCCTAAGTCCCATAATGCCAACAAGTGTCACAAGCTACAACACTAACCCCACGAGGACAAACTTCACAACTTCTCCCTCACCTGTCACCAGGAAACAGACATATTATAGGCCCAGGGCAAAGAACACAGAACACAGAGACCCACACAGGGAAAGAAGGGGGTCACAAGAGAACTGAACCCCACAACTGTCAGAGGACACCCAATAGCTCGCTTGCTGGCTCGGCGACCCGTCTTCTACCCATGCTTGGCTCCAAAGGCAAAGCGGAATTTTACCTTCCCAACGATAAACTTACGAGCTATCTGAAGAGTTCAGGACGAAAAGGAACAAGACACGCCACACACACACCATAAGAGATGCACGTGCGTTAGCATTGAACTGAGCAGATAAGAGAACGAAACTGACGCCACGAGCCGTGACAATTTTCATTCTTTCATGTACATGGACGAAAAATCCCACAGACACAACATACAATTTAATAACAAAGTCTTGATCACAACAGAGATAATTTGATCTGCCACCTGTGATTCACTGATCCTGATTCAGTTTGGAGGTGCACAATATAAAAATGTTTCACTTTTTATTTTAATGGTCTACGATCTTCATGTGATAGAAAACATTGAAATCGGGTATTTAATATCTGTTAAGAGTTTTGATGTTGTTCTGAACGGTAGATGTAATTTGTAAGATGTTAGAAAATAGCATTCTTGGCTGTACAGTATAGTCAAATGAAGTTATCAAAATTTGTAATGACCTTGATTTTTTTTTTTTTTTTTGTTTTTTTTTTGCAGGCATGAATTCGGAACACAAATTCTCTCCCAACCTGTATGGAAGCAGGCAGCAGTTGATGCACCAAGGCCATCCAGGGTATGACCCTTACTTCGCAGAGGGAGGTGACACTACATCTTTGACCTTCACAGAGGAAAGTGACATTTCACCCATGTCCTCAACACTGAACTCGCAGACACACAGTCACGTCAGTGGTATGAATGCTGATGCGATCAGTGCGAGTTCTTTCTCTCCTTCATTCCCGGACTCTGGAACTGGCGGTCCTCATTACAGTGGGAATTCCATTACTCCATCCTCCGCTCGTATGATCTCCCATCTTTCAGCAGAGTCCCCTTCTGTGATCTCCCCCAGTTCAGCAGTATCCCCTGCGATCCCCAGTGTTTCTACGGCGTGCTCCTCCAGTGCCAGCTCCCCAAGTGGGAATACCGAGGAGCAGAACGCTGGGGTATCCAGCACCACCACAGCTACAGGAGTTAAAGGAAATGGGGCACCTGTGGTGAAAGATGAGGCGTACTATGAAAAACGAAGGAAGAACAACGAGTCGGCCAAGCGATCCCGTGACAGCCGGGCACGCAAGGCTCAAGAGGTCCTCTTCCGTTTCCAGTGCGAGAAGCATATAAATCAGAATTTGGTTAAAGACGTCGATGACTTTCTGAAAAAAATTCATTACAAGGAAATAGAGATATTCCGTCGTCCCATTTGCAGTCTGGAACAAGACCTTGGAGAATCAAATGAACAACTCCGGCACTATCTTCGCCAGAAACTGGAGGAGTTAACAGCCACTGACCTGAGCTCCAATTCATGAAGACCGATTTTCAGTCGTGCCATTTGCAGTAAAGAACAAGACCTTGGAGCTCCAAACTCCAGTGGACATCTCTGGCACTATCTTAACCGGAAACTGGAGGGGTTAAGAACCACTGACCTGGGCTTCAGTTCATGAGGACTCAGATTTTCGGTCATGCCCTTTGTCGTCTGAAACAAGATCTTGGAGTTGGAAAGTCCAATGAACAACTGCGTCAGTATCTTAGCTGGAAACCAGAGGAGTTGAGAGCCACTGATCTTGGGTCCATTTCACGAGGACACGTATTTTCGGTCGTGCCCTCTGTTGTCTGGAACAAGACCTTGGAGAGTCCAATGAACATCCGCGTCAGTATCTTAGCCGGAAACTGCAGAGATAAGAGCCACTGACCTGGGGTCCAGTTCGTGAGGACTGACTAATGTATGTTTGACGGTGTAAATCAAAACATCTGTATTTCGATCGTCTTGACTTGTGCAGCAGCGAAGTTAGTATTCATGGAGCGCGCGGGAGGGTTTGACAACGAACGACTGGGCTTCTCACAGTTCTTGACAACGCCATCGTTCTTCCCGAACTGTACGCAAGCTTGTCAGCTGCTGCATGGAGTGAAATTTTCGCTTGGTTTTGCGGCATGCACTTGATTGACAAACTCTAACGAATTCGCTTTTTGTATTGAAAAGTATCTCTCTTTGTGTGTGTGTGTGTGTGTGTGTGTGTGTAATTATTAGTTTTATGTTTCTTATTGTTGCATTTTAATGAAAGGCAGAAGATAAACTATTGTTGTTGTTTTTTTAAATCATCATTATTATTAGCATTATTTTTATCATCATCATTCTCATCATTATACACTTCTAGAAGGTGTGTTGTAGTACTTACCAAAAATAAACGCGCCGTTTGTCTTAACAAAATATGGGCGCACAAAATCGCTCGACTAAATTTCGGCCGTTTTTGTCGGCGTTAAGAATCATGGACTTGAAAGGAGAAGAAGAGGGAGAGAGATTGAAAGAGAGAGAGAGAGAAACGCGGATGTGAATGAAACTCGACAAGCTGAAATGAAAATTGCAGCAATCGTTGTGCTCCCCGCCCCCCTCCCACCCCCCGCCCATTTCCCAACATGCGGTAATCTTGTTTCAAACAATGCTTTAACCATTCTGCCTCTTGCCTGCCTCTCCAGTTTGTGAGTTTTGATGAAATTATTTCTTCTCACTATGTTAAAGCGCATGTTAAAGTTTTTTTGGTTTGTTGTTTTTTGGTTGTTTTTTTTTATTTTTATTTTTTTTTTAGAGAGAGAGAGAGAGAAAGAGGGTGTGAGTACATGTGTTTGCGCGCGTGTTAGCGTGCATGCATGTATGTATTAAAAAAAAATATATGTGTGAGTGTGTGTCACTGTGTATGCGTGTGTGTGCGTGAATGTGTGGGCACGCACGTATGCGTAAGTGTGAGTGAACATTGACTTCTGCATGTACATAATTTACGAATTACGTGTCATATGCTATGATAATGGCTCTGTTCTTACATGTGATCGCCATGTGAATCAGCAAAACGATGACGGAAGTGTGAATTATGAAACGTGTGGTTTCATGTCAGCTCTCCGGACTGATAATGTACACTTGATTGGATATTTTGATCAGTTGTCAGTCGTTGAGTGATATAAATTGTGATTAGAAATATTCAGTTTATTCAATTCCAGAAAAATACGTTTGTGTAGGTACCATTGGAAATTATTTTTTTTATTGGTGTGTGTGTGATATATATATATATATATATATATATATATATATATATATATATATATCTGTGTGTGTGTGTGTGTGTGTGTGTGTGCTCATGCTTGTTTGTGTGTATATACTCTTACGTGTGTAACAAAAATAAATGTGAGCATATAATGTATGGAGGTGTGTGTTTATGACTTCCCAAATCTGTTTGATCTTGGCGGCATTGAAACCGCCTGTGTGTGTGTGTGCCTCCATCCCTATCAGCTCAATGTTTTACACAGATGTTTTACACAAGAGATCACTCACACCGTCTCTCTCTCTCTCTCTCTCTCTCTCTCTCTCTCTCTCTCTCTCTAACACTAACATACACTAACACAGACACATGAACCCAAACATAAACTTAAAATAGAAATATGAAATTCGCTTTCCCACTTTCACAAACACCCGAAACTCCCCCAAATTTGAACTGAACTAAACACTGAACCAAGAGAAACGGAGAGAGATGGGGGTAGGAGAGAGACCGACATTGAAGAGGGGCGTTGATTATTCATCAGAGCAAATACACAATAATAAACATTTACATAAACACAAACTAAAATAAAGCGCATACAATAAGACCACACAAATCTTTACTTACGTTCCAACACACACACACAGACATTCCACACACAAAAAAACACCACCACCAAAATACCCCTAAAAAATCAGCCTCTTATTTATGAAGAAAATGCCATTTAATGGACGAAGGGAGAGAGAGAGACAAAGATAAGGAAGAAAGAAGACAAGAGGAAGAATCGGATGGATTGCACATCAAAATAATTATCATACCATGCAATGGAAAAGTGCTGAAGTATCTTCACAATCTATAAGAAGCATACAAGTCTTTTCACGCAGTTAACATTGAGAGCACACACACACACACACACACACACACACACACACACTGACGTTTTAAAATGTCCTGAATGGGCACAGAAGATTAAATGAAATGTTCCTATCTCTCCTGCATTCGAAAGTTTCCTAGAGCAATTAATGACAGCACTACACGGTATGTTCAGTCTTTCGCTTTCTTGCTCATTGAAGTTGTGGGTGCACCGCAAGCGCAACAAGGCAAGGCAAAGCAAGAAGTGAGACCCCTAGCTGGGGGCATTCATACATTCATCTTTTTACACATATGCAAACACACAGTGATGTCAAAAACTAGTGGAATGAAGTACACTTGGTGGTAAGGGGTTTATGTTTGAATTCTGAATGAAAGGATTGAAACATTGAAAAGGAATAATGATTTTGGGGTCAAATTGTCATGGATCAATATTTCACCTGGCCGGTCACTGGCAATAGTCTGCTCTCTCTCTCTCTCTCTCTCTCTCTCTCTCTCTCTCTCTGTGTTCTTTTCTCTTCTTCTCTTCTTCTTGTATTTGTATTTTCTTTTAACACAACAGATCTCTGTATGTGAAATTCGGGCTGCTCTCCCCAGGGAGAACGCGTCGCTACACTACAGCGCCATACATTTTTTCCCCGCGTGCACTTTTATTTGTTTTCCCTATCGAAGTGGATTTTTCTACAGAATTTTATCAGGAACAACCCTTTTGTTGCCGTGGGTTCTTTTACGTGCGCTAAGTGCATGCTGCACACGGGACCTCGGTTTATCGTCTCATCCGAATGACTAGCGTCCAGACCACCACTCAAGGTCTAGTGGAGGGGGAGAAAATATCGGCAGCCGAGCCGTGATTCGAACCAGCGCGCTCAGATTCTCTCGCTTCCTAGGCGGACGCGTTACCTCTTGGCCATCACTCCACATACACGTCTTAATAACTATTGTAGAAATAAAACAATAGAAAACCCTTTTTTGTGACTGGCCGTCTATATGTCCATGGCCAGTGGGTGGATATTTTCTCTCCTTTCACACAGCAAATCAGAAATTCTTTTGTACCGTCCCCTCTTTTATGATACACCACTCGGGTTAACACTGCATGGCAACAAAAGTGGCGTCGCCGACAGGATATTGATCTATCACAACATACATCCAAATTACTTCTTGTAATGTTTTCATTCTTTAAATCCTCTTATCAAACACTCATAAATAAATCAAACCCCCAACCACTCTAAGCTCCATTACACTAGAAATAGGCCCATTCGTTCAACCACTCAATATACATATAAACAAGTAACATTTCATTAATAATAAAACAACAACAAAAAAAGGATTTAAGTTTAACAGTATTCTTTTGTTTTTTCAGAAAACAGTAAGTAGGATTTAATGGAATCTGGACGGATTCTATAATATATAGATAAGCATTTCTGTCTGATGCTTTATAAAAAAAAAAGGGGGGGGGCCGGAGTGGGGGGGGGGGGCGTTGGGGGAGGGGGGGGGGAGGCAAACAAACAAATAGTGGAACACACCAGCAAAGCTGTCACGCGGTGAGCTACAGGATAAGATAAGATAAGATAAGATAAGAATAACTTTATTATCTCCAACTGGAGAAATTTGGTCAGGTGCATTATCACAACATAGACAAGTAAACAACATGGGGACCATAACTGTAAAAGCCAACAACAGCCCCAACAAATATTACGAAGATACAAATGTAAAAAATATCACGTACATCGTTTCATACATACATCCACACACTGCAGGTAATAACTAGTATTCTTAATGTAAAAACAGAAAGAATTAAGAAACATTATTTGAATATAATTATAAACATAGCCTACTATACTGCACATTGAATTGCTTCACTTCCCAAACTTAATCATTCTTCCAGAACCGCCCCCGTGCAGAAAACACACACATATACATTTTTAAAAACAATGACTAACACGTTTTTGAGGTCTTTCTATAGCAAGTAAAAACATATCAAACAGAGACCAATGTTTCGCTCCATTCTAATTATGTCCGTTGTTTTCAAGCATGTCAGCATGTCACTAACAAACTCAATGAATAATCTCTCAAACACGCACACACAAAAGTTAAACTGAGATTCTTCCTCACCAAAAACACAGTAATAACATGACAGACTAGAATGTAGATTACAAACTGTTAAAGACTTTATTTCAACAATTGATAGACAGTAATGTTGTATCTTATCAAACGATAACAGTGCATTAATAAAGCATCAACATGAGCCTCTTCAATTCTGGTCTCATACTACATATGTTCTTTGTTTCTTGTACTTCAAATGTGCATGTTTGTGTGGGGATGTTTGAGTGAAAGCTTTAGTGCTATTATAAAGTGCTTAGAGCTTCAAGAATAAGCGCTATAGCAAGATGTGTTGATGAATGAATGGATAGATAAGTGAATGAACACCTAACTGAATGAATAAATAAATAAATGTAATATCTCTCAAAACATGAACAGTTTTTCGATTAGTTTTACAAAGAGACAATACCAGTGTTTATTTGGGTTCCAATGAAAGAGAGACAACTGTATGCTGAGGTATGTAGTCAGTCGTGTCCGACTATGACCATCAGAACAGCAGAGGAGGCAACTGCTGTTCCGACTGTTTGGGCTAGAATTTGATTAAAGTGGAGAGTGTCTTGCCCAAGTTACATCCCCATTCTCTCGGCCAAGAGGGTTTTAGGACAGTGCTGAGGTAATATATATATATATATATATATATATATATATATATATATATATATATATATCCACCGGAATTGCTTCACTTCCCAAACTTAATCATTCTTCCAGAACCGCCCCTGTGCAGAAAACACACACATATACATTTTTAAAAACAATGACTAACACGTTTTTGAGGTCTTTCTATAGCAAGTAAAAACATATCAAACAGAGACCAATGTAACAAAGAGAGTATGAAAAAAGATGAATTTGTGTGTGTGTGTGTGTGTGTGTGTGTGTGTGTGTGTGTTATTTTTACTACGCTTATGCCTTTATGTAGTATAGTATTCGCATTCTATGGCTTTAAGTAGCATCGTGTAGTGCAAGCAATGACATATATAATGTAGTTTTGTGTTGTGTAGATCCTGTTTCAGGGCGGGGACTGGATGAAAAAAAAAAGTGCGCCATTGCTTATCTATTATCCTCGATAATAAAGAAATTGTCTTGTCTTGTCTTGTCTTGTTTTCTCTTCTCTCTCTCTCTCTCTCTCTCTAAAGTAGTCTGCCAGTCAACTTCCCCTTCTTTCGTTGAAACCTGTCTGTGGCCAAAGGGAGTGAAGCCTTCAATTCCGCCTCTTTCACCTTACTGTTGTTGCACTGTTGGTAGGCCTGATGCTGTCATCTCTAATCAAGAGATACAAAGCTATTTCTGTTCGGTCAGCATCTCCTTTGATTTTATGCCTAAAATTCCTCGCAAGTCCTTTCGCTGTGCTTGTATTGTTTGATTGCCTTGATTGAGTCAAGTCGTATTTTAAGACTTTGAGATTTGTATTATCATCAATAAAATCACCCAGCCTGTATTTCAGTCGAGTTTTATTCTGTGTAGTTGTTCCCTCAGTTTTGTGTTGTTCCTGTGTGGCACATGAAATTGTGGTTAACTGTTCTAATCCTTCCTTTTTGCTCCCACCCACGACATTCAATATTGAACCCAAATCCTTCAGATTGATTTCAAGTCTAAGGTTTTGGGGGCTATGTACATGAATAATAATAATAATAATAATAATATATATATATATATATATATATATATCAGAGTTTTTTGTGTGTGGCTTCAGCTTCAGTTGTGCGCAACACCACAATCTCAATAGTTTCGCTCTTCTCTCTCTCGCCCCCCCCCCCCGCCCCCCCCCCCCCCCGGCACCCCCCTTCTTTTTTTTCAAGTGCTCCACATGTGTCATTTTCATTGGATTAAAAACAACAATTACAACTACAACAAAAAAGAAAGCTAACCACTACAAAAACAAAGTTGTTCAACTCTGAAAAGTTTTGTACCTTGTTCATAACAAACGTGTCAATTTTTGAAAAAACAACAACAAAGTGTTTCCCCCACCTATGGTCAACCGTCAAATTCTGAGGCATGCTCTAAGCTAATGTGCATGAATATGACAACAACAAGCGTCTTAATTCTCTTTTCCAGGTACTGTTTATTTTGAACAACCTATTTCTCAGTTAACTTTGTACTATTACATTCTGCTGAGGATATTGATTCCATATCAGATTACATATAATTATGATCAGTCTAATACTGAAGTCAAGATGCATGTCTTTGCTACATGCAAGCTGTGTGTAATGATTAAAATTCTTCAACAATACTGAGACATCAACTTGAAAAGTTTTTTTTTATAAACCGTTTTGATTTATGTTTTCCCGAAAGATTGATCACTTTGCCATCGAAATATACCTGTCTGTCCAAAAAAAAAAAAAAAAAAAAAAAAAATGACGGTATGAATACACCAAGATATTGTTTGGAAAAAAAAACTAAAAACAACAACACACACACAAAAAACACTGCTTTCGTATTGTCGCGAAAGTATGTGATCAACTTTTTTTTTCTTTTAAAAGGAAATCAGACATTTCGTCATCAGGGATGACTGGTCTATACCGAATGCATCCTTATTTTGTTGTGTTTGTCGTGTTTCCTGTATCTGGTTGTGTCCTTTTTTTGTCTGTTAATGATTCTGTGCTGACTGTTTCAGGATCTGCAATTGTATGTGTGCGGTATTTTGTTCTGTGGGTTTACTCCTTGTATTTTGTGCCATTGCCTCTTCTCCTTCGGGTTCATCGTCCATTACCTTTTGACTTCATCTTCAGATATGCAGCTTGTTTTAGGCTTTTTTGTTTTTTGTTTTTTGTTGTTGTTGCTTATTCTTCCATCATCCTGAGATATCTTCATCTTCTTGCTACTGATTTTTTCCGCATTAGCTGAGTGTCCTCCTTTCATCAGTCGGACATTCCTACTTCCTTCTTCTTCTTCGTTCGTGGGCTGCAACTCCCGCGTTCACTCATATGTACACGAGTGGGCTTATACTTGTAAGACTATTTTCACCCCGCCTTGTACGCAGCCATTTTCCGTTTTCGGGGGTCTTCCTTCATTTCAGAGGAAAAAAAAAACAACAACAAAAGTCGCGGAACTAATGCAAGGGAATTAACTTTTGCATTGTGTCTGACTTCCAAATTTAACGAATTAACTCCCGTTGATAGTCTCTAGCGCACTCTCTCTCTCTCTCTCTCTCTCTCTCTCTCTCTCTCTCTCTCTCTCTCTCTCTCTCTCTCTCTCTCTCTCTCTCTTTCGCGCGCGGGGGAGTAGAGTGGGATAATCCAAAATCGACAAAAAAAAAAAAAAAAAAAAAAAATCATTCGAACTTAAGAAATCAATGTAGTTGTTTGCATGAAAGATGTACTAATATTCTTTAATCAGCCATATGCACGTGCATTTCAATTAAACAAGAATCAACCCACAAGCTCCCTGTTACCCACAAACCTATCATCGAAAAATAAAAGTATCACCAACCTGTCGGTAATAAAACGAGTCATCAAATAACCCGGCATTTCCCATTTTACGAATTAACACGGGATCAACAGTTTCAGTTTCAGTAGCTCAAGGAGGCGTCACTGCGTTCGGACAAATCCATATACGCTACACCACATCTGCCAAGCAGATGTCTGACCAGAAGCGTAATCCAACGCGCTTTGTCAGGCCTTGAGAAAAAAAAAATAAAAAAAATAATAATAATGAAAATAAAATAAATAAATAGATAAATAAATAAAAAAGACAACAATGATGATAAATAAGCAAATAAATGTATTTAAAAAAAACTTGAGAAAAAAAGGATCAACAACACAGCAATAATAAAACAAGCAAATACAAACAAACGACAAAGCTAAGCATGCAAGAAGAACCCTATGAACAGGAAAACGACTGCAAGTGACCATCACCAAAACTGTCTTCACATTTAAGAAAATAATAATAAAATCGAAAAAATACAAACACTTCGGAAATGTAGCATGCAGCTTACTGATGGCTTTGACACAGATATGTTACACCGTTGGCCTTTTCTCGGTGTATTTATTTGTGTCAACCCCGAAACCGGAGTATGGCTGCCTACATGGCGGGGTAAAAACAGTCATACACGTAAAAGCCCACTCGTGTACATACGAGTGAACGTGGGAGTTGCAGGCCACGAACGAAGAAGAAGAAGAAGAAGAATTTGTGTCATTTATAAGTCAGGATTACAGTCATTCCAATACAGACTGTAAAGCCATGTAAGATTTTAAGTTTGATTTTATGAAATAAAAGTGTTTGACACTGTATAACAGTTCAGGCGGAGTACAGGGAAGGGTTTCTGTTGAGTCCAGTGACATCCTGCTGTGAAGCGGAATGAATCGTGACGCAACTGGTTATGTTGCACTACTTGTTTTTAGTTCAAGAAGCAACGAGAAGTGTTGAAAACATTTCAAACAGTTCTCTAAATTCTAAAATTTTCCGGCTGTTCATGAAGCACTTCTCTAAATAGAAAGCAACGTCCACAGCATATACACAAGACGCATTGCCAGTCTCGTTAATTAATTAAGACAAGGTACGTGGAATATCAAAATTAATATTCTGTTGGTGTTGCATGTGTCTCCGAGAGGAATATATATGTGAATCTTTTCTCATTAGGTTGCCAACGCTTTGGAAGGAGAAAGGTATAGATGTTGACAAATTTCAAAATGCAGTCAACATTTTTTTTATGATCTATGCAATGCTGGTATTTAGTCATTATTTGGGACGGTCGCTATAGCCGAATGGTTAAAGCGTTGGACTTTCAATCTGAGGGTCCCGGGTTCGAATCTCGGTAACAGCGCCTGGTGGGTAAAGGGTGGAGATTTTTACGATCTCCCAGGTCAACATATGTGCAGACCTGCTAGTGCCTGAACCCCCTTCGTGTGTATAAGCAAGCAGAAAATCAAATACACACGTTAAAGATCCTGTAATCCATATCAGCGTTCGGTGGGTTATGGAAACAAGAACATACCCAGCATGCACACCTCCGAAAACGGAGTATGGTTGCTTACATGGCGGGATAAAAACGGTCATACACGTAAAAACCCACTCGTGCACATACGAGTGAACGTGGGAGTTGCAGCCCACGAACGCAGAAGAAGAAGAAGAGATGTCATTATTTGCACACACAAGTTAGCAGAGTGTTATGAGTACTCCTCGAGAAACTTTTGATGTACAAGATATGTGCATGAGAGAGAGAGAGAGAGAGAGAGAGAGAGAGAGAGAGAGAGAGAGAGACAGACAGACAGACAGACAGACAGGCAGACAATTTCAAATGTTAATTTGTTTTGGAAAAAGTTATGTATTTCAAATTTTTTATTTTGTTAAAGTTAGCTAGTTATGTGTTAAATAGTCCAGTTGGCTGTTTATTGTAGGTACCCACATCATCCTCTTTTCAAATAATAATCTATAGAAGTATTCCATACAATATTTGATTATTAATTAATTTTCTGTCCTAATCCCGCTTCTTCCACCACCACCACCCCCCCCCCCCTCTTGCACACACCCTTCCAATATTGTGTTTTTCTTTCTCCAATCACTGACACTCATCCTCTCCATTTTACATATTGTAATCTTTTCCACATTCTGCTCTCTCTCTCTCTCTCTCTCTCTCTCTCTCTCTTCTCTCTCTCTCTCAGCCCCCTCCCCCCTCCACCTCAACCACCCCCTTTACAGTTGAATGATTCTTCCCCTGCCATTGATTTTTTAGAAATGATGATTTCTAAGTAATGATAATAATTATGATGATAGAAATAATGATGATCATAATATCGTTTATTTTCAGTCTGATATCATCATCTTAGATGAACATACTATAAATAAATAAACGAACGATAAATGAAGATAGACAAACAGACAGAGACAGACACAGTCAGACAGATAAGAGAGACAGACAGACACAGACAGACACACAGACAGACACACAGACAGATATCAGAGAAAGAGAGAGGAGAGACAGACAGACAGACAGAGGGAGAGAAAGAGAGAGGGAGAGAGGAAGAAAGAGAGAATACCTTATCAACTTTCAGTGACTTTTAATATCATCAGTGATAAAAATGAACAAAATAAAATAAAATAAAATAACGCCAAATTAAAACCAGTGAACACACAGTGACACAGACGCGCACTCGCACACAGACACAAGGAGACACACAGACACACGCAGACAGACACAGACACAGACACAGACACACACACACACACACACACACACACAAAGTGTTCGAGCAGAACAAGAAAAAAAAAGCAGTAAGACAAGGGCTGTTCATCACTGTTTCCTGTCCATTAAATCGGGTGTCTATGAAGTCCATCTGTTGAGCGCAGCGTGGACAGCCTTGGGAGCTGACATGAGAGAGAAGCGTTATCTTCTATAACATCCTGGCGGCCGTCTTGCCCCTCCCCCCACGGGCAGACTGACCCCCACGGTAGCCTATCAGCAAACTAACCACTTCATCAAGCCAATCGGGTGGCCGTACACCCGGTAAGGCACCCCCACCTTTTGGCGAAATCTGTTCTTCCGAGTTACCGCGGACTCTCAAAGTATGTCCAACACCGCCACCAACGACCGTGTGAGCTAAAAGGAGCTGGTCAGCGCGAGACTGTTGATTAGTCATTGACAACGAGAGAGAAAGATCTGTACCAATATCACACACAGTGAAAGGACAGTGAATAATTTCACGGCTTACAGTCAAAAGAGGGAAAATGATGAAGCGGAGACTCCATATATGACACCGAAGAGAGCGAGAAAGGAACAGAAGATGGATTCGGAAACTGATATTCACATGAATGAGACACGACACACCGTGAGTTTGACTTCTGAGCAGCTGTTTGTACAAAACATAGATGCATTTCAGTGCTTGTAACTTGAATGTTTCAAAACAACTTCCAAGCGAGCAGAAACACTGATCGCGCAAGTACTGCCTTTCGTTACTTTCCTTTGAGAAGATAATATCGTAACTGAAAATCTGTTGTTGTTGTTTTTTTATTTTTATTTTTTAAAGTGAGCTTAAAATCTGTTTGCATGATAGCGGTGTAGTTCTGGATCAAACTGGAATAAATCTGGTGGGAGCGTGGAAGAGAATAAGGAGCAAGATGACAGAACAACGATATTTCTATAAGCTTTGTCAAACAAAAATTTAGTTCCTGCAGATAATACTTACACTGGCTGGTTCGTAGAAATAAGAAGAAAAAAAGTCTGTGGTGAAATTTTGTTTTGTTGTTAATTCTGCGTTTCTTGAAATAATCACACGATCTGCAAAAAGCAACACAACTGACTAGTGGGTTGATAACTGATTGACTGACACACTGAAAAGCCGTCAAAACTAAGAAGACGAGGTACTGGACTAACAACATGCAGGCTTCTACGTGTCCACCAGTGTACTGGCAGTACCCAGTCAGCGATGTTCAGGGGTCTATGTCAGTCTGTCATCAAGATATTTATCCAGGAATCATAGCGAACTCTGCGACGCTGTACCAGAACTCTAGCATCCCAGGCACAATGGCGACGCAAAACTGTCACCTGTCCCCGGCCTTTCCGTCGTGCGGAGAGTTCACAACAACTACAGAGTCTTCCCTCTACCACTCAGGCCTGCTTCCTGCGTCATATTACGCTGATTACTACAAAGGGGAAGATTCACTGAGTGGTGTCTGTCACACAGGTGCAAATTTCCAAGCAGTTAAGCATTCAGATACTCAAACTGACATCAGAGAGAATGGCGTGTTGAATTACGAGGTAGCAGGAACTGATTCCGCCAGCTACGGTGAGGACAATGGTGCGAGTGTGGGAAGTGAAGGGTTGGTACCGGTTCTCAGCAATCGTACGATGTACTCTGAAGAAAACCTGTATCACCAGTTACAGTTTCCTCGTCAGTTTGGTCACCCCGCAGACACTTCAAAGTTGTTAGACATCGAATACGAAGGTGAACAATGCAGCAAGCTGAATGATCAAGTAAGTAACCAAGAACGGAAACATCTGCAAGGGGTAGGGGTTGCAGATCCTGGTCGTTGTGTATCTACATCGCACAGCGCGACAGAACACCCAAACGGTCTCCAGCAACAAAACTATCATTCGGAACTGTCTTGCTCCCCTTCTTCTGAAGCGCGTGACAGCCAGTCAGAGGCACCAAGTTCCCACCAACTTCTTCCACCCTGCAAGTCCCCAGAACAACACGAAGGAACGTCATCGGTTCCACTGCTGACAGCTGGGGCCAGGTCCACTGAAACCAGCCCATCCCCAGTACCTCACAAAGACAAGACTGGAGAGGAACGGGGGAAAGATTCCAACGACGTCAAGCCCACTCTCTCCTACATCGCCCTCATCGCCAAGTCAATCCTGGAGTCGCCGCAGCGCCGTCTGAACCTGGGGTCTATCTACGAGTGGATGGAGCACAACTTCCCCTACTTCAGGGACCGGGGCCAGGGCTGGAGGAACAGCGTCCGCCACAACCTCTCCCTCAACGACTGCTTCATCAAGGCCGGGCGTTGTGAGGACGGCAAGGGCAACTACTGGGCCATCCACCCCGCCAACCTTCCCGACTTCCTCCGCGGAGACTTCCGGCAGAAGCGACGGTCACGCCGCAGAGGACGTAAAGCCGGCGAGATGGGCCTGTACGGGTATCTCGGATCTTCACAAGTCCAGGGGGTTGCCGCGGCTTCCGTTCAGATGACATTCTCCCAGCCAGCGACGTCTCTATCCTCGCTTTACTCGCCTTACACGGAGGCGGAACGGACAGCGTATCGGCTGGACGAGGCTTTCCACCGTCAGAGCACGGGCAGCTCGCTGTGCAAGTGGTATCAGCCGTGTTCATCCTGCCCATGCTCTGCTCCATACTCTCCTGTCAGCAACGACGTGTACGGACCCGGGGCAGAGACTGCGGCTGTGGAGACGTCGCCTGGAGAGTCTGCTCTGCAATGGCCACCAGCTTACAAGGTCATGGATGAGAACGGTCAAGGGAGCTATCCTTTCACTGCCGCTTATTCCAGGTGAGGTTAACTTTCATATCTCCTGGTCGGTATTGTTCTTGCATGCTCTCTGTCCTTAAGATGACGTCGAAATGCAAATAGAAATCGCACAGAAACCGACCATGGAGACCATACAGGGGTTGGAAAAAACCTGAAACATAAAAGCTACCCCCACAAAAAGCACTCATTCAGCTTAGATCCTTCAATGTTCATAACCTTGGCTTTTCGACTCACTTCACCACCACCCCTCCACACACGCACACGCACGCACACACACACACACACACACACACACACACACACACACACACACACACACGCACACACATTCAATCAAGCAAAACCTTCCAACTTTTTCGTGATATCGACCTACACATTTCTTCAAAATTCAGTCAACTGAGTTATGGATTCGTTCCAAATTGACATAAGAACCGAGAAGTACACCACAATTCAGTTTGATTGTCAAAGTACGATAAAACGATTGCGATGGATGCCCCATGCAGAGGTGTTTGCAGAAGTGTAATAAATTTATAACTGACTACCAGACTTCTTTTATCAAATACGTTGTCGACTTAAGGTATCTGCTCAAAAGTTGCATGTTACTAGATGTAAATGTCTGGCATAAATATAATTGTTCTATCAAATTTAATTAATTTGCACAAGTATGTCTGATTATGAGAAGAATAAAAGGAACACACACACACATATATATCTATATATATATCTCTCTCTCTATATATATATACATACATATATATACATATATTCACGCGCGTTCACACACACACACACACACACACACACACACACACACACACACACACACACACGTATTATCAAACCCAGTCAGCTGATACTGGAAGATAAACTTGTGGCAATGTTTGGAAAAATATGTCAGTAACTGCTGCCATAAAGCCATAGCATGGAGGGGGAATTCAAAATCTTGTTACATTAGTTATTCATTATTTTGTTTTACTTTTTATGTGTGGTATCCTACATATAACTTTGCATGCGTATCTTAAAAACCTTGTTACGTTTTAATTGACATGAAAATCGATTCTGATTCTGATTCTGATTCACACACACACACACACACACACACACACACACACACACACACACACACACACACACACACACACACACACTGTATCTCTCGACCTGGTTATCATAGTGATGTCCATGCTAACCTCAGTTTCGATCCCCCTCCACTTCCGTTCTTGGGGTGAGCCCTATCGAAGTATTCGATGTCGGCACATTAATAGGTAACCGTCGTTGGAGGGACGTGGTAGTGGTCTGGTCACCACTCTGGGAGGACGATCATTCAGTCTGGCTCTACGACTGAGCGATTATGGCCGACGGTCGTCAGAAGGGAGCTTAGTAGGTAGTGTCCTAAGTAAGTTCAATCAGAAAAGGCACTACAGAACACCACCGAAATAACGAAGTAACCAAAAAGAATGAAAACGAATTAATTATCTGCGCTGGCGCGACAACCAAGGTTAACCCGAATCAATTGATGAGAACGTTCTCAAGAACCATAAGTAAGTACTTGACAAAAGTTTGACATTCAACATTAAAAAGTAACAAAGACAGAAAGAAACAAATTAATAAAGAAAGAAAGAAAGAAGAAATGAATACAAAAAAATCAGTAGATAAACCCGCTACACATCCAAACTAAGGCCACTTCCGGCCAAGTTCAAGGTCGAACACCCCGCAGTGGAAAATATTTCCGCCGAAACATCGCGACACGCAGGACAGAGGTCCAGTCAAAAAAACAACGGGGTGGAAAGGCTCTCGAGATGAAGAGAAGAGTCGTCAAGACCAAAGACTCCTTCACAAGTGGCTTTAACCCAGATCGTCCACCCCAGCTGTCATCAACTCGGGACTGAAGGGGGCGGGGGAAATGTCAGGTATTTCAAGATGGGCAGGAAGGAAGTTCATAGACGTGAGCAAGACAAAAAAAATTTTGAACCAAGGCGTATACTGATCAACCAGCTGGTAAGATTAGCAAAGCGGAATTCAAACACTTGAACAGTTCTGTGGCCTTAGTCATCTCCTGCTGTTGAGATAGGGAAGCTGAAGATTTCCGAGGTCCAGCGGGGAAATGTGGACACTGAGTGGCAAGAACGAGAGGTCAGAGGTTCAGATAGGGTGTCTTCTTTCCTTTTCTTTCCCTAGTCATTCCAAAAGTGACAGTATGAAGAATCTCTCGGCCAGTGTTGATGTGTTTTTCCTTGAAGCAGATTCTACGGTGTAATGCTTCATTGTTTTTGTTGGAATCAAACAATGTATTTTGTTATATTGTTTACCCAAATGTGAAATGTGATTACATGTTTCTTGACAAATATAACCTTCTCTGCAAGGGAAAAAAAAAAGAAAAAAAAGAAGAATCTCTCTCTAAAACGGCTTAAATTGGAGGACAAGGATGAGAAAAATTAAAGCAAAAAGAAACGACGGAACAGAGAAAGAAAGAACAAGAGCTACAGCGGAAAAGGAAGAGAAGAAGGATGAAAAGAAGAAGGATGAAAAGAAGAAGGATGAAAAGAAGAAGGATGAACACATCTTCTAAACCCAGGGCAGAAAATGTGCTGATAAAATGTGTAAATAAATAAAAGCCACAAAGAAAAGAGTGACAACAACAAGAACAACAACGACGACGACACCAATAATAACGACAACAACAAGAACAATCATCATCATAATTATTATCATCATCATCATCATCATCATCATCACAACTATGCTGACTTATGGCATTGCATTTTGATGAGATACTGTAATAGATGCTGTTACATCCCCTCCAACACAGATAATTATATATATATATATATATATATATACAGATAGATAGATAGATAGATGTGTGTGTGTGTGTGTGTGTGTGTGTGTGTGTACAAAGAGGATATAGTTGCTGCCACACCCGCCCTACATTATATACCTTGCCCTGCTACATTTCAACTTGCTCTAAACCACGGCTTAGCGTCATTACCATGCTTTACTCTATCATTTCCTTTTTGAGCAAAGGGACGTTCAGAGATGGAATGACTCGAATAAACTATATCTTTATATATTTCATGTAGTTCTGCTGCTGTCTCCAGAGAGAGAAAGGCAACACAGACCGGGGGGGTGGGGGGTGGGGGGGGATTCGGGAGGAGGGAGCGGGGTGGGGGGAGGGGGGAGGGGTGGCGGAGACATGTGGAGGGGGTGGGGGTAATAATAACATTATTTATTATTTCAATCAAGTTGGACGGCCACACTATTTAAAGGCTATTTCTTTATGTGAAATAGAAATGCAGGTGTATATTTTGTTTGTATTTACATAGATTTTTTTTCCTTTCAAATTTATTTTCTGATTTCTTTTTAATTCTTTTTTCCCCAGATCGTTTGATGTATGAAAGCACTTACTGTTTATTCAATGTTCTATCTTAAAATAAAATTGTGACTTGACTTGAAAGCGCGCGCAAGCAAGCACGCGCGCACGCACAGAGAGAGAGAGAGGAGAGAGAGAGAGAGAGAGAGAGAGAGAGAGAGAGAGAGAGAGAGAGAGAGAGAGAGTCGTAAGTTGATGACGATGAGTAAAATATCTTAAAATACGTTCTCGAAGAATACAGGAATAAACTTACCACTTCCTCTACTCCTCCACCTCCCTACCCAATCTCCAAGGATCATAATTTTTAAAAGAACCATAGAAAGTGTCCTCAGTGCCTTCTAGAATACTTAATGATAAGGGAAAAAAATGAATGCAGTTATCCAAAAACCCCAATGACTTGTTTTGAATCGACGCAGAAAAATATTGCATGTACTGTTACAGGAAATTTATTGCCCAATTCAAAGCTATCACTACTGTAAACAGGTGGACAATAAAAATAGTTTTGTTGCATGCAAGATGGAGGAATGGAGTATATCTTCTTTCTTTTTTTCCCCCTTTCACTTTCGTACATATTTACCAAAGCATGAGACATGTGCTAGAAGACCAAGGGCATGTTTTACAGCTTTGTGACTCTTCTAGCAAACAGAGTGGGCATGAGGTTTTTTAAAATTTATTTATTTTTTTAAATTTTTTATCTGAAGCGCATATTATTCCTGTACTGACGAAGAAAAAAACTAAAAAAAACTAAGAAGATTGGTCATGTCTCTATTGTATTGTTTGTATTGTATTGTTCTTTTGTCACAACATATCTCTCTGTGTGAAATTCGGGCTGCTGTTCCCAGGGAGAGCGCGTCGCTACAATGAGAGCGCCACACTTTTTTTTTCTTTTTTTCTTTTTTTGCCTACAAGTGTATTTGTTCTCCTATCAAGTGGAATTTTCTACAAAATTTGGCCAGGTCTAATGCATCCTGGTCTAATGCATGCTGAATAGGGGACCTAAGCTTATCGTCTCATCCGAATGACTAGCATCCAGACCACCATTCAACGTCTAGAGGAGAGGGAGAAAATACTGGCGAGTGTGGGAATGGAACCAGTGCGCTCAGATTCTCTCTGTCTCTGTTACCACAAAGCAAACACCATAGCTGAATACAAACCATTTCTTGAGGTTTCCATTTATCATTTTCTGGACCCTAATTAATGAGCATTCATTCTGATGTTTCCACGTTTGTTTTGTAGTAATCTCCCTCTCCACTGACCTTCCTGGAAATATGATTAACTGTTTTTATTAAAAGCATTATACTACCTGTGTGAAACGATGTATCTTTCCTTGATGTGTCCCGCTAGTTTTACAAAACTTTGTTGTTTTTCTTAAATTTGATTTTCGTTATCATACGTTCCAAAAAATGCATAATTTTATTCAGTCCTGACTATAATTCAATTTGTGCATATTTCATACCACAAAAGTGACTTTCTTTTCATATTTGCGTGCAACCACGCGCAAAGATCAACAGTGTATCATATTCTAAATTTTCACAATCAGACTCTTTCTTTGACAAATCATTATCTGATAAGAGAAAAGAAATACAGCTATGCCTGACTCTTCAGGGATTTGAAGGACGTTTTCTTGAGTATTGATTTCAAATTTCTATTTGAAAGGCGAGGTGCAACCAAAAAAATAAAAAATAAAAAAAATAATAAAGAGGGAAAAGAAGAAGAAAGATCCACATAATCGCGCACGAGACCGCCTTTCGACCTGATTAACAAACGAGAGTGTCAAACTTGGTGCATGCTTTTGTCACATCAGGATAGAAAAGTTGCTAATAAGCATGGACGTCTAACTACGTGCTGTTGTGTTTGTCTGCTATCTGTTAGATTTGTTAAGTGTTCTGCCAATGTATGCTGTGAGAGTGTGAGATGTTGGTCGAACCGAAACCGTGGCAATGAAGGCACCGTCATCTGCTACACATGTACTACTAATATCCCCATTTTCCGGTCAGAAACTACACCGTGGTTCCTCTACAGTAGTTACGGACGTGATCCTTAACTGAAAGCCCGCACCAAAAGTTTTCACTTCCCTATTGTTTTCTTGGTATTTTTTTCTGCCTTTTCTTCTGTAGCCCAACTTTTCCCATCTCACACGTAGTCTTTGTGGCTTTTATTTATTTACACATTTTATCAGCACATTTTCTGCCCTGGGTTTAGAAGATGTGTTCATCCTTCTTCTTTTCATCCTTCTTCTCTTCCTTTTCCGCTGTAGCTCTTGTTCTTTCTTTCTCTGTTCCGTCGTTTCTTTTTGCTTCAATTTTTCTCATCCTTGTTCTCCAGTTTAAGCCGTTTTAGAGAGAGATTCTTCATACTGTCACTTTTGGAATGACTAATATCCCCATTTTCCAGTCAGAAACTACACCGTGGTTCCTCTACAGTAGTTACGGACGTGATCGTTAACTGAAAGCCCGCACCAAAAGTTTTCACTTCCCTATTGTTTTCTTGGTATTTTTTCTGCCTTTTCTTCTGTCGCCCAACTTTTCCCATCTCACACGTAGTCTTTTAACGCCCCCCCTCCCCCTCCACACCCTTGTCCCTCTCCCCACCCGTACTCATTCCATCGTCTTTTTCCCAGGCTGATATGGAATGGACTGGCATTTTCTACAATTCCACGGTCACCTCGTTTACTTTTCTCCCATTAGCCCGTCAGTTCGCCACTTCACAACGCCATCATGGTCACCACTTTTGCACGTTCTCGCACTTATTTTCGACCCCCCCTAGCTTCTTTTCAAGACAGTTCAATTGACCAAGGACCCGCCGATGACTATTTCGTGATTGATAAACCTTCAGAAAAGTGAAGTGTTGGATCTTAGGGTGTGGGGATGGGTGTGGGTGAGGAGGGAGACGGGTTGAAGCGACTGGAGGGTGGCGGGGGTTGGGGAGGGGGGGGGATGTAGGCGGTTTGGGGGGTTGCTGGATGAGAATTAGTCAGTCCAGTCATCAGCGAAATCCTGCTGAGCTCATGACCAGGAGGGCCAGACTCGTTCAACGGGGGAAAAGATAGGTAGAAGATAGTGGCGGTGGTTAGTAGACAGGCCAGTGTTGACATTCCCCATGGCCTGTCAGATTGATAGCGCTGTTCACTGCAGTTCCCAGGCCTCTTGGCTCCTCGCTCGTCACTGAGCGCCGCCGTGCCCGTTACGAGTGGAACGTGTGGGAAAGGTTTGCTAAAAAAACAAGAAAAGGAAGAAGAAGAAAAAAGGCATTCGGTACGGGCGCTGTACTCCGTATGATTCATCCTGTAAAACTAAACTGGTCACTTTTGATTGGGAGTCACCCCTCTCCGTCTACATCTCTCTGCTTGTTTTATCACACTCTTTCAGAAAAAAAGGTATATTTGAGTGTTGATTATATGGGGCCGCTATGCTGGATGATGATAAGGAAATTTGATAGTTTTGCTTCGTCTGAAATGATAGGCTTTATCAAAATATTCATTTATTTTATGGTCCTCTCTGCCACTCTGTAAGAGCACAGTCATGGTCATGAAAATATAGTGATATTACAACGTCAATGGAAGACGAGAACAACAACAATGTCAATGCTAAACAATGAATCATTCAAAGAGTAAAATACATGTCACATATTTGTTTTCCAAAGCGATAATTCTTCTATTGTTTAGAATTTATAACGCGCAAAAACAGCAACTCGACAATCTTCAATCTGTTTTTGGAGCAGCGATATTAAACGTCTGCGAGTTCCTAGACTTTGTCCATGTTCAAAGAACCATATATGCCCCAGATAAAACGGGTTTCAAAAGTGTTTATACGTCATATCAGTCTCCACACGTAATTTCCGATCAATTTTGTATCTATACCTCATCTCCAGCCGCTATTTCTGAAACAAAAGTTCAATGATACATTCTACGATCCTCAATCGTTTAATGCAATCCACCTTAAAAAAAAAAAAAAAAAAAAAATAGCGAGCACCTGCTCATTTTGTTCAATCTCCTGCAAACATGAAGTTAAATGTCCTGATAAAAGTGTCTCCCGACTCCTCACAGGTCTGTTACTTTCTTGGCTTTCAAGCCTCATTCGGTGAAAACCACAGCACCCAACCGTGCCAGCTAATCCCGCCACCCAATCTCCACACACTCCCCCACTGTCCTCAAATGCTTCCGTTGCAATAACGGGACTGTTGTGACAGCTAAGTTTTCCTCCTCTGACTTCAATCATCCTCAATCCCTTTATCTAGCCGAGGCAACGAATGCTGCTCTGGCAGCCCGCGCTCAAGTCACTGCATAAGAATTTTCTTAGTGGAGTGGCGTGTGTGGCATATTGTGAAGACAAACAACATGAGCAGGTTTATGAAAGCTAAAGTCGCACGCGGCTGGTTTGATCCTTATATTCACATAAGTAAGCCAGTTTCTTTTTCTGATCGCATGTCTGTGTAAAACCGATCCTCAGATTTATGAGTGGATAGTCTGTCGTATCGGGTTGCCTGCTTCAAATGTCAGTTGCAGATATCCAATATTCTAGGGCACGGTTTTAATCCCAAATTGATCGTAGACAAACTGAGTGGCATTTAACGAGATTGTAAAGATGCGACGTTTACATCTGAACTTCGTTATTTGTATGTTTTCCTATAGCTCCGGGATCAGAAAACGTTCGCCGTTGCTCTTTATGTACCCTAGATCCAAAGCAGATTCAGATTTATGCCACTATTTCAATGAGGTGTTTGCATACTACACACACACACACACACACACACCGTGACACACACACACACACACACACACACACACACACACACACACACACACACACACACACACACACACACACACACACACATTTACCTGGGCTCAAGCCTACTTCTACTTCTTCACACTACACTTGTCTTGTCATTTTGTTATTCTGATCAATCATAAGTCACAGTTATCATTACAGTCGTTGTCACTATACCATCATTATAATAGAATACTTTTCGTGTCCGACTATGACGGGCGCAATAACCGAGTGGTTAAAGCGTTGGACTGTCAATCTGAAGGTCCCGGGTTCGAATCACGGTGACGGCGCCTGGTGGGTAAAGGGTGGAGATTTTTACGATCTCCCAGGTCAACATATGTGCAGACCTGCTAGTGCCTGAACCCCCTTCGTGTGTATATGCAAGCAGAAGATCAAATACGCACGTGCACGTTAAAGATCCTGTAATCCGTGTCAGCGTTCGGTGGGTTATGGAAACAAGAACATACCCAGCATGCACACCCCCGAAAACGGAGTATGGCTGCCTACATGGCGGGGTAAAAACGGTCATACACGTAAAAGCCCACTCGTGTGCATACGAGTGAACGCAGGAGAAGAGAAGAAGAAGTGTCCGACTATGACCATCAGAACAGCAGTGGAGGCCACCGGTATATAATTTGATGACAGTGAAAAGTGTCTTGCCCAAGTTGCATCCCCCACTCGAGGGTTTTAGGACAGTCGAATGTAGAATGGCCCCAAAGGCCAGCTTGCCCCCAAGACTGCAGTACTAACAACTAGTGCAGTCTTGCCTTCTAGTTTGAGAGTCATCGTCCTTCACGAAAGACTAAGCTGCAAATGAGTTCCTACTGCAGCGGAGAAACCATTGATCATACAGCACCCACTTTGCTGCTGGCCCAACTGCAAGCGTATGACAATCTCCAATATATATCTATATCTACAGATATAGAGAGAGAGTCAGACAGACAGGCAGAGGCAGAGACAGTAAGATACTGGTAATCATTGTAGTAATTGTTGAAATTACATTAGGGTTGCCGAAGTCGTTTTCTTCGTCGTCGACATTATCATAATTACTTCTGTTTGTTTCAGAAACTACAGCACGCCTGCTTTCGTGTGAGAGGGCAGACAACTCTTTTCACTCTACCATCTGCAGCCATGCTCATCTTGCACTGATACTGTGGCAGTGACTTACCCTGCATGGGGGAAACACCTCACTTTTTATTTATCTATTTATTCATTTATTTGCTTTTATGCTTTTTTTTTTTTTTTTTTGAGAGTGGACAATCCAGTTCTGTCCACCGCGACACTTCTGCTGTGCTAGCATGTATGAGTTTTCCTGTTGTTTTTCTCTCTTTTTTTTTCTCTCTCTCTTCCGTGTGTGTGTGTGTGTGTGTGTGTGTGTGTGTGCGTGTGTGTGCGTGCGTGCGTGTGTGTGTACGCGCGTGCTGAATTTTAATGTATTTATTTTTGTTTTGTTTTCTTTTGATTTGTATTTATTTCATTGACATTCCGGCAACTGACTGCCTGCACCGAAATAAACTGTCCGGACTATGTCTTAAGTGATACCCTAATGATATGTGCCCTTCTTTTTGAAGGACAAGGCTTCTCAATTCAAGTTGATGGCTTAACTGATAGTGATTGTTGTTGCTATTTGCTTTTGGGTGATATCAACGAACTTCAACATGAAAACATTTAAGCTGCAAACTGTGCGTTAACGTTTTGAAAATAAAATTGTTGCAAGTGTCCAGTATGGTAATTTATAGTGAATTTATTATCTATTTAATCATTTATTTATATGACTGTACAGTCTATTTGCTGCTTTTGTTACTTAATTCATAACTCAAATTGCAAAATACGTTCAGCTTGTCACAGAATATTCACAATTTGCTGCACTTGTTGTTTTTGCTGTCGGCTATTTTTTCAAGAACAAGATAATCAGTTTATTCGCTGACGAAATTATCAAACTTCAGTTACCACACGAGAGCTTTATGTTCACAACCCACTAATCACAATCATTTTAAGTTAAGTTCTTATGGAAAAAGAAAAGAGAGAGAGAGAGAGAAGGAAGAAGAAGAAGAAGTAGTAGTGTTGGTGGTGTTGTGGTGCTGTCAACTCTACTGCTGTTTGCTTGTTTTTCGGGAGACTGTTCTGCTCATATATTCAAAATTACATCGCACTTTAGTTTGTTTATTGCATGTGTATTTCAGTTTCACTTTCTCAAAGAGGCGTCGCTGTGTTCGGGCTAATCCATAAATGCCACACCACACAGGCTAGGCAGCAGCATAATCCAACGCGCCAGTCAGGCCTTGAGCGCATGCATACATATATTTCTGCACCTATCAGAATGGAGTTCTTCTTCAGAATTATGTCAGAGTAAAATGACTTTTTGCCATGGGTTCATTTCTCAGTGCGTCAAGTGCGTGTTGTACACGGGACCTCGGTTTCTTGTCTCATCCGAAAGACCAGACGATCAGTTTGATTTTCCTGTCAAACTTGGGAGAAAGGGCGAGAGCGGGAACCAAACCCCGACCTGACGGGCGCAATAGCCGAATTGTTAAAGCGTTGGACTTTCGATCTGAGGGTCCCGGGTTCGAATCACGGTGACGGCGCCTGGTGGGTGAAGGGTGGAGATTTTTACGATCTCCCAGGTCAACATATGTGCAGACCTGCCAGTGCCTGAACCCCCTTCGTGTGTATACGCAAGCATAAGATCAAATACGCACGTTAAAGATCCTGTAATCCATGTCAGCGTTCGGTGGGTTATGGAAACAAGAACATACCCAGCATGCACACCCCCAAAAGCGGAGTATGGCTGCCTATATGGCGGGGGTAAAAACGGTCATACACGTAAAAAGCCCACTCGCGTATATACGAGTGAACGTGGGAGTTAAAGCCCACGAACGCAGAAGAAGAAGAGAAGAAGAAACCCCGACCATCACGGACACTGTGTTGGCAGATAAGCGTCTTAGCCATTCTGCCACCTCCCTCCCCCTCTCCCCCCGTACCCCCATATATGTATATAATTATCATTGATTTGGAATGCTTTTCCACTCAGTTGTAAGTTCGTTATAAAATTATTTTTTTCATAATTACAGGAAATATGCCTCAAAGCTATCAAACCGTGAGCAGTCAGTATACACTGTGAACCGTCATCTTCTCTTTTCTACACGAAGTTGGCGTTTATGTGATTACAGTGTTGTCGCTTTGACTGCTGGCAGTTTTGGTGTCTTGTTGTTTGCCTGACACAATTAGCTGATATATATTATCCCAGGACGATGGAATACATTTCTTAATTTGCCTCGGACTGAATTGTTGAATACAATGCTGTAATTTGATTTTTTTTTTTTTAAATAAAGAAATCAAAAAGAAAAGTTCAGTTGTTCGTGTTGGAAAATGTTTGAGTGAGCTGTTGAAAAAAACAAAAAAAAGCCTGAAAAAAAGAAACATAGGAGCAAACGACAACAGGATGCTGAAAAATGAGCAAACAAACAAAACATTAAGAAAATGGCTAAGAACAACAATAAAAAACGCGCGCACACACACACACACACTCACACACACACACACACACACACAAAACACGCACACACGCTTTAAAGTTTCATGGGTAATATCACGAATGTGTTTGCGTGTGTGTGTGTGTGTGTGTGTGTGTGTGTGTGTGTCTGGCTGTGTGTGCGTATGTGTGTGTGTGTGTGTGTGTGTGTGTGTGTGTGTGTGTGTGTGTGCGCGCGGGCAAGACCTATGCATGAAGTAGATTGATATATACCTATTTTTCAAAAATTGAGAATATCACTAAAATATCGCTTTATTCATGAGAGAGAGAGAGAGAGAGAGAGAGAGAGAGAGAGAGACAGACAGACAGACAGACAGACAGACAGACAGACAGACAGTGTTGCTATGCAGTTACCAAAAAGAAATGATAAATACTCGGCACGATACGTGGTCAACGTCTGTACGAGCACTTTCAAAACTAACTACAAGAAAATATGGATCTGAAAAAAAAATCGATCAAATACCTAATTTTCGGAATTTTGTTTTTCCATATAACGAGTTTTTCTGACCAACGCAAAATAATGGGGAAGACTCAACAACATGGCGAACACTTTATAAAAGTCATTGTATAAATATGTATGGCTATGTAAGCTATTAATTTATTCATTTATTCAATTATTCACTCACAAGAGTGGAGGGAATATCTAGGTCTGGAGTTCTTCAGATTCATAACACTCGATCTTATGTCTTCACGTTTAGTGTTTTTTCTTTCCCCTTGGTTTCGTTACTCTAGGTGAAGAATTCCTAGAGGATAAAAACTCATTTGATATGATCATCATCACCGTACTTGTTTTGTCTCCTGCCAATCCCACCCCCCCCACCCTTCCCCCAATTCCCCCGCTTCCCCCCCCCCCACCCGCCTTCTTTTTTCCCACCACCACCTTTCTCCGCTTCGCCCCCTCCCCATGAACTATCCCCCACCTTTTTTTTTTTTTACCTGAACTTATCAAACGGTCAGTTGGTAGTCCTCTATTTTCTTCCGTTTCATTACTACGAGCTGTGCTGAAAGGAAGTTTAAACCCAAAAATATCTGTTCAGTCCGCCCATATTCAAAAATACAGTTTTCGTGGCCAGATTTGTGTTTCCTGAGGATAAAATATAAAAGTGCCGGGCAGAAATCAGCTATGATTTAAACAAAGGTTGTTTTGTTTTTACACACTGCCAAACATGATTTGAAATAAAGTTTTCGAAACTTCTTGAAGAGTGATAGCCAAATTACACGAATGAATAAATTACTGAAACAGATGAACTAATAAAACAGACACACTAAAACAGTCCGACCTCCGCTGTCGAATACAAGGGGGTAGATGGGGTAGAGGTGTGGGTGTGTGGGTGGGGTGGGGGGTGTAAACTGCAACGCAGCCCCGGTAAGCTAATCGCACGAGACAGAAGAACGTGGGAAAAATTCACTGGACAATTCGCCCTCGTCTGAAGAAGCTCGAGACATTCCAGGGCAGAGGAGCAGCGATGACCAATGGAATTCCGATTAGCGTTAGGGGTCATTCTGGCTTGGCTGGGGATCGCCAGAGTCAGCGTCGGCTGACGTCGCCGACTGTGAGTCAATAGCGGCGATAGTGACAGAGAGGAACGAAGAGATTCGTGCGGAATCCCCTCTGTGTCTCTATGTCTGTCTCTATGTCTGTGTCCACCCCCACCCCCCTCTCTCTCTCTTTTCTCTTTCTCCCTCTTCTTGCATTACCTCGAGTTACTACACATTTCAAGTTCCTTCCCCAGGCGAGGACAAGACAGCAAAAAAATAGATGAATAGATAACTAAATAAATAGATAAATAAATAAAATGCTCTAACTAGAACATACGAATAAAAGATTGTCAGCATCCGCGTCTCCCTCCCTCCTTGGCTGTATGGGGCCAAGGCCTTAATCTGAATAAAACATTCGCATTCGTAATTCTCTCTCTCTCTCTCTCCCCCCCTCGACCCCCGCTCTCTCTCTCTATCTATCTCTCTCTCTTTTTTTTGTTAACAGAGAAGAAGACTCTCTCTCTCTTTCTTTCTCTCTCTCTCTAAAACGATGGGCGTGCAAAAGCCGTATATATATAGACTCAGTTTGCATATTAAGCACCCACCCACTTACCTCTGCCCGCCTGAGTTAAGGTCACAATTTGCATACAACCCCCCCGCCCACTTAAGTACCTCTGCCTAACTGTACTTTAATCTTCCTGATAAATGATCATGTTTGGTCCAAACCGGCCTTCCATTGCGCGTCCGGTTAAAACAGTGCAGTGGGAGCGAGCGAGGCAACAGTACACTCGAGCATTAAAAGAAGGTTCACGCGCATGTTTCCTACAGTAGGGATTACCTTCGCTTATCTCATATCCCGTATTCTCACATTTTGATCTCGGATCAATAATTCCCAGCAACAAGTCAAACACTGTTTGCGCTGAACCGTTGCGATGTGGGACGATTCGTGTTGAAGCAAAGCACTCTGTGACAGATTTGAAGTCACTGTCTGCAAGGCCCTTTTGTATGTATGTATGATATATATATATATATATATATATATATATATATATATTGCAGATTGGACTATTCAGTCATCTGCGCATTCACAGATAGATTCATGTGCATCCTCCCCCCCCCCCCACTCCACCACCACCCTCCCCCCATCCCCCAGCTGGATGACAACGATGGTCATCATCGATCTCGATGGACACACCACCACCACCACCATATATATATATATATATATATATATATATATATATATATATATATATATATATATATATATATGATGGTCAGTCGTGTCCGACTATGACCATCAGAACAGCAGAGGAGGCAACTGCTGTTCCGACTATTTGGGCTAGAATTTGATTATAGTGGAGAGTGTCTTGCCCAAGTTACATCCCCACTCTCTCGGCCAAGAGGGTTTTAGGACAGTCGGCGTTGGGATGGTTCCCAAAGACCAACAAGCCCACAAGGCTGCAGCACTAAGAGCCAGCGCAATTTTGCCTCCTAGTTTGAGAGTGATAGTCCTTCACAAAAGACTAAGCTGTAAATGATTTCCCATTGACTGGAGAAACCATTGATAATATAGCTCTCACCAACATTCGGCTTATATCACAGATTGACATAAGTTTACATTTGGGTATGTATGAGAGACGCTAGTCGACGAAGACTACCAGGGCAGCTGAGGAGGTGTCTGTTGTCCAGGTCCCGGCTATATGGGCTGGAGTTTGATTATAACGGAGTGTCTAGCACAAGTCACATCAGTCCCCACTCTCTCGGCCATGAAGGTTTTAGGACAGTCGTCGTTGGGATGGTTCCCAAAGTCCAACTGGCCCCCAAGGCTGCGGCACTAATAACGCAATTTTGTTTCCTTGTTTGAGAGTCATAGTCATAGCCCTTCACAAAGGACAAAGGTGAAAAGTAATTCCCACTGCTGTGGAAAAACCACTGATAATCTGTGTGTGTGTGTGTGTGTGTGTGTGTGTGCGCGCACAAAGCATACAAAAAAGGACAGAAGCCAAAAGTCCAACGAAATTTCCCCAATATTTCGACTTCTGGTGCCAGTTGCATTGCTTGGTTCGAACTTTTTGACAGTTACACGTGACTAAATGCCTACGCTGACCGAACTACGCCACTGGTCAGTTCCATACTACTCAGCGTTAGTGGAGGGTAACGACCATACTGGGTTCTTCCGTCCGAGCAATGCAACTGGTACTTAGTCTTTGAAAAGGTACCCTAATGTTAAATCATGGTGCGCAAGGGGCACAAATACCAGTCAACATCGGGTGAGTTTGAAATCAAATGTAAAAATGAAATCTCACTGACCCCTCCCCCTCCTTTCTCTGCTGTCTCTCTCCCCACCTCAGTAAAATTAATAACATCTCTGTCTCACACCCACACCCCACCTCCATCTCCCTCTTCGCTTCCACAAATCTCAGACTTCCATTATCTCTGTTATGTCGGTTCACTTCCCAATTACTTCTACGTGAACTGCGTTTTAAGCTGCTGCTTTCTGAGGTGATCAACCCGACACACTCTAGCATGCACTGATGTTGGCGATCATAGCACGTGAAACACGATGATCGTCCTACGTGACAACTCCACATGAACGCAATTCATTGAAACACCTTCAGTAGCATGCATGAGTATGCACATTTACCTCAATTTTACACACATAACCACCCAATGCAGACCAGCAGTGTTGACTGAGATAAGAGCTTCAAGATACAGTGATATAGCCTGCACGTCTAAAATTTATACACATGTTAAAATAATTTCGCTTGGGCATCATTAACATATCCCTGCAAAATGCACGGTTTTATTGAAGATGAAAGAGGATGGTGGTGATGACGTTGTTGTATTGAGGTCCATTAGGTTTGACACACATACTAACACACGCGCTCGCTTGCACACACACACACACACACACACACACACACACACACATACATGTGTGTGTGTGGGTGGGGGGGGGCACATACATCAAGTTCACACATACATACACAGATCCTCTCACAAACACACGCACGCACTAACACACGCACTGGTTTTCACACGCACGCACGCACTCCCCCTCCCTCCACCTCCCAGAGAGAGAGAGAGAGAGAGAGAGAGAGAGAGAGAGAGAGAGAGAGAGAGAGAGAGAGAGAGAGAGAGAGAGAGAGAGAGAGAATTTGGATTAAACTTTTCTGGACTTCACACAAACAGACAGAGACACAAAGGCACTGACAGACAGAGGCAGAAACACTGTGACAAATTCATAAACAGACAGACAGACAGAGGCAGAGACCGGCATTGATCTTTTACCACCGTGAACTTCAGATACAGGTCCTTCTATTTCCCTGACTTAATCGAGGTGTACAACTGCTATTATGCAGCATTTTTTAACGGAGGGGCACGGACAGACAGACTTATAAATGTACAGCCGGGCAGACATACGCGCGCACGTGACACACACACACACACACGCGCGCTCGCGCTAAACTAAGGCACTTGTGTAGAATGCAATTAACGCACCTAAAAGAACCCACGGCAACGAAAAGGGTTGACCCTGGTTAAATTTTGATTAAAAAAAATAAGATGAGAGCACTGTAGCGACGTGCTACCCCCTTCATTTCATGCAGAGAAATGTGTGCTGACGAAAACAAAGAGTAATGCAATGCCATGCAATACAATATACAATACCGGCAGTACAATACAACATCACACACACACACACACACACACACACACACACACACACACACACACCTGCAAGAGAAGGAGAGAATGACGAAATACAGAAGAGAGAGAGAGAGAGAGAGAGAGAGAGAGACAGACAGAAAAAGAGAGAGACAGAGAGAGGGAGAGAGAGAGACAGAGAGAAAGAGAGAGACACAGAGAGAGAGAGACAGAGAGAAGAAAATGAGAAGGACGACAATGACAATGACGAGACGATGATGACGATGACAACAGTTACGCACAGACAAACCAACCATCAAAGACAAGAAAAAAACGAAAAAACCAACGAACTTTTCATCACCTACATTGCGATATTTTTTGTTTTTTGTTTTTGGGTTGTTGTTTTTAAAAAAATGAACTCATCCAGTCGTAATGCATAGCAATCACATGCGACACTGGACCGTGTAACCCGCACCCAAACTCACAAATCCCGCAGCCTGGATAAAGTCCTGAAAATAGGCACGTGCACTTCGACGTCAGTCACAAGTCTTCTGCCTTCCCTTCAACGAAGAAATTCAGACCACTTCCAAAAGAATTTCAGATACAGTACCACCACTTTTGACAATTTACAAAACGACCGTCATGCGCCTGCATCCAATGCAGACCAGCATTCACAACCAGTACGCCGGTATTATTATTCTTTGAAAAAAACAAACCCAAAAAACAAGAGAGGCAAGGCCTTCAAGACACTTGTGATACACTTAAAAAAAAAAAAATCCAAGCTTTTTATGTATTGAGTATAATTTCAAAATGTTTTTTACTATCTGCACCAAAACGTTTGCAAAATAAATAAAACTTCCATGCTTAGCAAAAAAAGTTCCTGTTTGAACAAAAAATGATAATAATGACTGCTCTTGTTGTTGGGTCAGAATATCAGATCAAAGTGCCAAGTTTAGAGAATACAAAAAAAATATGAATATAACAGTAAATGCAGTTTGCATATAATTAGGCTTCATTTTTTTGGTGCCCATCCCAGAGGTGCAATATTGTTTTAAACAAGATGACTGGAAAGAACTGAATTTTTCCTATTTTTATGCCTAATTTGGTGTCAACTGACAAAGTATTTGCAGAGAAAATGTCAATGTTAAAGTTTACCACGGACACACACACACACACACACACACAGAGACAACCGAACACCGGGTTAAAACATAGACTCACTTTGTATACACAAGTGAGTCAAAAATGCAAGTCTGGACTGAAGATGTCCCTGCTGTTTTCGCTGTCAGCAGTGTCAAGAGACCAAATGGATTCCTAAAAACTAAAGCCACTGCAGGCCTACACTCTGTGTTCGGCCATTACATTGGAAACAGCTCCATAAACTGTGGCTGATCTGGTCGTCTTAAATCAATTAATGTTTCAGTTTTCCTACATAAGGGCTCAAGGGCTCAGGTACGTCAGTTCAGCGGTAGCCAAGCAGACGACAAGTTCAGTTACTTCCCAGACCCACAAAAGAAACGCATTTGGGTCTGCCGCTGCCTTCCAATGAGAGAGAAACGTTAAATTTACATCCCCCATTTAACTACGTGCATACAACTTGAAGTACCTTTTAGAAATTAACCAGATGAATAAACTCTTTTCAACGTTTCCATGGAATCTATAACCGACTAGGCTCCTGCAACGAAAACCATCAAACCGTCTCACAAAATGATGTCGAGCATTGCGAATGACGAATAAAGGGAAGCAACCACTTCCACAATAGTTTTCGTTATAGGGATTATGTACCCTGATCTGACCTGGACCAGCAACAGATAGAACACAAATGCCTTGACGAAAAAATGCACGATTTTCACCTGTAATGAGTACAAGAACCACAAAAGAAGTTGCAGACGTTGTCGTTGCCAACTAAACTGTCGACGGTAAGGTGTTCATGGCCGGGAAACAGGGAGTTTATCTGTGGATGCGATGATGGTTCTCGGACTATGATTGTGGTGGTGGTGGTGGTAGGTTACATAACCAGTCATAATGTGTGTGTGTGTGTGTGTGTGTGTGTGTGTGTAGTCGCATTTATGTGTGTTGATGTGGTGTGAACATGTGTGTGTGTGTGTACACGCGCGTGTGTGTGTGTGTCTGCCATTCGTTTATTTATTCACTCATGTCTTCACAGACAGGAAATAAGCGACACAAGTTTCGTCGTTCTTTCACTTCCCTGTCCACGCATTCCTGTACAGGCCACAGGTGACAAGGCCCACAGGGAGTGTCGGCAGCAATGTCAGAAGCGCGGTGCACGAGCAATTATCAACCACACTGTCACGCTGAGGATCAACCTGGATTTTTTCTAACAATGTCACTGCATTTAGTTTAGGGAGGAAGGTGGCAGAATGGTTAAGACGCTCAGCTGCCAATACAGAGAGTCCGTGAGGGTGTGGGTTCGAATCCCGCTCTCGCCCTTTCTCCTAAGTTTGACTGGAAAATCAAACTGAGCGTCTAGTCTTTCGGATGAGACGATAAACCGAGGTCCCGTGTGCAGCACGCACTTGGCGCACTGAAAAAGAACCCATGGCAACGAGAGTGTTGTCCTCTGGCGAAATTACGTAAAATGAAATCCACTTTCATAGGTACACAAATATGTAAGCATGCACTCAAGGCCTGACTAAGCGCGTTGGGTTATGCTGCTGGTCAGGCATCTGCTCAACAGATGTGGTGTAGCGTGTATGGATTTGTCCGAACGCAGTGACGCCTCCTTGAGAAAGTGAAACTGAAACTCATTGGTTATTTTAACCCCTTTTGTTTGTTTATTCATCTTATTTTACTTCATTTTATTTTCATTTTTCCCCAAGACCTGACTAAGCGCGCTGGGTTACGCTGCTGGTCAGGCATCTGCTTAGCAATTGTAGTGTAGCATCTACAGACTTGTCCAAACGCAGTGACGCCTCCTTGAGTAATTGAACTGAATTCACTGGATGCTACCTTTTTATTTGTTTGTTGTTGTTGTTTTTAATTCGCCACTGTGTCTGACTGTATATTCGGGATGGAGGGGGCGGCGGGGTCTATTTGCACTTGCTGATGAATTGTGAAAGCATTAGACTGAAACCTTTTTTTTTTCAGTTGAAAATATCTGTGGTGAAACGATTCTAGTTGAAGTTTGGTTAATTTGGCTTGTTGTGTTTAAGTTAAATGTGTGTGTGTGTGTGTGTGTGTGTGTGTGTGTGTGTGTGTGTGTGTGTGTTCTTTCTCTTTTTCTTCAGACTGTTAAGAACATACTAAGAATATCAAGCCGTCAGGAACTCATTATCGATTTTAAGATTCAATGTTACGGTCACCCCATCGTCATAAACACTTCCCATGAATTCCTTTGCAAATAGACTGTAGTTGTTTTACATTGCTTTTAGTTGTTTCTTCAATCTGATATATATATATATATATAGGCAACACATACACACTAATCCGGGGAAAAAAATCATGGCAGTAAAGACATGTATCCCGTGCTGATGGACACATTAACACGTCATTAGTGTCACGGTGTATTCAAACAAGCAAATGCTAATTAAACATAAAGTATAAGGGAACAGTTGTAATTCTACTACATACGATAAAAAATTACTTTGTTAGCCTATGTATTTCCAACAGAGAAACTGTTTGCTGTGAAAAGGTAACACACAAAAACAGTATAGGCATTTCGGCTCTCTGGAAAGTTTCACATCACCAGAAACATTCGTCACTGTGTTGATTTAGCATTAACGTACTATATCTACTCAGCTCTAATGACATTTGCTCAATCTGACTTAAAGCAGACAAAAATCTGACAGACAGATGATTAAAAGACCACTGAAAACACACTGAATAAAAATCTGACTGACGTAGAGATGGTTAAAAGATCACTAAAACAGACACAAATCTGACAGACATAAGAGATGGCCAAACGACCACTGAAAAGACATTCAAATCTGACTGAGGTAAAGGTGGTTAAAAGACCACTAAACTGTGGCAGACACAAATCTGAGAAACTTTGAGATAATTAAAAGATCATTGCAGCAGATCAAAACCTGACAGACGTAGAGATGGTTAAAAGACCACTAAAATCAGGCAAATATCTGACAGACGTGGAGGTGGTTTAAAAACCACTAAAGCAGACATAAATCTGACAGACGTATAAATGGTTGAAAGACCGCTAAAAATACACACAAATCTGTCCGAAGTAGAGATGGTTAAAAGATCTCTAAAACAGACATCGAAGACATCTGGGCTTAGATTTATTATTTGATATTCATTTGATATTTCTCTCTCAGTAGAGCAAGAAAATGCGTGCGTGTGTGTGTGTGGTGTGTGTGTGTACGCGCGCGCACTCATGCACACGCGCGCCCTATGTGTGTTGCTGGGAACGAGATTCACAATGGATGGATGGAGGTAGCGGGTTGCCACGAAAAACAGGATTAACAGACTGAGAGCGAAAACAGGTGTTTGGCAAAGTCGCGTCGTCATAGCGATAGACACTACCTTGCATGCGCCGCACGTGAAGCACGCGGTGAGGTCTCGGCAGGTGCTGATTGGCTGATTGGACTGGGCTTTCGGCCTATCAGTTTTCTGCCCTTCCGCTCGAGGAGATAACAGAAAGAGGAAAGCTTCTGGTCCTTTGACGACGGGACTGTCTGTCTGTCTGTCTGTCTCTGTCTCTCTCTCTCTCGTTCGAGTAGACTACCTCATTGTCTTTCAGTACAAGTCAATACAATCTGATGGGATGCTATTCGATACAATGCAGTACAACGAAGAACGATGAGGTGCTTCACAACATCTCACAACCTAGTACACTGTAACGCAGTGCAGTGTTATGCAATAGAATTTAAAAAAAAATGTGTATGCAAAGAACAGCACAGTGCCTCAAATGGTCAAGTTAAACCTAAAATACCCATTTGTTATACTGACACCTCTGCCACAATCCTGCCATCCGAACGATACAGTTATCTATATACAATTGATCTTATTCTGAAGCACTATTTTGAGTATAACATCACATATACTGCCACTATTACTGCAAAACATAAACAAATCACCGAACAGTGTTCATAGCGGGCGAATAAGAAAACGGATTATACCAACTAGAGTTTTGTTTTCTCAGTGACACACACGCGTGCACACACATGTGTAGCTTTCAAAACACGAGTTTAAAATTGCTCATCCTTCTATAACATGCCCACAGTTATATTTGTGTGTGTGCACATATATTTCTAATATTTTCATCCTGCTATTATGGCACTGACGCGGTTTGAAAAACAACAAGCTATTACACAAATCTTCACTGGTCTCCAAATGCCTAAAACTGCTGAGAAAACCAGAAAACAGAAAAAAAGGATACTTATATAGCACACTATCCAGAAATCTGCTCTTGGTGCTTACAAAAACGCTTTTGTTAACATAATACATCATATCTATGTTACATACACACACCAGAATGTGACTACACACACACACACACACACACACACACACACACACACACACACAGACACGCACACATGCACACACACACACACACACACACACACACACACACACACACACACACACACACACACGCTGCATATATACATTTTAACATACATGTGTATCTAACAGCTATCCTAACACATACGCACACATAGGCAGGCACAAACTTACATAAACACACGCACACGCACACACAATACACATTCATATACATGCATGTAGTTATGTACACATACATGTGTATACACACATAGTCATAGAAAAACCAGAATTAATTGGTGTGTTAGTATGAACACAGAGAGCTTCATACGAGAGTCCTCCCTTTCTTTATTTTTTTTCTCCAGAATATGAGAGTACAAGTATGGTGTTACAAATTTCTTCCAAGTCCTCAACTCTTCCTTCCCCCCACCACGGACGCCGCCCACACATCTCTCCTCCCTCCCCCCACCCGCTCCCCCTCGTCTTCCCCACCACAGATATAGTACACACAGACAGACCCTGAACTGTAGACGTGGGGTGGTGGTGTGGGACAGGTGTGTTCCGACGTTATGAGATCTGTTTCGCTGGGCAATGCAGGGGTCGTTCTTTGTTGAGATTCAGTGTGCCCCATGGACGCCTTAACCACCAGTGAGAGGTAAATATTTGATGCTCGTGAGGACCTGACGTAGTGTGTCTCTCTGTCTGTGTGTGCACAAACGTAAACGTGATCGATTTGCACTTAAGTTCTGGGATTCCTCCAGGAGGATTCAATCACAGCGATCACACTACGAAAACCTTAATTTTTCATGGCAAATCGTTACTTCATGAAATTTACACTGGAAACACTATTCGATTTGTCAGACTTTCTTTCTTTCTTTCTCTCTGTTCTTTTCTATTTTTTATGGCCATTCTTTTTACATTGTTCTTTCTTTGTTTATTCCCCTCTTAACGTAAAACATCAAAAACAAAGTTTTTTTTAATACAAATGTAAAAATAGAAGGTGATGCCTTTTGTGTTTAAATAGGTGAGGCTTATTTGATATTTTCAAGTTCGCCTATGCGAAATAAAAACAGACCTGTTTTACAATCTCTGTCTTTTGTAAAACGTTAGCACTGAAACTGACCTTTCGGATTGTTCCGACGTTTAAAACTGTCACAAATAAAACATCGTAAAGGAAATGCTGCACGATCACTGACACTCATAGTTTACCTTTCTCTGTTTTTTGTGTTTTTGTCTTGTTTGTTCTTGTTTTTTTTTTTTTTTTTTTTTTTTAATAGAGTAGCTATGTTTTTAATATTTTGAATAGTAGATATTACGTTCAAGTTGCTGTCAAAATAGCACTTATTTATTTATTTTTTTAAATTTTTTATACGAGTTCCAGTATTTACTGTCATTCTTGAATACGTTGACCCCGTCGTGTGCTTTCTCGTCGAGCCGAGCGCCAGAGCCGTTTCAGGGCTTTTGGATAATACACACTGACACTTGCCTGCAATGTGTCTTTCAAAACGACGGAAAAGTTACATAAAAGAGGTTCAGTCTCCTTGCGTTGGGCACAAAAAAATGTGTCGTCTGTTTGAACAACTCAAATGGCAGCAGTTTTGAAACCATTGTCGAGTCACTACAGGGCAGACAACCTGATTGGTCTGTTTATCACCGCTCGTACGATTTTAACAAATGAAATGCTGCGACATAGTTCGTCTCTGACATCCATTAATTCACTGATCCAGCCGATTGTAATTTAAGTGTATCTGATGTATTTGTTTCTCGAGGAGTTTTACCAGGAAGAAAAGCAACTGGCACAAAGAACACAGGGTAAGAAACGTTTGAACTGCACTGCGGGTAGTACTTGATTTCATTCCTTCTGACAGCATGGAGACAAGGACCACGGTCGTTTGAACACACACACACACACACACATACACAGCGCGTGCACACGCGCACGCATGCACACACACACACACACACAGACATATGCACACACACATATGCACGCGCACACACACACACGCACACACACACACACACACACACACACACACACACACACACACTCAAACACACACACACACACACACACACACACACACACACACACTCTCTCTCTCTCTCACTCACTCACTCTCGCACTCACTAACAAGTGTGTTGGGTGGTTGTTTGTTTTTTCATGAAGCATATTATTTAATTTCGTTGATAAATATAGTGTTTGTCTGTCAACTGACTCATGGACATTTTCTTGCTAACTTTAATATGTCCCATAATCTCAATTCTAGTATTTGGGGGATTGTTTCAAACGAGGTAGCAGTGTGAAGGGACAAGGGAGTCGTGCTAAATTTGCCCCAGGTCTGATTATTGGGGTTAAAGATCACTAAAGATGTTTTATTATTATATTAAGTATTCTTGAGAGTATGTGCGTGTGTTACATAATTTTTGCGATCAAGTGGGGGTGTTAAGATAGAGACATATGAATGATGACCTTAGAATGATGTCCCTTGTTAATGTTGTCTTTGTACCGGAATAAATACCGGTGGCGCCACCTTGCTTCTTCGCCAACGGTCCAGCAGAATTGGACGTGTTATACTGTGAGAAAGTAACGTTTGCACGGCAGATTGAATATTTTCCTCCATCATGTCATTGTCAACAGATATTAATAAAGTGCTTTTCTGTTCACTTGTCAGTGAATTACGATTATGATAATAATAATAATAATAATAATGATAATGATTTCATGATAATAAATAACACACTTGAATTTATTTCTTTTTGACGATTGACGATGATGCAGATGATAATACGGTGATACCGATTCCTATGATTTCGTTGTTTTGCACAAAACATACACAGGCAGAACGGTACCAATTTCATCACATGACAACACACACACACACACACACACACACACACACACACACACACACACACACACACACACACACACACATTCTCCCCCTCTCTCCCTCTCTCTCTCTCAATTCCGGATATTTATCAACAGTTTTTGGAGAGTTAAAATGTAAATTAAATCAATAAATTAAGGTTAAAAAAAAATGATGGTGAAGCAAACTGAAAACTCTCTCTCTCTCTCTCTCTCTCTCTCTCTCTCTCTCTCTCTCTCTCACGGTTTTCAGTTTTTGCCGGGCTTACAAGAAATATTTCTGTTATTGTTTGCAGATGATATTGTCTTGCTGTCATCGACACCAGCTGGTTTACAAAATCTAAATCAATCAGATAATCTTTACAAAGCATCTAAATCTCTTGGACCAACGATAATTTAAATAAAACAAAAATAATGGTTTGCAGAAAGGGTGGCCATCTGTCTAAAGCAGAAAAAGGGTATTTTGATGGAGGCGAAATTGAAGTTGTTAATAATTATAGATATCTGGGTTTTATGCTGTCTACCAAGTTATCTTTCGTTTCTGCGCTTGAAGAGTTCGCTGGCAGGGCAAAAGGGAGGGTGGTTAAAATGATGAGAACAATGTGGAGTCTTGGCAATATGGACAGAACGGTGTTTTTTTAAACTCTTTGATGCGCAGATAAAACCTTTGTTATTGTACGCATCTAAAATGTTGGGAACAATGCGCTTGAAAGCAGTCGAGTCTGTCCACTTGTTTGCTTGTAAAAGATTTTTGAGTGTTAGTCTCCAAACCCCAAATGTAATGATTTATGGTGATATTGGTAGATGATATCCATTATATATATATATATATATATATATATATATCCATATATATATATTGATATCCATTATGCATTGATAGCTGCATCAGTACTTCGCGATACTGGTTTAAGCTAAATCAGATGTCTTTGTCGGGAATTCCGAAACAAGCGTACATAATGAGCGTAAACAAGATGACATACAATGCTGATATGTCTTCGAGAAACTGGGCAGATAGACTGAAACATTGCTTAGACATTTATGGGTTCTCATGAGTTTTGATAAATGGCGGGGTTGGGGATGTAAATACTTCTCTTAAAATGTTCAAACAGCGCATGATAGATGGCTTTGAACGGAATTGGGCAAGCAAACTCAACGGGGGTAATCGTTATGAACATATAGGTCATTCAAATCTATTACAGCCTGAAAAATACTTCTTACCATTAGTAAATATAGATCGGCTTCCATTAAGTTCCGTTTGGGTATAAATGAACTAAAAGTAAATCAGCGTTATCGTGATGTTTTAAAAAACTGCATGTGTGGTGGTAGAATTACATGTATTAACAGCTTGTCCATTATATAATGATCTCAGAAAGAAATATTTGCAAAGCATATATAAAAATGTTAGAAATCTATCATTACCATTTCTCAGTGCTGCAAAACGAAAGTTGCAATGTGACCAGAGATGTTGCAATGTTTGTTTTGTATGCATTAAGACTGAGAGAAGAGTACTGTCAGCCCTGAACAGAAACATCAGCCTTGTGCTTTTCGTTTAGTTTACTTGTTCTCAGTGAGCTCACTGAGTACTAAGTGGGTTGTTTCGTTCTTCCTATTTTATTTTAGTTAAGCTGTGTGTGCAACACATACACGCAAAATGCATACAGGTCGGTGATCTTACATTAAAATTCTTGCGTTCTTCTCTCTCTCTCTCTCTCTCTCTCTCTCTCTCTCTCTCTCTCTCTCTCAACTCCTTGTGTCGAGAAGCAGATGAAGTCGAACAGTCACATTTACACACACACACACACACACACACACACACACACACACATGCTTGCCGTAAACAGATGACTCGCACACACGCATACACTTTTATGCGTGCACATTCATACACACATGAAAACAACACCACACGCTCGCACGCACACACACACACACACACACACACACACACACACACACACACACCTCATCCCGTAAGGGCAGCAGAGAGAGGGTGGGGGAAAGGGGGAAGGGGGATACGTGTGTGCCAGCAATTTTCTCCCTCTTACCTTTCCAGTCCGGTTTGTTTGCGGACACCCTAAACAGTGTGTGTGAGGCGGGAAGGCAGTGCGCGTTCCCCCGTTGGGCCGTGGTCTGGAAAAAAAAAAACGGCTGACACTCTCTCACACTGAGGCAGTTAACTATCTATGGGCCAATTTCCACGTGTGTTCATCTGTTTGGCTTTCAGGGTAATAGATCTTTTTTTTTTTCCTTTTTTTTTTCTCCCTCCAGCTGCAGGATCTGTTTGTCTCTCTTCTCTGTCTCTGTCTCTTTCTCTCCCTCCCCTTCTATCTGTCTCTGTGCCTGTCTCTGTCTGTGTGTGTGTCTTTCTGTCTGTCTGTCTGTCTCTAACACAGACAGACATGTACACACACACACACACACACACACACACACACGCATGCACACACACACACACACACACACACACACACACACACACACACACACACACACGTATACTTGCAAGCTGTATATAAATACATAGGAATGTATACGCACGAACACACACACACACACACACACACACACACACACACACACACGCACACACACACTTGTCTCATATCAGCTACTCAGTATGTGTCTTTTTGTCAGTTTGTTTTGTTGTTTTTGGTTGTTGTTGCTGTTGTTTTGGGGGGAGGGGTGGTTGGGGGGGGGGCGGGGGGGGGGGCATGGGGGGGGGGGGAGGGGTGTGCGTGCGCGTTCAATCGCAGCTTTTCACCACAGCAGTTCATTAACTTTTAAAAACTGCACAACGGTGTAAGATACCTGCTCACTGAGCGACCTTGGTATTATTTTGTCAACGCCACTGGGCAGGCTGATGTTGGCAAAGGTTATTATAACAAAATCGACAGTGCATGAACATCGGAGAGAGTGAATTATTGTGAACCAAGCAGGTGCAATAGCCGATCGTCAGCGGCACGCTGATTGTGTGAGAACACGATCGAGTCCCGGAGACGTCCATCGACCCGAGGTTTGATGTGACTGCCACACCGGCCGGTGTCCCCAGTAAGTGAGACCTATCCCATAGTGTTATCCCCCAGACAGTTTTGAAGGGTGGGGTCAGACAATTCTTTAAACCCAGTACTCACGGACTCTTCTCTCTCTCTCTCTCTCTCTCTCTCTCTCTCTATATATATATATATATATATATATATATATGATATATATGATGGAGTCTCCCGTCGGTCCGACGGATGAGTAGGCAGGCAGACTTATATGTCGGTGTGTGTCTTCATATGGGAGACGAGGCCGATTCTGGATGCACAGCACTTCCCACATGTGTTGCACTGAAGGGAAAACGTCTCCAGAAGTTGAGCCCTGCTTCCTTCGCTCACGCTTCTCCTTAATGGCCAGCGTTCTCTTGTTTTCAAACGTCTTTATGCCACTAGAGCACAGCATCCTCCAGCGAGAGCGGTCAAGGGCATCAGTTTCCCAGGAAGCGAATTCTATGTCACAGGCTTTGAGGTTTGTCTTCAAGGTGTCCTTGAAGCGCTTGCATGGTCTTCCAAGAAGACAAGTTTTGCTACCTGGGCAGCACCCTATGCAGCATCAGAGCCCTTGATACAGAAGTGACGTTGCGCATCGCCAAGGCCAGCTCCGCTTTTGGCAGACTTAACAACAGGCTGTGGAACAACAAAGGCATCAGGCTCAGCACCAAAATGAAAACCTACAGAGCTGTTGTGCTGACAACCTTGTTGTGTGTGTGTGTGTGTGTGTGTGTGTGTGTGTGTGTGTGTGTGTGTAGATATAGATATATACTTTTATTTCTTTCGATCTTTTGAGTTTATTGTCAAGCAACACAGAAATGAATATTTACATATAAGAACAACTTTTTTTTTCTTTTCTTTTTTTCTTTTTTTTACAGAAAGGAATGGGACAATTATCAGGATAAAAAAAAGTCAATGAAAGTGTTCAATCTGAAAATTTTTCAAGAAATTGAAATAAAGTCAACAGTTGTATCATAGTTACCTAGCATAGCCGTGCAGGCATCTTGTACTTGTTCCATTTGCACATATTTCATTATTTGAAAAGAACACGCTTGTACTATGCTCATTGGAAAATATGCGTGAGTTTTATATTTAAAAAAAAAATCTTATAAGGAAATACTGAGGGGAAT
>NC_134883.1:6801699-6804199 GCF_041734735.1 Babylonia areolata
GTGTGTGTGTGTGTGTGTGTGTGTGAGAGACGTATACTAACATGCGTACGTGTGTGTTTTGACAGAACATTTTCTTCCACTCAGCCATCATCTAAACCATGTTTATTTTTAATCCCGTTCCCCTGCTCTCACACACACGCACGCACGCACACAAACACTCACGCACACATATACACGCACACACACATATACACGTACACACACACGTACACGTATACACACACATACACACACAAACACGCACGCACACACACAAACACGCTCGCACACACACATACACGCTCGCACACACACACACACACATACACACACACACGCACACACACATATAAACACGCTCGCGCGCACACACACACACACACGCACACACACACACACACACGCACGCACGCACGCACACACACACATATACACACACAAACACGCACGCACACACACACATACACGCACACACTTGACAAACACGCTCGCACACACACACACAAACACGCACACACATACACGTACACACACACGCAAACACGCACGCACACACATTCACACACACACACACACGCAAACACACACACACACACACACACACACACACACGTACCCTCTACACCTCCATACAGGGTGAAGGTGATGGTACTGGGGTCTTCCATGTGCGGCAAGACTACCTTGGTACAGTCTCTAATGGAGGGCGCCTCCTTCTCGTCCTCCTCTTCCTCCACTTCATCTTCCTCCTCCTCCTCCTCCTCCTCTCCTCCACGTGTCGACTGCAGGCCAACGGAGGGGGTCAGTGTCCGTCTGTGGACCCCTTTCGTATCTCGTGGCGCTGGTGAGTTGGGCGTGGCGTCGTGTGGTGTGGGAGTGGAAGGGCAGTGTAATTACCGTGATACGTGTTTTTGGTATAGTGTTGTGTGGTGTTGTAGAACGTAGTGTTGGTATTGCAGTTTAGTAGAAGTTTCCTGGCCTCATTATTTGTATAATTTCCAGTGGATAAACTACCGAGGCAATCATGTATTTGTTCTGTATTGTCCATGTGTTCTGTGTGGCTTATTCAGGATTAAAGAGGCTATGCCAGTCTTGAATAAAAGCTAATTTGTGTTTGCACATTTCTTTTGTCTTTGCTGCTGTGTGCACATGTCAAATGATTGGTATAAGGACAGGCCCGGCGCTTCCTTTTTTTGAGGAAGTGTCTGGGCTTGTTCCAATGTACCTTTTATTTACCCGTGTGCTAGCTGAATCGGTGGCGTAAGCATCACTGACTTGAAGTTGTGTGCCTTGTGTAATGGAGAGAGTTACCACCCTTTACTATTTGTTAATCATATCATTTCCTGGCCTAATTATCTGTATAATTTTTAGGAGAAGTGTTCAGTGTAGTAGTGGAGTGTTTAGTGTAGAAGCGTGTGATCTGTATTCTGATAGGATTGTCAGTCGTTTTCGACAATGGCCATCAGAACAGCAGAGGAGGTAACTCCTGTCCCGACTGTCTGGGCTAGAATTTGATTATTGTGGAGAGTGTCTTGCCCAAGTTACATCCTCAACTATCTCGGCCAAGAGAGTTTTAGGACAGTCGGTGTTGGGATGGTTCCCAAAAGGCCGACTAGCCCCCAAGGCTGCAGCACTTAAGAGCCAGTGCAGTTTTGCCTCCTAGTTTGAGAGTCATAGTCCTTCACAAAAGACTAAGCTGTAAGTGATTTCCCATTGACTGGAGAAACCATTGGTAATACAGCTCTGACTTTGCTGTTGGCCCAAATGCAAACTTACGTGATATAAGCTTATACTTACTGGCCGTTTGATATGGCATTGTGTTGTATTGCGTTGTGCTGTATTGTGTGTAGTAGAGTGTTTATTGTAGTAGAGTGTTTATTGTAGTACAGTGTTTATTGTAGTACAGTGTGCTCTGTATTTTGATAGGGCATTGTGCTGTATTGCGTAGTGCTGTATTGTGTGTAGTACAGTGTTTATTGTAGTAGAGTGTTTATTGTAGTACAGTGTGCTCTGTATTTTGATAGGGCATTGTGCTGTATTGCGTAGTGCTGTATTGTGTGTAGTACAGTGTTTATTGTAGTACAGTGTGCTCTGTATTTTGATAGGACATTGTTCTGTATTGCGTTGTGTTGTATTGTGTGTAGTCGAGTGTTTATTGTAGTAGAGTGTTTATTGTAGTACAGTGTGCTCTGTATTTTGATAGGGCATTGTGCTGTATTGCGTAGTGTTGTATTGTGTGTAGTAGAATGTTTATTGTAGTAGAGTGTTTAGTGTAGTACAGTGTGCTCTGTATTTTGATAGGGCATTGTGCTGTATTGCGTTGTGTTGTATTGTGTGTAGTCGAGTGTTTATTGTAGTAGAGTGTTTAGTGTAGTACAGTGTGCTCTGTATTTTGATAGGGCATTGTGCTGTATTGCGTAGTGCTGTATTGTGTGTAGTAGAGTGTTTAGTGTAGTAGAGTGTTTAGTGTAGAAGGGTGTGTCTGCAACAAAACTTTCGAACACAGAGCAGCGGTACGTTTGTC
>NC_134883.1:6809199-6814199 GCF_041734735.1 Babylonia areolata
AATGCTGGCTAGATATTGTTCTTTCTTGGTATGGCTGGGGAAATTGAATGTTATTTCTTGGTGTGGCTGGGGAGATTGAAGGACTCAAGTAAATATCGGCTAGATATTGTTCTTTCCTGGTATGGCTGGGGAGATTGAGGGATTCAAGTAAATGCTGGTTTGATGTTGGCTTTTCTTTCTTAAGCAAATGTTGGCTAGATATTGTTCTTTCTTGGTATGGCTGGGGAGATTGAAGGACTCAAGTAAATGCTGGCTTGATGTTGGCTTTTCTTTCTTAAGCAAATGTTGGCTAGATATTGTTCTTTCTTGGTATGGCTGGGGAGATTGAAGGACTCAAGTAAATGCTGGCTTGATGTTGGCTTTTCATTCTTAAGCAAATGTTGGCTAGATATTGTTCTTTCTTGGTGTGGCTGGGGAGATTGAGGGACTCAAAGTAAATGTTGGCTAGATATTGTTCTTTCTTGGTCTGGCTTGGGAGGTTGAGGGACTCAAGTAAATGCTGGCTAGATGTTGGCTTGTCTTCGTATAGCTGGCGAGATTGAAGGACTCAAGTAAATGTTGGCTAGATGTTGGCTTTTCTTTCTTGGTATGGCTGAAGAGATGGAAGGACTCAAAGTAACTGTTCTCTAGATGTTGGCTTTTCTGGGGTTTTTTTGGGGTCTTTGTTGCTTTTTTATTTTTTCGTTTATTTTGTTTCATTTTATTATCATTTTTTGGGGGGTACTTTTGTTTGTTGTTTTTGAGATAATGATGGTTTTGTTTGTTGTTCTTGTACTGCCTTTCTCTCTTAACGCCTTCTCAGGCATGCTTCTACTCACGTCATTCACTCACTCACTAATTTACTCACTTACTCACTCACACACACACACACACACACACACATATACGCACGCGAGCATTCACATAGATACACACTCACAGAGACGAAAGCGTGCACACACTCTCACACGCGCACACGCAGGTACACAAGCATGCATACACAACACAAGCGCAGACACACGCGTGGACGCGCGCGCACACACACACACACACACACATGCGTGCGCATAAATACTTATGTTGTTTTTGTTGTTTTTTTCCCCTTCAAGTATCACTTACAGTGGGAAGACGTAAAACTGAAGATCTACAACGCACACATATACACATTCGTGTCCTACACACACACACACACACACACACACACACACACACACACACACACACACACACACACACACACGCACGCACACACACACACACACACACACACACACACACACACACACACACACACACCCTTCCTCCACCTCTCACTATGACCCCGCCGCCCTCCCCCCTCCTCCCAAAACACCCCCAACCCCCAACCCCCACCCCCCACACCCCTGCCCTCTAATCTCAGGGCTCTCCTCAAAGAGACCCAGACCACCAGAGTCCCGGACAACAGGAAGCAACAGAACGCACAGAAGGCGGCCCACCACCCTTCTGCAGTGCCAGCACGAGACACGCCCCTCCATCAGCACCTGACCTCGCTGGAAGCACGCCTCGCACGTGCAGTGAATGGCCACCCATCTGCGCTGCGCTGCGTGCTCGTCAGCGGCTCTTCTGGCAAGGTAGAGAGATAAGGTGGTGGTGGTGGTGGTGGTGGTGTTGGTGGTGGTGATGGTGGTGGTGGTCGTGATGGTGGTGGTGGTGGTGGTGGTGATGGTGGTGGTGATGGTGGTGGTGGTGGTGGTGATAGTGGTGGTGGTGATGGTGGTGGTGGTGGTGGTGGTGGTGGTTTTTACGCTAAGATAAAGCTGGAATATTACCCCCACCGTTCCTTAGACTCTGGTTGGAGTTGGATCGAATCGGGACAAAACAAAACAAACAAAAACTGACAAGCTTAGATAAATAAGTAAAGAACACTTCCTAAGCCGGTGTGTTTGCGTCATTTGGAATTATTATTGTCATTATTATTAGTAGTAGTACTATCATTAGTATTATCAGTGTATTTCATTATTATTATCATTATTGTATCGTCATTCATTCATTATTGATAAATTAAACCTGTATCAAAAACCATGGACACGTGAATGAGCTGAAACTCATAAGTGGGTAGCTAATCATCTGCGACAACGCAAGAGCTAGCCCCCCACCTCCACTCCCCGACAACGCAAGAGCTAGTCCTCCCCCTCCCCCACTCCCCGACAACGCAAGAGCTAGTCCCCCCCCCCCACTCCCCGACAACGCAAGAGCTAGTCCTCCTCCCCCAACTCCCCGACAACGCAAGAGCTAGTCCCCCCCCCCCACTCCCCGACATCGCAAGAGCTAGTCCCTCCCCCACTCCCCGACAACGCAAGAGCTAGTCCCCCCCCCCCCCACTCCCCGACATCGCAAGAGCTAGTCCTCCCCACTCCCCGACAACGCAAGAGCTATTCCCCCCCCCCACTCCCCGACAACGCAAGAGCTAGTCCTCCCCCCCCCCACTCCCCGACAACGCAAGAGCTAGTCCTCCCCCCCCCCCATCCCCGACAACGCAAGAGCTAGTCCCCTCCCCCACTCCCCGACAACGCAAGAGCTAGTCCCCCCCCCCCACTCCCCGACAACGCATGAGCTAGTCCCCCCCCCCACTCCCCGACATCACAAGAGCTAGTCCCCCCCCCCACTCCCCGACATCACGAGCTAGTCCCCCTCCCCCACTCCCCGACATCACAAGAGCTAGTCCCCCCCCCCCCACTCCCCGACATCACAAGAGCTAGTCCCCCCCCCCACTCCCCGACAACGCAAGAGCTATTCCCCTCCCCCACTCCCCGACAACGCAAGAGCTATTCCCCTCCCCCACTCCCCGACAACGCAAGAGCTAGTCCCCCCCCCCACTCCCCGACATCGCAAGAGCTAGTCCCCCCCCACTCCCCGACATCGCAAGAGCTAGTCCCCCCCCCCCACTCCCCGACAACGCAAGAGCTAGTCCCCCCCCCCCACTCCCAGACAACGCAAGAGCTATTCCCCCCCCCCACTCCCCGACAACGCAAGAGCTAGTCCTCCTCCCCCCCACTCCCCGACAACGCAAGAGCTATTCCCCCCCCCCCCCCCACTCCCCGACAACGCAAGAGCTAGTCCTCCCCCCCCACTCCCCGACAACGCAAGAGCTATTCCCCCCCCCACTCCCCGACAACGCAAGAGCTGGTCCTCCTCCCCCCAACTCCCCGACAACGCAAGAGCTAGTCCCCCCCCCCCACTCCCCGACAACGCAAGAGCTAGCCCCCCCCACTCCCCGACAACGCAAGAGCTAGTCCCCCCACCCCCTCCTAGGATCTTCTCTTGGCAGGTACCAACGGAACAGCGTGGAGGAGGAGGTCGTCGTGTCTCTTCAGCCCTCACGTTACCCCCGAGGATCCCCAAGTTGAGGGACGGATTATGATGTGTATATATATAATGGTCAGGTGTGTCCGACTTTGACCATCAGAACAAGCAGAGGAAGCAACCGCTGTCCCAGCTATCTGAGCTAGAATTTGATTGAAGTGGAGAGTGTCTTGCCCACGTTATACCCCCCCCCCCCCCCGCCCCCCAACCCCCCAAACTCTCTCTCTCGGCCAAAAGGGTTTTAGGACAGTTGGTTCCATAAAAAACCAGCTAGCCCCCCCAAGGCTGCAGCACTAAGAGCCAGTGCAATATTGCCTCCCAATTTGAAAGTCACAGTGACGGGCGCAATAGCCGAGTGGTTAAAGCGTTGGACTTTCAATCTGAGGGTCCCGGGTTCGAATCACGGTGACGGCGCCTGGTGGGTAAAGGGTGGAGATTTTTCCGATCTCCCAGGTCAACATAAGTATGTGCAGACCTGCTAGTGCCTGAACCTCCTTCGTGTGTATATGCAAGCAGAAGATCAAATACGCACGTTAAAGATCCTGTAATCCATGTCAGCGTTCGGTGGGCTATGGAAACAGGAACATACCCTGCATGCACACCCCCAAAAACGGAGTATGGTTGCCTACAAGGCGGGGTAAAAACGGTCATACACGTAAAAGCCCACTCGTGTGCATACGAGTGATCGTGGGAGTTGCAGCCTACGAACGCAGAAGAAGAAGAAGAAAGTCACAGTGTTTCACAAAAGTCTAAGCTATAAATGACTTCCCATTGCGATAGAGAAATGATTGATGACACAGCTTTCACTTTGCTGTTGACCCAACTGGAAGCTTAAGTCACTCAGTACGGCCAGTCCTCTCTTCTCCTCTACACAGACCCCTCGGATGTCCAGTGGGTGTCTGAATGACCCAACCTTTAGCTTCTGTCGTCAGAATTGTGGTATTCTTTGTCAACATTCACGTCTTCAGTATAAGAACCTTCCGCTTGCAATATTTTGATGATGGTAATTGGGGTGAAACGCTGTTAATGTCGTCTCTTTTGCCGTTCGTATGGACAGAGTTAAGTCAGTCTGTGATATGAACTGACTGTTGGGACCATTTTGATGACGATAATGTATCCTGAACAAGTCTTTTAAAACGTTTAAAAAAACAGCTTTTCGTGATAACCATAGTTTATGACAGTCATGGCCCACTCACCCTGTTTTCCAGGGAATTGAGGACCTCCGCAGAATCGTTCTGGAGGCGGCTTTGGATGCAGCAAGTTTCCCTCACAGCAGCACCAGCAGCAGTATGCGACAGTCTGCCGTGTCACTGTACGACCGGATTCTCGCCCTGAGAGACCTTGATGTGGTCATGTTGCCATGGCGACAGTTTGTAGAGGTGGCGGCAGATGGTGGCGAGGAGGCTACGCTGGAAGAGGATGTGGCCAGTCTGTCAGATGTGGTAAATTCGGGTTTACTGCTACTACTACTACTGATAATAGATACTTATATAGCACACTATCCAGAAATCTGCTCTAGGTGCTCTACAAAAACGCTTTTGTTAACATAAAACATTATATCTATGTTACATACACACACCAAAATGTGACTACACACACACACACGCACACGCACACGCACACACACACACTGCATACATACATTTTAACATACATGTGTATCTAACAACTACCTTAAC
>NC_134883.1:6829199-6841699 GCF_041734735.1 Babylonia areolata
AGAGAAGTCCTTCAAACGGCTGAGCATGAGGAGCTCGGTCAGACACCAGAGAAAGAAAAAGGTTCAGGGTTTGTTGTTATTTTTACTCGGGAGGGGGCCGGGGGGTGGGGTGGGGGAGTGCGGGGGCGATATCTTTTCCTCTTTGTTCGCTTCTTTGTTTGTGTTATGTTTATTTGTCTTCGTTTTTTGCTTTGTTTGGGGTTTTGAGGTTTTTACTTCAGTACTTTGCTCTTGCTGCCGTTGTTGATTTGTTTTGTTTGAGCTTGTGGTTAATTCGTTTGAAGTACAGACGAATCGTCGCGTCAAATGGTGTGAAAAGGAAATTCGCGATGATTATGATGACGATTCTTCGTCTTCTTCTTCACCTTCTTCTTCTTCATCATCTTCTTCTTCTACTGAATGCAAGAATGTTGTTGGCACCAGCCGCCGTGGCGAAGTGGTTAGCGTCGCGGACTGACGGCTGGGAGGACGCGGGTTCGAATCCCAGCGGAGGTGGGTTTTTCGGCCCGTGGCCGGCTCCTACCCAGAGCTGAGTGTGCTGTGGGCTTAAATGGGGAGACTGGGACCACACAGTCGAGTGTCATCCACTTCAAGGATGCGTCTTTGGGTGTGTTGCTCTAATTACCTGACCAAAACTGCAAGTGTCTGTATCTCTCGGGCCTGTTTAACGCCGGGATATCATTATGACAGGAAGCGTAGTGTACAGCCTTGTCACGCAGTCCCAAACCAAAATGGACCTCCATAGCAACATCGTCATCATCATCGTCATCCTCCTTCTCATTCATCGTCATCAGTATAAACAAAATAGTCCCAGTCTGTGACCTTTCATGCCCTGCTCTCATGGTGACCTCAGTTTCGATACCCCTCCACTTCCGTGCTTGGGGTGAGTCCTGTCAATGTCGTCAGTGTCGGCGGATTCATGTGGGGCTGTTGTTTGAGGGACGTGGTGGCGGTCTCCACTCTGGGAGAGACGCTCACTCAGTCTGGCTCCGCGACTAAGCCATTATTGTCGTTAGTAGGGGGCTTAGTAGGTGGTGTCCTAAGTACGTTAAAACAGAACAGGCACCACTGAACTCCACCGAAGTGACTCAGCAGCAGTGCAGGGTCTCCTCTGGTGTGTGGCCTCCGGGCGACCTAACATCGATGGTTCCCTGTGGACTGCCGACGCTGGAACTGCGACGGACGAACCCGGGTGTGGCCGTGTATGGGGGAATCTAAATGAGCGGCGTGGGAGTAATGCCACTGGAATGGTGCAGATGATGGGGCAGCAAAAAAAAAAAAAAAAAAAAAAGTTGTTGGCTTTTGAAACCGGATAAAATTTCGTTAACCCTCTACCATAGAAATCAGAGCAATTAGGCTTCTGTGGTATGTGTTACTTTGAATAAGGTTTTGGCGCATGTATACGGGTGGAAAGGGCTCAGAATGCTCATCTTTTCCAAAGCGAATTCAAGCCAAGTCTGACTGACTGTTTTGTGCAAGCATGGTAGAGCGAATTGACTGGAACGTTTGGGCGTGCTCACATGAGAAGATCCAGTGTGTCAAGATACTGAAGGCAAACAACGGATGTTTTGCTGTCAGGAGAACCCGTCATTAGGCTGTTCACTCCTTGCAAAAAAAAAAAAAAAAGGAAGAAAAAAAATTCTAGAGGTATGTGTCCGGCTTTAAAGGAAGGTTGGTTTTGGGGGCCGTCAGTTGAGGATATCTGTATAAGTAATACCCAACCTCAGCTAAGTCCAGTTCTGTTCATAGAATTACACTTTAAAACCAAGTTCAGCACAATTCAGAAGTCTTGTCGAAGGACCCAAGAGATAGAGACCAAATATTCAAAGTTGAATGGATTGGCCAATGATCTGTAAGAATTTCTCCTCTCCCCTCTGTTCCCCCTCCCCCACCACCTTACCCACCATTCTTCTTTTTCTTCGTGTTTTTCTTCTATTAGGCCAATTACTCTGGTGATAATAAAATTAATGTCATGTTAATATTGATATTAGCATTATTTTACTATATTATGTACTGTTTGTTTATTTGTTTTATTTCATTATTTCATTACTTACTGTTTATGAATGTTATTTGATACAAGTCATAATATGGTTCATCAGCCGTCATGATAAAATTGAAGTGCAACGTTGTGAGCACAGTATAAGCTTTAAGCTTGTTGATGCTCTTTTGTCATTCATTGCATTGTAATCATGTGTATTGTTGAATAATTAAAGATTATTTAAACCACAGAGAGATATTTCCTGCTGCGTCAGTAAAGAAAACACACACGAAACAGGACGTTTAATCGCCTGATCTCACATCACCCTCAGAGCGTGGAGATCAAGTGGCAGCTACAAGAAGAACCCAACAACAACAACAGCGGCGATGACCACGACGACGACAAAACCCAGGCAGCGGGAAGCAGCGACCCCAGCAGCAGCAGCGAGAGGCAGGGAGCGAGGGACAGCCAGCCAGAGGACCAGGCCCCAGCACGGCAGGTGACGGTCCAGGAGCTGGAGGCGGAGGCCGTGCGGCTGGCCTCGGGGTTCGTGGCGGCCATCCTGGCCTCAGCCGTGGCGGACTACGTGGCCGAGGAGGCCGGGGGCGGCCAGTACGGGAGGAAGCAGGTGTCGGCCGCACAGGTAGGTTGTCTTGGGTTTTAGTGCAGTATTTATTTATTTATTTATTTATTTATTTATTTATTTTATTTATTTATTTATTTATTTATTTATATTTTCTTTCGCTTCAGTTTCTTAAAAAGGCGTCACTGCCTTCCGACAAATCAGTATATACTGCAACATATCTGCAAGGCAGATGCCTGACCAGCAGCATTTGTTTGTTTATTTGTTTATCTATTTATTTGGTTGGTTGGTTGTTATTGTTGTTGTTGTTGTTTTGCTTCAGTTTCTCAAAGAGGCGTCACTGCGTTCCGACAAATCCATATACGCTACAACATGTCTCCAAAGCAGATGCCCGACGGGCAACATAAACCCAACGCGCTTGTCAGACCTTGAGTGCATGCATACATATATATTTGTGTACCTGTCAGAGTGGATTTCTTCTGCAGGATTTTGCCAGACGACGCTCTTGTTGCCATGGGTTCTTCTTCCAGTGCGGTAAATGCGTGCTGCACACGGGACCTCCGTTTATCGTCTCACCCGAATGACTAGTTGCTCAGTTTGATTTCCCAATCGAACTTGGGAGAAAGGTTGAGGGCGAGATTCGAACCTATATTCTCACGGACACTGTATTGCCAGATAAGCGTCTTAATCATTTCACCACCTTCTGCTTGCCACAGAGCGTCCAGTCATTCGGAACCAGGCACTCCGTGTGCAGCGGCACGCCTTTGGCTCACTGAAAAAAGCGCGCTGGATTATGCTGCTATCAGGCATCTACAATATTAGATGTGGTGTAGCATATATGGATTTGTCCGAAAGCAGTGACGCATCCTTGAGAAACTGAAACTGTTGAAAAGGCAGCATACTATAGTTACATGTCGCAAAGCAGTCCATCAGTCTATATTAATTTACCTTCTACAGTGATCCTTCCATCATCATGCTTTACAGTGCATACGAAACATTATTTAAGTTGAAGCCAAGCTTCGCTTCTATGTTCAAAGGTTTAATCTCTTTATCTTCTTCTTTTCTTTTTTATTTTCTTCTTTCCTTTTAAAGACCACCGCAGCCCGACTGACGGCAGACGCAGCAATGGCGGTGCTCTCAGGAGACATAGAGGGCGCTGCCAATGCCGTCATCGACGCGGTCAAGGCCGTCAAGGGCAACAACTCTCCCGGCCACAAAACAGAGATGAAAAAACGCAAGGGTTCTGTTCGGAGCAAGCTGTGTGTGATCGCCTGATGGTCATGAAAAAGAACCAAAAATAAACTGGTCTGTTTCACTTGAAATAAGTCCGAGACTTGTGTTGTATGATGCCAACAACAAATGATATATGTTTGATACCAACAACAAATGAATAAATGATCAAATGATATGATAATTATGTATGTTACCAACAACATATGAATAAATGATCATGCCAAGTATTGTTGTTTGTTTACAGTAGTGCTTTGGGTATGTGCGTGATTTTCGTATGCGCTGAATGTTATTTGGTGATGATGATGATGATGATAACAGTATCATCAAACGATGATGATGTTTCTTGTGCTTTAGGCCATGCTCGTCCTACGTGTATTTTGTATGCATATCAGTGTCTAATCAACTTTATCGTGGTTGTGACTGGGTGGTGTTTTCCATTGTTCGTAACACTGGGAGATGACTTCTTTTTTTTTTAAATTCTGTGTTGAAACAGTGATAATGATAATGCCGAGTACAATAAGAGCAAACAGACTGACGGAAGATGACACATATAATGAGCACAAACACAATACATATTGCTCTATGTGTGTGTGTGTGTGTGTGTGTGTGTGTGTGTGTGTGTGTGTGTGTGTGACAGACGCAGAGAGAGAGAGAGACGAAAAGGACTTTTACAATGGTAGTTCAACACACACAGATAAGAAGGCTACAGTCCTGATCCACGTGTTTTTTTTGTTTATTATGAAATGATCCTTAAAAGTACAGATCCATATAAAAGTGATGAAACTGCGACAAACTCATATTTTAAAGAATCTCTCTCTGTCTCTCTGTCACACACACACACACACACACACACACACACACACACACACACACACACATCCAGGCAAGTCATAACAATCGCCATAAAGCAAAATATACAGTTTGTTTCTTCAAATGGATTCTTCCTTTCTCTGCCTGGCCCCACTCCACCCTCCCTCCCTCCCCCCACCCCCATATATATATATATATATATATATATATATATATAGTGTACAATTTATATACTCTTTCAAACATGCGTAAACACACACACACACACACACACACACACGCACAAGGATGTGTGGTGTATATACACTGGTGAAAAAAATCACATTTAAACACTAATTTGTGCGCAGTCAGTTTGAGAACATTATGTAAAAAAAAATCGAAAAAAGATGCTTCACACTTCATCATTGCCCGTCCACCCTCTGCTCAACTACGCTCCTGCCCCGCTCAATAATAACCGTCTACGCTCACTGCAACAGTGATCACTAATTTGTGCGCAATCAGTTTGAAAACATTATGTAAACCAGAATTATGAAAAAAAGATGCTCCACACTGCATCATTGCCCGTCCACCCTCGGCTCAACTACGCTCCTGCCCCGCTCAATAATAACCGTCTACGCTCACTGCAACAGTGATCACTAATTTGTGCGCAATCAGTTTGAAAACATTATGTAAAACAGAATTATGAAAAAAAGATGCTCCACACTGCATCATTGCCCGTCCACCCTCTGCTCAACTACGCTCCTGCCCCGCTCAATAATAACCGTCTACGCTCACTGCAACAGTGATCACTAATTTGTGCGCAATCAGTTTGAAAACATTATGTAAACCAGAATTATGAAAAAAAGATGCTCCACACTGCATCATTGCCCGTCCACCCTCGGCTCACCTACGCTCCTGCCCCGCTCAGTGATAACCATCTACGCTCATTGAAGCAAAAGACACCCATGAGATGAACCAAAGGCTGGCCGAAATCACTGGGAACAGACTCAAACACTTCCTGTGCTCGTGGCCATGAAATAAAGTCAGTGTCGAGAGAAGATCACTGGTGTTTAAGCAAACCCCTTGAGCGCCTTAGAACGTACCACGTACGTGCATAGTGACGTCATCAGAAAAAGGGAAATAACTCTGGAAAGTTGAAAATTCACACTGATTATCTGGAGTGGTGTATCCCTAGACCATTTTCTCAGTTTGAGGCTTATTGTTTTTGGTGTTGTTTTATGGACTTGGAACACCACTTTCTACTGTTTTTGCCCTGGCATTGAATGGGATTTTAGGAGAGCTCCGTGCTAACATGGTTTACAGTTACAGTGGCGCATCATATGAGCTGTGCTCTCAAAGTTGATACGTTCTCTCCAAACTGTGAGCAATAAAGGCGATCGAGAGAGGCAAAACGTGCGAAACAACAGTCTTCTGGTTCTTTTGTTTTGTTTTTGTTTTTACAGTTTGCTTCATATTTTGTTTTTTCTTGTTGCGCACTTCAGCATACAGTGTTTGGTTGTAAGCGACGGAGGCTATCAACTGAAGAGATGGAAGACAGTACATGTTTGCTGCTTTTGTCTGTTTCGATCGACTTTGGCATTGCTCGTAATTTAGCCATGCGCGTGCGCAAGATCCAAGATGGCCGCGGAACTCTCCAGAGGTCTGTTGTTGTTTTTTCTCCTCCATAAACAGTGAAGAGTCGTAGGGGTGACGCCTTATTAACTCACTCAGTACGGCCAGTCCTCTCTTCTCCTCTACACAGACCCCTCGGATGTCCAGTGGGTGTCTGAATGACCCAACCTTTAGCTTCCGTCGTCAGAATTGTGGTATTCTTTGTCAACATTCACCTCTTCAATATAAGAGCCTTCCACTTGCAATATTTTGATGATGGTAATTGGGGTGAAACGCTGTTAACGTCGTCTCTTTCGCCGTTCGTATGGAGAGAGTTAATAAGAGAACTGTCCACCATCTAGATTCCCTCCACGTCTGTTGGTTGTGTGCCAAAGCCAGGGACTCTGCCTGGGTATAAAAGTTATAGCTGTATCCAAGCGATCCTTGCACCCTGACGATGCAACACTGGATAACTTTGTTCTCTGGCAAAACTTAACTGACGTTGAGAGGGAAAACAACAACAACAGCAGCAAAACAAACACATGTTTGGAGATAAAGGACTGCGGAATTTAAGAAGGATTCCGGCTGCAGTTTTTCATTACTCGTTGCAATTTGGGGTCAATGGGAGGGGGGTGGGGGGGAGAAGAAAAACAAAACAAACAAAAAACCCCACGATCACGACAGTTGTGTCCATTCGTGAGTTGCGTTTGTGCATCCAAGTGTCTATCCTTTATGGGTATGCGTTTATATGTTGATGTGTGTGTGTGTGTGTGTGTGTGTGTGGGTGTGTGTTTGTGTGGTTGCTGCCAATGACTAGAAAACAAGTTGGACATATCGAATGACCCGTTTTGTGTTTTCTTCTTTTGCTTCTCGGTTTGAGGTTAATGTTACACTAAGTATAATTATCTTTATGGCGGTGTACCATTTTGATAAAACTGTGTTAAAAAGAAAAGAAGTCACACATATTCATTTTCATCGTCACAATGCTCGCTTAAAATCTCATCAGTACACGGATAAGGGTAAACCGATAAAAAAAAAAAAAAAACAAAGAAAAAAAAAGAAGAAAACGGGGGGATAGGACTTAGAGATCTTGTTACACTCACCCTCATCATCAATAGCGTCATCGTCGTCGTCATCATTATCAAAGCAGTTACAATGTCAGCATTGTCACTATTATTACCAGTTACGTATATTCAGTAAGGCAGTGGATTCAGCGGTAGTTTATCAAACAAATCCGAATCAGACATTGAAGACGAAAAGACGGCAGACTGCTAGTATGGGGAGGGGGTCGAGGTATGAGTATGAGAATGGTGGTGGTTGGTGGGGGTGGGGGGGGGGGGAGCGAGAGGGCGTTGAAACGATGGGGGTTCAGATGGAGAGAACTTGCTTAGAAAACAGCAGAAAATGAAAAAAAAAAAAAAAAGGTAAAGACTTTTGCATAATATTTACCCTCCCTCTCTCCGCTGCCGTAACCATCACAGTCCATCCACATCGTCGTTCGTTGTACTCGTCATCGATGTCGTCATAATCTATTGTCGATCCCTTCCATAGTTGTCGTCATCAGAATCGTCGTTGCCGCGTCGTCACGATCATCTTCATCACCAACACTGTCGTGATCATCATTATTGCTCATCAGAGTTGTTGTCCTCGTCGCTGTCGTCAACACTCCGGTCATCACTCGCCAATGTCGGCACCGTGATCACTATCGTCAATGTTCTTCGTCACTGCTCTCCATCTTCGTCGTGGTTATCATCGGCATTCAACAAGATCATCGTCGGTGTGATCATCGTCATTCAATATCATCGTCTTTGTAATCATCGTCATTCAACAAAACCATCGTCGTTGTGATCATCGTCATTCAACAACATCGTCGTTGTGATCATCGTCATTCAACAAAACCATCCTCGTTGTGATCATCGTCATTCAACAAAACCATCCTCGTTGTGATCATTGTCATTCAACAAAACCATCGTCGTTGTGATCATCGTCATTCAACAAAACCATCGTCGTTGTGATCATTGTCATTCAACATTGTCGTTGTGATCATCGTCATTCAACAAAACCATTCTCGTTGTAATCATTGTCATTCAACAAAACCATCCTCGTTGTGATCACTGTCATTCAACAAAACCATCGTCGTTGTGATCATTGTCATTCAACATTGTCGTTGTGATCATCGTCATTCAACAAAACCATCCTCGTTGTGATCATCGTCATTCAACAAAACCATCCTCACTGTGATCATTGTCATTCAACAAAACTATCTTCGTTGTGATCATTGTCATTCAACATTGTCGTTGTAATCATTTCCATTCAACAAAACCATCCTCACTGTGATCATCGTCATTCAACAAAACCATCCTCGTTGTGATCATTGTCATTCAACAAAACCATCCTCGTTGTGATCATCGTCATTCAACAAAACCATCCTCGTTGTGATCATTGTCATTCAACAAAACCATCCTCGTGATCATCGTCATTCAACATCGTCGTTGTGATCATCGTCATTCAACAAAACCATCGTCGTTGTGATCATCGTCATTCAACAAAACCATCGTCGTTGTGATCATCGTCATTCAACAAAACCATCGTCGTTGTGATCATCGTCATTCAACAACATAGTCGTCAAAGCCTGACCAGCGTGTTGGGTCTGTGCGTCGCGCGCAAGTCGTCGCTGTCAAAACGTCATGATCGTTACAGTCACCAAGATCCATCGTAACCACCCCCACCTCCACCGTCGTGCATCCCTCCCCACCCCACCCCATTACCAACATCGTCTATCGCTATCATCATCATCGTCGTCGTCGTCGTAGTCGTCGGCTCATCCAGAGTTGCACCTAGCCAGTCACAGCAGGAGACTGAGGACCATGCAGAGGACCAGGGACCTCGCCATCCCCCCGAGCACCACTGTGTCGCTACCGCTGCTGCTGCTGCTGCTGCTGACCCTGCCGCTGTCGCCTTTGGCTCTGGCACTGACCCCAGACCCCGAGGCGGTGGTAGTGGTGGTGGTGGTGGTGGTGGTGGTGTCGGGGGTGGTGGTGGTGGAAGGGGTAGTGGTGGTTGTGGTGGATGTGGTGGTGGAAGGAGTGGTGGTGGTGGTGGTCGTCGTTGTTGTGGTTGAAGACTTGAGGGCTGTCAATATCGAAGATATTTTATGTTTGGGTGTTTTTATGATGTTGGTTTTTAAGACATTTAAAAAAACAACAACATAGAATGTTTATATTATGTTTATATTATTTTAGGCGAATATGTTTGTATGTGAGTACCACTGTGTGTGTGTGTGTGTGTGTGTGTGTGTGTGTGTTTGTATTTGGGTATTAGTGTGTGTGTGTGTGTGTGTGTGTGTGTGTGTGTGTGTGTGTGTGTGTGTGTGTGACGCCGGGTTTTTGTTGTTGTTGTTGTTGTTTTTGTTTTGTTTTGTCGTGTCGTTTTTTTTTTTACATACATCAATCCGCACTAGCACCACATCGTCACAATGTTATCCTGGTGTTATATCGATACAACCAGAATGCGTTTTCTTTTTTACTGGGAGGGGGGGGGGGGGGTGTTATTCATTCCTTTTGAAAACAATGTCCTGGAAAATGAATGTCTCGTACTAAATGCATATTTTCGGAAAGCCCACATCCGAAAGAAGAGCCCTAACATCAACTGAAGAAGGTTGCATATCCCACGGGTCGGTGAGATGCAGATGTATATGGTACCAGTGTTACCTAGAAAGGTACTTTACCGCTTGCCATCGAGAAAATTAATGTAAATCTGATCCAACTGTTAGCCATGCTTTTGTACAGTTTTCCACAGAAGACGCTCTGGAAACATCTTGCCCGAGCAAATTTCCTGGTAAAATTCCAGCGTCTTTGTAGACCTTCTCCATCCTGACATCTTTAAAATGTTGAACCCAGATTTCCAGTGCAATTTTCCCCATTTGTGTCGTTTTATGTGAAAACTTCTTAACACAGCGCCAAAATTTCCCAGAATCATCAACATTGTTTGTAAGTTCGCCTCTGGATTTTCTTTTGAATTCCTTTTCTTTATCGGCCAACAATTTTTTTTAAATAATTTTTGCGTGTGTCACAATACGACCTTCTGTCGGGTGAAGACTGGGTACGCCGACAGGTTCGGAGAGTGGACCGAGTGGTCCTCCTCATCTGTTTACACTCTGCGTCAAACCACGCACTCCCCTTTCTCATATTTCCTCGCACTGTTTTTTTTTTTTAAAGCACGAGGCGGCAGAAGTTAACATGTCTGTAAAAATATTGACGGCTTCATTTCTATCTTGGTGTAGCAGACGATCTGCTTCAACTAGTTTTTGTACATTCTCAGGCCGTTCAAGATTATGTAACAAGACGTACTCTTTGTCTTCTGACCATATAAGTTTGTCGAAACAAGAAAAGGTTTTTTTCCCCCATGTTCAAAATTTTCTGTACAATAAACATGACAGATTATCGGCATATGCTTGGACTCAATACGTTCCCCAACATACATCTCACCAGGTAATGTACAGAGTGAATGTGAAAACAAAAAGTAATCTATAACGCTGTTGCCAGTAGAAGACAAGAAAGTATAGCAACCCTTCTTGCGTTCTCCATCCTGACGGAACAGAAAGGGACACGACGTTCAAAGTTACTCGCGTTGATGTCTGAGCTTCGAAGCTTTTTTTTTTTTTTTTTTTTTTAACTACATGTGCACTGGTCGCGGAAAATATATCTTTTAGGTATAAGTTCGTGTGCTTCTGACCTTAGGTGTAGTGAAATGTATTAGTGTTTTATCCTGACCCTATTGAGATCAAACATCTTTAAAAAAAAAAAAAATGCAAAAAAGACTCTTGTTTCCGTTTGACAAAATATGTTCAACATGTTGCTTCCGTTGTAGATTTTCATTAAGACAGACCACAACAAATACTTCCGGTTATATCAAATTACAGAACCTTGGCGTGATGCAGGTAAGTGTGTATGAATGAGTGAAAAGACGGGATAGCGAGTGTGTAATTAATGTCGATGGCAACGATGATAATGAGGGTGGTTGGTGATGACAATGACGATGATCTGGATGTGGGTGCAACAGTGATGATGATGATGATGATGATGATGATGGCAACAGGCGCCACGCAACCTAAGAACGTACTCTTCTCCTGGCAGGGGGGTCTCATGACCAGTCCATTGTCATTGTAGTTTCTGGTGACCATGGCGTTCAGCAAACTCTGCTCCCGTAACCCACAGTTGGGGACATTCAGGATGTCCGTGGTTGTGCAGTTGATGAAACCCAGTTGGCCACTGTGAAGTATAGAACAGAAAGCTTTCTGCTGTATGTATATAAGTTTAGCTGAAAGACTTACGCTGCGATGCATTCAACAGATTGTATACTACAGCGCTTTGATAAATGCATGCAGATCAGCTTAAAAGCCTTTGGCTGTCATGTACTCTACAAATTAAACACAGATATCTGTTATATACACGCATTTTAGATTTTAAAAAAATTGATGCGATGTATTGAACAGAATATTACAGCTCTTTGGAAATTAATACAAGCAGTTTAGCTAAAAGTCTTTTGCTGCCATGTATTCAACAGATTCAGTACAACTATCTGGTAATATACGTGCAGTTTAGCTAATTGTCTATCGCTGTGATGTATTCAGCTGATTAAATACACCTATCTGGCAATTCCCAAGTTGCAAGTAATCATCTGTGCTTCTGCCAGTATACCTAAGATGTAAGTAATATCATTCATCTGTACCTGAACGTGTTTCGCTGTATATGACTACATGATAAGTGACACAGGTGTGTATTACATAACATCCCGTTTAAATTCCTACCCTGCTCCGCCCCTGTGCAGAGGTTCCGAGCATTCACCACACACTGTACCCATGTTACTACACTGTACACCACCGTCAGCACACTCTGTCTACAGCACACCCCGATTCCATTGCGTTATACCCCACTCCACGACTACACCCATGTCCACTCCTCTCTCAAACCCTTCACCCGACCAGTCCCCGCCTGGCAACACCCACATGCAGTAGTCATCGTCGATGGCAGCTTGGTTCTTCATGTAGCACATGCTCATCATGGCCTGTAAATCACTCGACCGCCAGCACAAGCGTCCTGCGCGATATTCTGTCGGCAAACATGTACAAGAAAGATTTAACATCGTACACGCGCACATGCAAAAACACACGCCCACACGCATAGACACTATACAAAACGCAACACACGCGCACATGCGAAAACACACGCTCACACACACACACACACACACACACACACACACACACACACACACACACACACACACATGTGGAGTGATGGCCTA
>NC_134883.1:6859199-6864199 GCF_041734735.1 Babylonia areolata
TCAGGGGTGGCCTATCAGTCTTGTACATTTTGTGAATGTATTTGAAGCCTTCAATCATGTCCCCCCGCAATCTTCTGTGTTCCAGTGTGGGCAGTTTTATTTGTGTCCCTCTCAGAGTGGAGTTCGTGGAGCAGAAATTGTGCCAGAGGGCAACACTTATATTGTCATGTTTTTTTGTTGTTGTTGCTGCTGTTGTTGTTTGTTGTTGTTTTTGTTGTGTTTTTTTCAAAGCGCCAGGCCAAGTACGTGCTGCACACGGGACCTCGGTTTATCGTCACATCAGTTTCAGTTTTCAGTTTCAGTAGCTCAAGGAGGCGTCACTGCGTTCAGGACAAATCCATATACGCTACACCACATCTGCCAAGCAGATGCCTGACCAGCAGCGTAACCCAACGCGCTTAGTCAAGCCTTGAGAGAGAGAAAAAAGGAAATAAATAATAGGTAAATACATAAAAAAAGAACTACTACTAATAATAATATGTATAAGGCGCAAAAAACTTGATGAAGTCAACTATAAGCGTACAAACCAAACCAAAAACAAAAAAATGAAATATAATAATAATAATAATAATAATTAAAAAACAATAATAATAATAATAATAATAATAATATAATAATAATAAATAGATAAATAAATAAAATAAAAAAGACAACAATGATGTCACATCAGAATGACTTGACTAGACGTTCAGTGGGATTTCCCATCCAGACTTTGGAGAAAGGGCGGAAACGGGAATGGAACTCAGGCCCTCTCTGATTCTCATTACTGGCAGATGAGCGCCTTAACCATTCCACACCTTCTTCCTCATTCAGTGTCATAAGCTTAAAACTCTCTCCATACGAACGGCGAAAGAGAAGACGTTAATTAACAGCGTTTCACCCCAATTACCATCATCAAAATATTGCAAGCGGAAGGCCCTTATACTGAAGAGGTGAATGTTCACAAAGATACCACAATTCTGACGAAGGAAGCTAAAGGTTGGGTCATTGAGACACCCACTGGACATCCGAGGGGTCTGTATAGAGAAGAGAGGACTGGCCGTACTGAGTGAGTTAACAACTGTCTAGAAGCCCAACCCTCGTTTACTGATTTCTTTTTTTCTTTTTTTTTTCAAATTGAAATAGCCCAAAGAAGGTATAGCTTCAAATATGTGAAAATATTTTTTTTTAAATATTAAAAGCAACAACGAAACAAAACATTACAGTAAGATAAGATAAGATAAGAATAACTTTATTAGTAAGATAAGATAAGATAAGAATAACTTTATTATCTCCAACTGGAGAAATTTTGGTCAGGTGCATTATCACAACATATACAAGTAAACAACATGGGGACCATAACTGTAAAAGTCAACAACTGCTTTTACAAATATTACGAAGATACAAATGTAAAAAATATCACATACACCGTTTCATACATACATCCACACACTGCAGGTAATACCTAGTATTCTTAATGTAAAAACAGAAAGAATTAAGAAACATTATTTGAATATAATTATAAACATAGCCTACTATACTGCACGTTGATTATAATAGACAGATAAGATAAGAATAAAGATACATTGCGGAAAACCGCAACCAGATAATCAGCACACACCCGCACCCCCCCACTCCCCCCCACCCCCACCCCCACCCACCCCATACACGCGGATTACTTGATTAAATAAAAGTAATAAACATATGTTCTCTTACTGGCAGATGAGCGCCTTAACCATTCCACACCTTCTTCCTCATTCAGTGTCATAAGCTTAACAACTGTCTAGAAGCCGAACCCTCGTTTACTGATTTTTTTTTTTTTTTTTTTTTCAAATTGAAATAGCCCAAAGAAGGTAGAGCTTCAAATATGTGAAAATATTTTTTTTTAATATTAAAAGCAACAACGAAACAAAACATTACAGTAAGATAAGATAAGATAAGAATAACTTTATTAGTAAGATAAGATAAGATAAGAATAACTTTATTATCTCCAACTGGAGAAATTTGGTCAGGTGCATTATCACAACATATACAAGTAAACAGCATGGGGACCATAACTGTAAAAGTCAACAACTGCTTTTACAAATATTACGAAGATACAAATGTAAAAAAAATATCACATACACCGTTTCATACATACATCCACACACTGCAGGTAATAACTAGTATTCTTAATGTAAAAACAGAAAGAATTAAGAAACATTATTTGAATATAATTATAAACATAGCCCACAATACTGCACATTGATTATAATAGACAGATAAGATAAGAATAAAGATACATTGCGGAAAACCGCAACCAGATAATCAGCACACACCCGCACCCCCCCCCCCCCACTCCCCCCCCACCCCCACCCCCACCCACCCCACACACGCGGATTACTTGATTAAACAAGAGTAATAAACATATGTTCTCTTACTGGCAGATGAGCGCCTTAACCATTCCACACCTTCTTCCTCATTCAGTGTCATAAGCTTAACAACTGTCTAGAAGCCGAACCCTCGTTTACTGATTTTTTTTTTTTTTTTCAAATTGAAATAGCCCAAAGAAGGTAGAGCTTCAAATATGTGAAAATATTTTTTTTAAATATTAAAAGCAACAACGAAACAAAACATTACAGTAAGATAAGATAAGATAAGAATAACTTTATTATCTCCAACTGGAGAAATTTGGTCAGGTGCATTATCACAACATATACAAGTAAACAGCATGGGGACCATAACTGTAAAAGTCAACAACTGCTTTTACAAATATTACGAAGATACAAATGTAAAAAAAATATCACATACACCGTTTCATACATACATCCACACACTGCAGGTAATAACTAGTATTCTTAATGTAAAAAGAGGAAGAATTAAGAAACATTATTTGAATATAATTATAAACATAGCCTACTATAGTGCACATTGATTATAATAGACAGATGAGATAAGAATAAAGATACGTTACGGAAAACCGCAACCAGATAATCAGCACACACCCGCACCCCCCCACCCCCACCCCCACCCACCCCACACACGCGGATTACTTGATTAAACAAGAGTAATAAACATATGTTCTCTTACTGGCAGATGAGCGCCTTAACCATTCCACACCTTCTTCCTCATTCAGTGTCATAAGCTTAACAACTGTCTAGAAGCCGAACCCTTGTTTACTGATTTTTTTTTTTTTTTTTTTTCAAATTGAAATAGCCCAAAGAAGGTATAGCTTCAAATATGTGAAAATATTTTTTTTTAAATATTAAAAGCAACAACGAAACAAAACATTACAGTAAGATAAGATAAGATAAGAATAACTTTATTGTCTCCAACTGGAGAAATTTGGTCAGGTGCATTATCACAACATATACAAGTAAACAACATGGGGACCATAACTGTAAAAGTCAACAACTGCTTTTACAAATATTACGAAGATACAAATGTAAAAAATATCACATACACCGTTTCATACATACATCCACACACTGCAGGTAATACCTAGTATTCTTAATGTAAAAACAGAAAGAATTAAGAAACATTATTTGAATATAATTATAAACATAGCCTACTATACTGCACATTGATTATAATAGATAAGAATAAAGATAAATTGCGGAAAACCGCAACCAGATAATCAGCACCCACACACCCCCACCCCCACCCCCACACACCCCATACACGCGGATTACTTGATTAAATAAGAGTAATAAACATATGTTCTCTTACTGGCAGATGAGCGCCTTAACCATTCCACACCTTCTTCCTCATTCAGTGTATAGAAGCCGAACCCTTGTTTACTGATTTTTTTTTTTTTTTTTCAAATTGAAATAGCCCAAAGAAGGTAGAGCTTCAAATATGTGAAAATATTTTTTTTAAATATTAAAAGCAACAACGAAACAAAACATTACAGTATTGTTCCCAGCCAGCGCGGTAATAGTCCACCACTGACAGAGAGACTGTGGCCGAGTGGTTCAGACGCTTATCTCGCGGATAAGCAGTATCCCTCAAAGTCTGGGTTCCAAACCAAAACTGAGCATCTGGTCATTCTGGTGAGATGATGCACCGAGGTCCCGGCCGTGTACAGCACGCACTTGGCGCACTGAAAAAAACCACAAAAAAAACCAAGAGAGGCAAGGCTTTCAAGACTCACTTGTGATACACTTAAAAAAAAGAAAAGAAAGCTTTTTATGTACTGAGTATAATTTCAAAATGTAATGTTTAAGATGAGAAAGATCAGTTTAAAGCAAATTAACTCCCCTAGCATTAATTACAGAGTAATTTCCCTTCTTTACTATCTGCACCAAAAACGTTTGCAAAATAAATAAAACTTCCATGCTTAGCAAAAGAAGTTCCTGTTTGAACAGAAAATGATAATAATGACTGCTCTTGTTGTTGGGTCAGAATATCAGATCAAAGTGCCAAGTTTAGAGAATACAAAAAATATAAATATAACAGTAAATGCAGTTTGCATATAATTAGGCTTCATTTTTTAATTTTTTTTGTACCCATCCCAGAGGTGCAATATTGTTTTAAACAAGCTGACTGGAAAGAACTGAATTTTTCCTATTTTTATGCATAATTTGGTGTCAACTGACAAAGTATTTGCAGAGAAAATGTCAATGTTAAAGTTTACCACGGACACACACACACACACACACACACACACACACACACACACACACACACACACACACACACACACACACACACACACACACACTCACACAGACAACCGAACACCGGGTTAAAACATAAACTCACTTTGTTTACACAAGTGAGTCAAAAAAGAACGCATGGCAACAAAAAGAGTTGTCGTCTGGCAGAATTCTGTAGAAGAAATTCCACTCTGATAGCTACAGAGGTATATGTGCATGCATTCAAAGCCTGACTAGCGCGTTGGGTTAACTCACTCAGTACGGCCAGTCCTCTCTTCTCCTCTACACAGACTCCTCGGATGTCCAGTGGGTGTCTGAATGACCCAACCTTTAGCTTCCGTCGTCAGAATTGTGGTATTCTTTGTCAACATTCACCTCTTCAGT
>NC_134883.1:6876699-6886699 GCF_041734735.1 Babylonia areolata
TGTGTGTGTGTGTGTGTGTGGAGAGAGAGAGAGAGATCCTGGAGGGGGGGGGGATATTTTTGACCGGGGAACCTGTCAGATTCAGCACTCTGCAACTGAAAAGTCCTCTAAGTTATAAGGTTATAACTGTGACCACCGTCAAGGTGTAGACTAAAACCGTGACCTGGTTCCACCTCCACCCCGACCCCGCACCCCCCCCCCACCCTCACTCTAAGCCCCCACCCCCCCCCCCCCCCCCCACCCCCACCCACCCCACACACTTTAATCGAAACCAACACTACTGCGACATTTACGCCACAATTAACATCGGCAAGGTGAACGTGAATGTGTTCCCGAAACGGGGCGACTGACGTCCAGAAAAAAATTAAGTTCGTGGGCTAAAGCCGCGTGCGTGCAAAACTGTTGGAGGAAGAAAAGGAGTACATTCAGTAAGTACTGAAAGTCGTGTTCAATCTATCTATTTATGTGTTTGTTTGTTTGTTTGTTTGTTTGTTTATGTACTTATGTATTCATGTATTTATTTATCTATTCATTTATCTAATTAGTTTGTTAGTTTTGTTTGTTATCTGTTTAGTTATCTAGTTATGTATTATCCTTGATGGGTTTATGAAAAATGTTGCGAAATTTAATTTGCGCATTACTGTGAGGAGGAAAAAACAGAGAAATTCATGTGTGATATCTTTTCATTTTATTTGATGTTCAGTGAGTATGGAAAATCATGTGCGATTTTCTTTTCTTTTCTTTTCCGTTACCTTTTTTTTTCTCTCCCTTATTTTTTTCCCCCGTGTGTGTGCATGTGTTTTTCTTTGTTGTTTTGTTTTTTTTTTGTTTTTTTGTTTTTTTTTGGGGGGGGCTGTTTTTTTGTCAAAAGTTTATCATAGTGTTGGGAAGACTAAGGGTTTGAGGGGGAGTGGGGGGTTGGGGGTGAGGGTGGAGGAAACCTGTGTTCTTTTAAGAGCTGGTGAAAAGTGGCGGTATTGTCAATAGAACGAGAGGTTCTGTGTTTAAAGGTTTTTTTGTTTGTTTTTTGTTGTTGTTTTTTTCCATCCAGTTACCTTCTATTCTATTTACAGGGGTGAACGATTTAGAAGTTGAATAGGTTGATATATATATATATATATATATATATATATATATATATGATTTACATAGAGGGAGAGAGCTAGTCTGTGTTTGGTTAAGGACACCATGAGAAATTTGATCGAATAACTCACCACAAAATCAATGGGTCCTTTTTCAAAATTAATGGGTCAATAAAAACAACTTATTCCCTACCCTGGTACCCTCACCAGGCCACCCAACACCCTTGACATTTGTACTTGAATTTGTACTTTGTCCATCACACTCCGGTATGTGAAATGGTACACACACACACACACACACACACACACACATCAACGCAAGTTGTATAAAATCTACCAGTTAGACAGGCAGAATTACTTCCTTTTTTTTTTATTCTTTGTAATCAAGGCTGTCTTTTCCACCCAAACCTTTATTCCAGGACAGAAAAAATAAATCAGCGTATGAATGCATACGTAAGTAAACCAGTTACCTGGTACGAAACAGGCAATAAATTAACGACAAGAAATTTTGATTCAAAACAAACAAACAAACACCCTTTGAGAGCCAGTTGCTCTCTCTTCTTGACTTGCTTTTAGCGAAACGGCTAGGGCATGTTTGTTTGTTTTTTGTTTTTGTTTGTTTGTTTGTTTTAGTTTTTTTGTTTTTTGTCTTCGGTTGTTTTGAGTTGGCCAATTTCCATATTCATGTGGTTTCAGTTTCGGCAATATTAAAACAAGGGAGAAGGAGGAAGAAGATGAGGAGGAGGAGGAGGAGGAGGAGAAAAGGAGAGGGGAATGGGGAAATGTGACTGTGTGTCCGTGCCTGTACGTGCGCATGTATGCTTTAGTGTGCGTGCGTGCGTGCGTTCACGTGAGCATGACTGTGTGCGTGTGTGAGTGCGTGCGTGCGTGCGTGCGTGCGTCCGCGTGTGTGTGTGTGTGTGTGTGTTTGTGTGTGAACAACGAAATATGAGATTTAGAGGACACAGATGCATGTGTTCTGGGTCATGTCGGGGGTGGGGGGGGGGGGGGGGGGGGAAGGTCAAATAAAGGACAAGAATTATTTTAAAAAAAAAAAAGTCGAGGGAAACGTGGGATGAAACTGGAGTGGATCCCCCCCCCCCCACCCCATCCACCCACCCAGAACACTCCCCTCCCCTTCTCTTCCCCTCCCAGTCTCCGGTCCTACCCGGGGTAGTCGTTCAAGTCAGCACGTGCTTGGGGTCATAAAGGTGACAGGAGACACTGAGGCAAGGCCTGACAGAGCGCGTTCACCGGGTTACGCTGCTGGTCAGGCATCTGCTTGGCAGATGTGGTGTAGCGTATATGGATTTGTCCTGAACGCAGTGACGCTTCCTTGAGCTACTGAAACTGAAACTGAAACTGAGGCAAGCAGGGCAAACAAAAGCGGTGTGGTTGTGCCATTGTCTCACCAGTTGTAGGTGTGCCCCCATCACACACAGGCAATGTCTTCAGCGGCAACCACTACAGCTTTGGACAGTGGACACACACACACACACACACACACACACACACACACACACACACACACACACACACACACACACACACACACACCACGGACACAGAGACACAGAGAGAGAGAGGGGGACATGTAAAGGACAGAAGCATCATTATGAATAATAAATAATACTGACCTCGTTGTGTGGGATGTTTTCGTCAATTCTATCGCTGGCTGTTGTTGCTTTTCGCTTTGGTCTCCAGGTAAGCACGTCTTTGTTTCGATTAGTTTAATTGAATGATTGATTTGTTGTTGTTGTTGTTGTTATTGTTGTTGTTCTTGTGTTGTTGTTGTTGTTTTTGGTGTTTTATTGAATAAAGCTATAGCCGTGTGCTTATTATTTCTTTGTTACATTATCCTTTTTTTTTTCATTTTTACCTCTCTCTCTCTCTCTCTCTCTCTCTCTCTCTCTTTCTCTCTCTCTCCCCTTAATTTCTCGTGGGTGTTTTACTGACGACATCTTCAGTGATAGCCCCAACTTGTATGTATGTGTTACTTAGTTTGAAAAACATCGTAACCGAATCTCTAGGGTGTTATCAATCGTCTTCCCAAACTCACGACTAAAACAGTTTGTTAAAAAATAGATTTAATGAAAGTAAAATAAAAATTCGAAAATCCCTCGGCAGTTAACGGGTAACTACCTTGCAGACGATCTTTATCCCCCCCCCCCCCCCCCCACACACACACACAAACACCCCATTTTCCCCCTCTCTGTCTCTCTCTTTCTCTTCCTTTCTCTTACTCGTCATCTTTCTTCCTCTCTCTCTCTCTCAATCCCTCTCCCACCTTCCTCGAAAGAAAAAAAAAGAATTGTATAAATCAATTACAAATTACCAACTATACTTTCTCAACAAAACAAAACAAAACAAAACCGCTGATGAAAAAAAAATGCAATCATACAACAACCAGTGTAGAAAAGTGTATCAAGTCACTAGCAGTCATTATGTAAATGGCCAAGGACATGAGAGAAAATCAACCCCTTTTCAAAGGCGCTTTCGTATTTATGCTCCCTCTTTGTGAAAAATGTCAGCTTACATTTATAACACTTTTTTTTTTACTCACTTGTGTAAACAAAGTGAGTCTATGTTTTAACCTGGTGTTCGGTTGTGTGTGTGTGTGTGTGTGTGTGTGTGTGTGTGTGTGTGTGTGTGTGTGTGTGTGTGTGTGTGTGCAAAGCTATGTTTTCGTTACTTCAGTCAGCCAGAAATCAAGATTTACCTTTACATATCATTCTGGACATGTACCAGTCTATGATTGTTTCTATTTTGTTGTATGGTGCAGAAATATGGGGTTATGAAAATGTAGATATACTTGAAAAATTAGAATTGAAATTTTTTAAACGCTTGTTCAAACTGAACAGAAGTACTATGACCCAAATTGTTTATGGAGAAACTGGTATTTATCCAATTAGTGTGTTAGTGAAAATGAGATTAGTTCGATTTTGGACCAGCTTAGTAATATCAAACACAGAAAAATATTCTGGGAAAATATATTTGATATTACTTGACTTATATCGAAATGGTATTTATTCTTCAAAATGGATGAGTTGTATCAGACAAATTTTAATAGAAGCAGGGTATGACTGTGTTTGGGATGGTCAATTCTTCTTGGAGAGGGAATCTTTCTGCAAGAATGTTAACATTGCTTTGAGAGATAGTTTTCAAAATCTATGGAGACATGCTCTAGAGACGAGTAGTAAATGTTTGTTTTATCGAAATTTCAAAAGTGGATTTGGTAGAGAAAAATATATAAGTCAAATGCCTGATAATTATGTTATCAGCTTCTTCAGATTTCGAAGTAGTAATCATAAGCTGGAAATAGAAACAGGGAGACACAAAGGCATACCACGAGAGTTACGGTTTTGTAAGGTTTGTAAGGATTGGTGATGAGTTTCATTTTATAATGGAATGTCCCAATTATGATCAGTTACGAAATAGATATGTTCCTAAAAAATATTTGTCTCCAAAATCGGTTTTTAATTTTTGTAATATGCTCAAAGGAGGCAAAAAAAGTCATTTTAGCTGTAATTAAGATGATTAGATTTGCAAATGTTGCCTAGTTATACTTTTGGAGTTAAAAGACATTTGTGTTTTCTCAACTTTTATGTGACATTGTTGTGTATTTGGAAATGTTTGTTCTGGGCACGAAAAGATTATTTTGCAGTAATCCTCCATACTCCAATAGGAGTGAAAGGATAATTAAAACTTGAAACTTGTGTGTGTGTGTGTGTGTGTGTGTGTGTGTGTCTGTGTCTGTGTGTGTCACTGTGTGGTGTGTGTCACTGTGTGTGTGTGTGTCTGGCTGTGTGTGTGTGTGTGTGTGTGTGTGTGTGTGTGTGTGTGTGTGTGTGTCCGTGGTAAACTTTAACATTGACATTTTCTCTGCAAATACTTTGTCAGTTGACACCAACTTAGGCATAAAAATAGGAAAAAATTCCGTTCTTTCCAGTCATCTCATTTAAAACAATATTGCACCTCTGGGATGGGCACAAAAAATATTTTAAAAAAGAAGCCAAATTATATGCAAACTGCATTTACTGTTATATTTATATTTTTTGTATTCTCTAAACTTGGCACTTTGATATGGTATTCTGGCACAACAACAAGAGCAGTCATTATTATCTTCTTTTTTTTTTGTTCAAACAGAACTTCTTTTGCTAAGCATGGAAGTTTTATTTATTTTGCAAACGTTTTGGTGCAGATAGTAAAAAAGGGAAATTAATCTGTAATAATGCTAGGGGACTTAGTTCGCTTTAAACTGATCTTTCTCATCTTAAACATTACATTTTGAAATTATGCTCAGTACATAAAAAGCTTGTGTGTTTTACTCTCAGTGTACAGGGCTTTCACTGTGTTCATTCGCCCAAGTGGTCTTTTTTCGGAAAATACTAAAATCAATACGACGAGTGGACTTTACAGATCTATTGGCTGAGCCCTGAAGGTCATGGGCAAAAATCAATTGCGTACACATATTTATACACATTCAAAGCGCGTGCTCTTATTCTTCGCGAACGCGAACGACGCCATTTTGTTTCAAGTTGTTGACCTGCCCGTTCAATCCTATATTCAATGGACAATACACGATAACATTGATGGAAAGTTGGAGAAGGAGACCGTTAAATATTTATTCAGAGAAAGATTTGTGAACGCCTCATCACTTACTGGATTATGCCCCAAACTGCCATAAAAATATCCACAGAATCAGTCGGAATTCACAGTTTAAAATTGTAAACAATGCGAGTTAATACCCTTGAATTGATCACGATGAAACGAAAAAAATTTCCAGTCTTGACTTTTCTCAAAATGAAGTCCTTTTCACTTCTTTCGACGTTTAAAAGTACTTGTACTTGGCTCTACATGTTATTAGTTTAAAAAAATAATACATTTTCATATCAACTTTAAAACTATAAAACTAAAATGAACATAAAATAGCAATTGAATCAACCGTGTCGTACTACATTCCCGGCGGGTGTAACTAAACTTGTACATCTATCTAGATCTAGAGAAAACGGCTAAATGTTGCAGTGTGATTGCGGCGATAGCCACGTCTCTTTTACCGCGGACTTAAAAAGAATTTTTTTTATTACCCTTAAAGATTTTTTGAATGCCCAAGATACACCAGAATAATATGATTTAAACAGCGTTCTCACTGCGAATACCGCAATTGATTTATCACCCTTTAAAAAAAGTATGTTCAAATATTAAATTTTAGAATGTCAGTTAAGGAGCTACGATAGTGTAATGGGTAAGACAATTTCTTCTCACCCGAACACGCGAGGTTCGAATCTGGTTAGGACTTTTTTTTCTTTCTTTCTTTTTTAAACCTGAAGCTTTATAATAACAAATACAGAACACATTTTAACGATTAGATATTTTTTAAAGTGTATCACAAGTGAGTCTTGAAGACCTTGCCTCTCTTGTGGTTGTTTTCTTTTCTTTTTTTGTTCTTTTTTTTGTGTGCATATTTTGTTGTCAAGTGCCAAGTGTATTGCAAAATGCATGTATTTAATGAGAAGAAGAAAGATAGAGCAAAAATGATGACAAAATGACACAAGTAGAAGTAGTAGAAGAAGAAGTAGTAGTAGTAGTAGTTGTTGTTGTTGTTGTTGTTGTAGAAGAAAAGAGACAACAACGAGAAGATTTTTTGCGCAGTATTGGCACTCTCGTTAATACTGGCATGTTCGTAAAAATTATCAACCTCATTTAAGATAAATCAATTTCTATTCTTTGTTTTTCCCTTTTTTTGTATACGTTTTTTCTGTCGCTTTTTGCGCCTTATAAATATTATTATTATTTGTAGTAGTATTTTTATGTATTTATCTTTTTTTTCTCAAGGCCTGGCTAAACGCGTTGGGTTACGCTGCTGGTCAGGCATCTGCTTGGCAGATGTGGTGTAGCGTATATGGATTTGACCGAACGCAGTGACGCCTCCTTGAGCTACTGATACTGATACTGTCGCTTTTATATTTCGTTGAGACATGTCTCAAGGGTGTCTCAAAAGGCCAGCTTTCTTAAAATGGACTGCACAGGACCCCTCCTTGTCTATTTTATTGCTTTATTACGTTATATCTAGTTCTCAAGATGAAGTCGAATTAGAAACCATTTGCTCCTTTAGCGATCAAAACTGTGTGCATTTGGTCTTTTTCTTCTTCTTTTTCTTCTTCGTCCTTTGAAATCGTGGGCTGCAAGTCTCATATTCATTCGTATCCACGCGTGAGCTTTCACATGCTTGATCATTTATACCTGGACATTTATCAGGTTGTGTTGTTGCTGGTTGCTGTGGCGACGTTCGTCTTGTTGTCTTTCTGTTCTCTTTTCACTTCTGTAAGTATTCAAATCTTCATGTGGAGAAAGGTGAAAGAATGGTTAAGATGCTCGTCTGCCAAGACAGTCCGTGAAGGTCTATGTTCGAATCCCGCTTTCGCCCTTACTCATACGTTTGATTGGAAAATCGAACTGAGCGTGTAGTCATTCGGATCAAACCAAGGTCCCGCGTGCAGCACGCACTTGGCGCACTGAAAATGAACCCATGGCAACAAAAGTGTTGTCCTCTAGCAAACTGGGAAAGGAACACAAATACATTATATGCATGCACTCAAGGCTTGACTAAGCGCGTTATGTTATGTTATGCTGCTGGTCAGGCATCTGCCTGGTGGATGTGGTGTAGCATATATAGATTTGTCCGAACGCAGTGACGCCTCCTTGAGAAATTGAAATAGAAACTGAAACTGTAAATCTTCAGTCAGTAATTAAAACCAGTCTACGACTGTTAATGGAGCAACGCATTAATCTGAAGAATACTCGATATCCACTCTAAACATGTCACTAGAGGAAAGTAATATGATGGGCTTTCGAGGGCTTTCGGTGTCATGACACCAGTTAACTGTTAGGATATTAGGCATGGTAAACGGCTGGTTATGTTGTATTCTTGATGGTATATATTTGACTTATTTGCATATTCGCGCTGGCGTTCCTTGACACAAAAACTATACTCCCCCCCCCCTCTCTCTCTCTCTCTCTCTATATATATATATATATATACATACCAGAGGTTATAAAACGTTACGTAATCTTGATATCAGAGCAAAAGTGACCTGAGCATCACACATTTGTGTTAATGCAGTTGTGATTTTTCATTTGTTTGGGTGATTCGAGGTGCACAATACATTTATAGTTTGTTTTTGAGCTTGCAGAGAACGATATTCAGATTAGCGAAAGCTTTTCTTTTTTTCAAATTACTAAAATAAATAAATAAATGAACCGGTGACAGTGGAAATGTATCTGGCTGTGAATATGAATAGATTTATCACACCAGCATCAACAAAATATATATCTGGTGTTTCAAATATTGCTGTAAATCATCAAAGATATATAAAATCCATTTGGAAAGAGTTTTGTTATGTCCCTTGTGTAGATTTGCTCAAGAAGGTGAACTGCTTTTTGTACTGTTATACCCAGTGCAAGCAGATATAAGGCAAAAACATGTTCCTCTAAAATATTACCAGCAACCAGCATTTTCAAACTTGTCTTGTTTCTGACATAAAAAAACCCAACACAGTTCGAAACATTACTATTTTTCCACCCAGTCGCTCACACTTAGTCATTTGTGAATAACAAACCGGATACGTTTCATCTTAAAAGTAGGTTGGGTTTTTTTTTTACGGAAAACATATTGTAACATCTGCCAAGACTAAGCAGTTACACATACCTCCACATCAAACGGTACCCTCTTTGTCTGTCTGTCTGTCTCTCTGTCTCTCTGTCCTTCTCTCTCTCTCTCCTGTGAAAATGGAAGAGACAAGATATATATCGTCATGTGGGAACAAGCTCAACCATGCCATCCGTCGGGAAAAAAAAACCCAACCAAACAAACAAAAAACAAAAAAAAACGAAGAAAAAAAAAAAGAAGAAGAAGAAAACAACAAATTCCAACGCTCGTCAGTCTCACCGAACCCTCGACAAGTTGGGGGGGTGGGGGAACAAAGCAGAATCAACAATGAACAAAGGGAAGTGGTTTCTCATCGCCAGTGGACATGCCGCTCGTGGTGTTTTTCCAGCGTGTCGTCTCCTGAAGGGATCTCTTTCTTTGCCGCTCATCTTCAGGTGTTTTGGGTCAGGACTGCATCTTTGGACAGTCTAGATTTTTTTGTCTAATAATTTGTCTGTCTCTGTCTCATCCTGTGCGTGTGCGTGTCCTCGCTTTTGGAAGGAAAAAAATAGTACTTATTGACGTATTTTTACAAGCGTGTGTGTGTGTGTGTGATGATATATATGTCTTTTAGAAGTAAAATTTCCAAACAACCCAGCACCACTTCGTTGTAATAGTCAGCATAGCTCGGATGGTACCTTACTGAGGAGAAAGACGACGATAAAGAAGAAACAGATGATGACGACAGCGACAATTATTGAGAAGGAGGATATCAACGACCACGACGATGAAGACAAAAAAGAAAAAGAAGACGACGATGATAATGATGATGATACCTACGACGATGACGACAATGAAGACGAAAAAGAAAATGAAGACGACGATGATAATGATGATGATACCAACGACGACGACGACGACGACAATGAAGACGAAAGAAGAAAAGGAAGATGAGGACGAGGACGAAGACGATCAAGAAGACACGAACTAAAAGCCATCTGAAGCCGTTCAGCCCAACTTCGGTCATTGACCTTTCGACACACAGGTCACAGCCTCGATTGGATTGACAACAGCTCTGGCGGCAACAATCCACAATGCGTTTTCCACTCCCATGGAAATTCCTCCACCTGGGGTTTTTTCATACATTGTATATATATGTATATATATATATATATATATATATATATAGATAGATAGATAGATAGATAGATATATGTACGATCATCCGTTTTCTTTTCTTATGATTGCTTCGATCTTTACATTGTTTGTG
>NC_134883.1:6891699-6901699 GCF_041734735.1 Babylonia areolata
TCTGTCTATGTCCCTGTCTTTGTCTGTCTGTGTGCAGGTCTCTATCTCTGTCTGTCTGTCTGTCTCTATCTCTCCCTCCATCCCTCTCTCTTTATTACTTTCCTTCTCCGGCCTCACTCTCACTGATATATAAACTTCTACAATCCCCACCAATCACGGTGTAGCGCTTAAAACTGACCCCCCCCCCCCACACACACACACACACACACCGCCCCCCACCCCACCCCCAACAGTGTAAACACATGGACAAGAATTCTCCTTTCTCAGTACGCGTACGGACAATAATTTTGTCTTGGTACGTCTTTGTGAACCGACGAAAAAAGTATCCACGGTTACTGTTTGTTTTACAGAAGAGACGTTTTGGTCCTCTTAATCAAGACCGGAATGTACTATCGTCCTAAGTTATTATATTATTCGGAACTATTGGACATATCCCGATAATTCCAATAAATGAATTGGAATGACCTCGAGGTCATCCCCAGTGGAACGAATAGCTTTTTTCAGAAAAGCTTTTTTCCTCTCTCTTCCACCCCCATCATCTTTACCCCCCAAGTCAATTATTGTGTAGCTGGAGGAAACAAATCCTCCCAAACAAGTCCAGATTTTATTTTTTCAAAGGAAGAAGAAGATGACGACGACGTAGTAGTAGTAGTAGTAGTAGTAGTAGTAGTAGTAGTAGTAGTAGTAGTAGTAGTAGTAGTAGTAGTAGTAGTAGTAGTAGTAGTAGTAGTAGTAGTAGTAGTAGTAGTAGTAGTAGAAGATGATGGTGATGATGATAAAGAAGAAGACAGAGAAGAAGAAGGAGGAGGGCGGGGGGGAGTAAGAGGAGAAGAAGATGTAGAAGGAGAAGAAGAAATAATCATACCCTGGTCTGCTCCGTGTAGCGAAATCATGTCAAAGAAATCAAGTCAAAGAAACACCCTGGGGTTAAATATGGTGCGGGTAATCCTAGACCGTTGCACCGCCAACAAACTGACTTGAACCGTGACGTCAAGACAATTTTATTCGCCTGTCGTCTGTTTGGAGAATCCGATGAATTTCTGGAATGGAGGAAGTTATGTTTTAGATATATAATTACAGCTGAAAGAAAACGTTCATTGCCTGAGGAAATTGATGATGCCAGCTTATCATAACCAGTTTGATATTTTACTTCAGTTTTGGGTATCTCGTGGAGTCATTTGGGAATTCACCCGCTCGATTACAAATTGCAACATCAACAACAACAACAACAATAACAACAAAAACAATATCATCATCATTATTATCAACAACAACAACAATAGCATCATCATCATCAACAACAACAACAGCAGCAACAACAACAATTACAACAACATCACCATCAACAACAAAAACATCATCATCATGATCGTCAACAACAACAACAACATCATCATCATCAACAACAACAATAACAACATCATCATCATCATCATCATCAACAACAATAACAACATCATCATCATCAACAACAACAACAACAGCAACAACAATTATACACACAGCAATGGAAGTATAACCTAAACCTGTGAATAAAAAAAAGGTTGCACGTGTACGTGTCAATTAGATGACAGAAATCGCCCCAAAAAATGAAGTCACATAAAATCTAATAATGATGTAAATAGGCTGTGTCAATGATGCGCTTGCCTGCCATCACTAGTTCACATTTAATTAAATCAACGTAATCGCATCCATGAGAGAGAGAGAGAGAGAGAGAGAGAGAGAGAGAGAGAGAGAGAGAGAGATGAGGAGGAGGAGGTTGTGTTTCAACTCAAAGCTTCCGGTCGTCAGTGATCTTGGCTATCCATTGCGCCACCGCGGCGGCTTTGGGTGACTGTCGGAACGAGACCAAAGAGTCTTAATTTCATCTCTGTTTCGACTCCTGGACAACCTGACTCCTGTTATACTCCACTGTTTCTCATCTTCCTGCGCCTCCAGACTTCCCATCGTCTGACGCTTCGTTTGTATCACGTGATAGGGGGCTATGGCTCAAGATCTTGTCTGCCTGTTGACCACAGATGCTCGCGGTGGCGCAGTGGTGAGGATATAGAAATGGAGTTTTAGTATAATGAAAAGATTTCTTTCTAGTTCTCACAATCTTTTTTTATTTTTTTTTTTTTTCATGATGATCACTGGCAGTGAAAATAGTGATTCAAGTTTTAATTCAAATTGGATGAGCATGCAGATGGCCTGTCTGTTTATAAAACTTCGAAACTTCGTGTTCTTTAGTCAAGTTACTAAAACCCGCAGAGAATCAATGTCGGAGTACGAAAACAACTAGTTTTTGGAAGGTATTCTTACACGTCTGAGAACTGAAGTCTGGACAGTGCTGGACACACCTATCTGTTGCACAGGACAGAGTTCACTGAGCTCCTCAACACTTACTATGCTGTCGTGGTTTGATACCCGATTCCCTGCAGTCTCTGACAAAACCATTTTGCAATTATTTCGTGTTTTGTGTTGGTGCATCTGTTGTGGTTACCCGTCAAGGAACAGTTCAGTATTTTTTTCCGGTTCGGATTTCGCTTTAAGAAATATGATACGTTAATATCCTCAACATTGGAACTGGGGAAATATTTAAAGGGTCTAAAATTGTTGGGATCAATACCTTCATGTTTTTGTGGTGGCTTTTTCTTCAGCTTGTTCTGAGCAAGGGAAGCTGCACAAATGTGTATTGTTTAGCAGACTCTCCTGATATTGGTAGTATTTTTCATATTTAATTCTAACTGAGCCAAAATATTCATGATTGTGTCATGATTCAATCCCAAAAAGTATACTGAGATTTTTGGATGCAACAAATAAAGACGAGACTCACCCACGAAAAGGATAAGAATGTTTATCCACACAGTGTCATAGAAGTATACCATCTAATTTTTTCCTGTGTCAGTGGTCTTGACTCTTTTCGTTTGAAACAGCGTGCAGATATTGTTAACTCTCTCCATACGAACGGCGAAAGAGACGACGTTAACAGCGTTTCACCCCAATTACCATCATCAAAATATTGCAAGCGGAAGGCTCTTATACTGAAGACAGTGAATGTTGACAAAGAATACCACAATTCTGACGACGGAAGCTGAAGGTTGGGTCATTCAGACACCCACTGGACATCCAGGGGTCTGTGTAGAGGAGAAGAGAGGACTGGCCGTACTGAGTGAGTTAAAGAAATGAAATAGATAAGTTTGGAAGAAGCTCACCCCCCGAAAAAAAGTGTAAGAATTTTTTCAAGCCACAGCGCTGTGTCCCCATCAGCCCACCCACAAAGTAACATATCTTCAGATCCCAAACAGCAGCTGATATGGCGGATCACCCTCCCGCCTCTCGCCCCAGCAGTCTGATTCAGCTAGGGCCCCGCCACAACGGCTTAACTCGCACCAGTAGTTCCCGTGACCGTGTAGGTCGTCCCCCGAGCATCACGAGCAGTTCTCAGACAGAGCAGCCTCCACAGGCAGTCGTCCCGGGACAGTTTCGGGTCCGCCTTCTCCCGCACCTCGTCCAGGTCCAGCTTTCTGCGACTGCTGAGCAACGGAAGTAAGATGTGTGCCGGAGAGGTGGATGGCTGGCTGGGTGAGGATGTGTGTGAGGGATTCCAGAATGAGCAGACTGGTGGTGATGATGCCATGTGAGGGATTCCAGAATGAGCAGACTGGTGGTGATGATGTGTATGAGGGATTCCAGAATGAGCAGACTGGTGATGATGATGTGTATGAGGGATTCCAGAATGAGCAGACTGGTGGTGATAATGCCATGTGAGGGATTCCAGAATGAGCAGACTGGTGGTGATAATGCCATGTGAGGGATTCCAGAATGAGCAGACTGGTGATGATGTGTATGAGGGATTCCAGAATGAGCAGACTGGTGGTGATGTGTATGAGGGATTCCAGAATGAGCAGACTGGTGATGATGTGTATGAGGGATTCCAGAATGAGCAGACTGGTGGTGATGATGCTGTATGAGGGATTCCAGAATGAGCAGACTGGTGGTGATAATGCCATGTGAGGGATTCCAAAATGAGCAGACTGGTGGTGATGATGATGTGTATGAGGGATTCCAGAATGAGCAGACTGGTGATGATGATGTGTATGAGGGATTCCAGAATGAGCAGACTGGTGGTGATAATGCCATGTGAGGGATTCCAGAATGAGCAGACTGGTGGTGATAATGCCATGTGAGGGATTCCAGAATGAGCATACTGGTGGTGATAATGCCATGTGAGGGATTCCAGAATGAGCAGACTGGTGGTGATAATGCCATGTGAGGGATTCCAAAATGAGCAGACTGGTGGTGATAATGCCATGTGAGGGATTCCAGAATGAGCAGACTGGTGGTGATGATGCCAATGAAAGATGGCCCGGTCAGCAGAGAAAAAAAGCAAGCGTGCCTGATGCAAATGGAAGGGGTACAGAAGGAATGTTCGTAATGCTGCTACGACTGATGGGTACACTGTTGAGGCCTCCATTTTAAAACATAGATTTTGTGAATTATCTGTAATGTTGTTGGTTTTTGTTGTTGTTGTTGTTTTGTTTTGTTTTTTTGTCAGAATTGAACTAGTATTCTGTATAATGCTGGACAGTAAGGGATTTAAAAGATAGCGTCCTGTATCTGCTGAGGTAAGAACAGGTACCATTGAATGCGACCAAATCTACTCAAGACTTATGCTGGGTCTTCTTTGGTGTGTTGCGTTATTGCGACCTGAGAATGACAGCCTTTTTGGAACAGCTGGAACTTAGGCCACAAACGAAGGAGACAGAGAGTGGCCGTGTTTGGGAGACTCGGCGTGAGCGGCGTGGGAGTAATGCTGCCACTGGGACACTCCGGACCTTGTAGGGGTAATAAAACAAAACGCTACTTCTAACACTACTATTGCTGTTGCAGCTGCTGTTGCTGCTGCTGCTGCTGCTGCTACCGTCGTTGTTGTTGTTGCTGCTACTACAACTGCTACCACTGCTGTGATAGCTGCTGTTGCTGCTGCTACCGTTGTTGTTGTTGCTGCTACTACTGCTACCACTACTACGACTACTACTATTACTGCTGCTGCTGCTACTGCTACTACTTCTACTGTTGATGATGAGAAAAAGAAGGGGAGGAAGAGGAAGAAGAAGAAGCCCACGACTTTACCCCCGAAAAAAAAACGAAAAAAAAAAACAACAAAAAACACACACACAAACAAACACAAAACATACACACAGGAGAAACGTTAGTCCAGTGAACAAGCTACCTAGTAATCCCCCTGATAAACTAAAACGTCAGTCCACAGGTAAACATTTCAATGAATGATTCAGTTCTGTTTTCTCCCTCAGGTCAGCCGACATCAACCGACAACCTCAACGACGATACTCTTACAGCGGACGAAATGGTCATGGTGGAGCGGCCAATCCTCACAGAACTGGACTTTGATCAAGGTTTCGAACAGGTGTATGCTGCTAGATCACCTTTGACGTGGGTGAAGAGGAAGGCGAGAAAATGCGCGTGTTCGTGCGCCTGTGTCAGGGGGTTTCTGATGCACGTGCTGCCTTTTCTGCGTTTGCTGCGAGGCTACAGTGTGAAGAAGGATCTGCCTTCAGACATCATAGCTGGTCTGACCGTCGGAATCATGCATATCCCTCAGGGTCTGTGTTGGGTCTGGGTTTGTTGGGGTTTTTTGTTGTTGTTGTTGCTCTCCTCTCTTGTGTCTTGTTCAGCGTTTTTTTGTGTGTTTTTTTTTCCCTTCTGATTCAGGATCTTTCTCTGTTCTTTTCCTCTTTCTGTGTTTCCCCTCTGTGTCGTTCTGTTTGTCTTTGTTTCTGTCTGTCTGTGCGTATATTGTGAGTGACTGTATGTCTGATTCTTTCTTTCTCTCCGTCTCTGACTGTCACTTTGACTCTCTCTCTCTCTGTCTCTCTTTCGTTAAAGATTGTATGAAGAAACACACACACAAACACACACACACACACGCACGCACGCACGCACGCACGCACACACACACACGCGCGCGCACGCGCACACACACACACACACACACACACACACACACACATACAACCATTATCGTGAAGGAAGGCAGAAAACAGCTGGCCTACATATAAACAACTCTTCCGACACTTATAAGAATTTAATGACTATAAAGACGCTGTACATTACCTTTGAGGGGATGGGGAACGGAAAATAGGCGACAGCTGTACTGTTTGAAGACAGGAACATGGGGGAGGGGGGTAAAGGAGGTGTAGGGGTGGAGGGGGGGGGAGGGGCATTAGAATTCTCTCTAAGAGAAAGAGCTATTTGTATGACTGCAGGTTCGTCTCCCTTTGGACTCATCAGATAGCCCATCTGAGAGAGAGAGAGAGAGAGAGAGAGAGAGAGAGAGAGAGAAAGAGAGAGAGACTGAGACTGAGGCTGAGATGATTTGGGAGGGGCATTAGAATTCTCTCTAAGAGAAAGAGCTATTTGTATGACTGCAGGTTCGTCTCCCTTTGGACTCGTCAGATAGCCCATCTGAGAGAGAGAGAGAGAAAGAGAGAGAGACTGAGACTGAGGCTGAGATGATTTATTCACTCAAGGCCATGGCCCCATATGAATGAAGGGCGATAATACAGTCTGCAGATGTCACCATACTATCAGTAAACATTCACCATTTTCACAATTAGTTAAAGAAATTATGATAATACCGTTTCTCTTAACTTAAAAGCTCTGTGTAAATACAATGCGAGATTACGTATGACACCATCATCAGATGATGCCATCAATAAACATAATTTAAACAAACATGGACGTTCATAATATTTCTTTGGAATAGAGATAGAGAGAGAGAGAGATGATTATGACGATGTGAAGCGAGCATGTGTGGGCAATGACAGACAGAACCCATGTAAGTGTTGTTGTGTGGCACACCCTCTCTCCCAGGTTGACTGGAAAAGTCAAACTGAGCGTCCAGTCATTCGGATGAGACGTCAAACTAAGAACCCATGGCAATACCGAGAGTGTTGTCCTCTGGCAAAATTCTGCAGAAGAAATCCACTCCATTGGTACTCAAATAATCGTATAATATATCAGCATCCACTCAAGGTCTGACTAAGAGCGTTGGGTTACGCTACTGGTCAGACATCTGCCTAGAAGATGTGCTGTAGCGTATATGGATTTGTACAAACAGTGACGCCTCCTCGAGTAACTGAAAAAAAACACCTGTGTTGCAGGTATGGCGTATGGTCAGCTGGCCTCCCTGTCCCCTGTGCACGGACTGTATGCGTCCTTCTTCCCGGTCATCGTATACTTCTTCTTGGGCACCTCCAAGCACATCTCCATAGGTGTGTGAGCACCTGACAGGTTATAGTATTTGTATTCGTATTTGTATTTCTTTTTATCACAACAGATTCCTTTGTGTGAAATTCGGGCTGCTCTCCCCAGGGAGAGCGCGTCGCCCCCCCACCCCCACCCCCACCCCCCCTTTTTTTTTTCCTGCGTGCAGTTTTATTTGTTTTTCCTATCGAAGTTGATTTTTCTACAGAATTTTGCCAGGAACAACCCTTTTGTTGCCGTGGGTTCTTTTACGTGGGTCAAGTGCACGCTGCACCGGAACCTCGGTTTATCGTCTCATCCGAATGACTAGCGTCCAGACCACCACTCAAGGTCTAGTGGAGGGGGAGAAAATATCGGAGGCTGAGCCGTGATTCGAACCAGCGCGCTCAGATTCACTCGCTTCCTATGCGGACGTGTTACCTCTAGGCCATCACTCCAGTGAATATGTTTATCATCTTCCGTTCCCAAACAATAATGACAGGACATGACAGGACAGGATGACAACACTGCTGTTTATTTGTAGTCCATTGTACTGCAATGTGTTGTACTACTACAGTATGTTGTGTTGTATTGTGTTGTATTGTATTGCATTGTACTTTCTTGTACTGTCTTGTACTGTACTTCAGCCACAGCATAATTCTCGGCGTGGAATTTGGGGGTGCTCTTCTCTCCACGAGAGAGAGAGAACGATAACGATTTTTTATTCAGATAAAGGCCAAAGCCCCTTACTGAAGGGAGTAACATTAAGAAGGACAAATAAGATTTAACATGACACACTATGAATCTACAACATAAATCAACCAAAAATAGCTAACACAGATGTTCAACAACATTCACGACGTAATATTTCGAATTATGGAGAGAGAGAGAGAGATTGAATGATTGATTGATATGGATACTCATATAGCGCCAATCCACGGTTTGAGACCAAGCTCACAGCGCTTTACAAACACAGGGTCATTTGCACAACAGGCTGCCTACCTGGGTAGAGCCAACTGACGGCTGCCACTGGGTGCTCATCATTCGTTTCCTGTGTCATTCAATCAGATTTCAGGCATGCACGCATACAAACTCAGACAGACATGTAACATTTTACGCGTATGACCGTTTTGTTCATTTACCATACCATGTAGGCAGCCATACTTCGTTTTCGGGGGTGTGCATGCTGGGTATCTTCTTGTTTCTATGACCCACCGAACTCTGACATGAATTACAGGGTCTTTAACGTGTGCATTTGGTCTTCTGCGTGCGCATACACACCAAGGGGGTTCAGGCACTAGCAGGTCTGCACATACGTTGACCTGGGAGATCGGAAAAATCTCCACCCTTTACCCACCAGGTGCCGTCACCGAGATTCGAACCCGGGGCCCTCAGATTGAAAGTCCAACGCTTTAAAACCACTCGGCTATCGCGCCGTGACAGAAACAAGAGACAAAGGGGAGAGAGACAGAAAGAGTATATACACAGCGTCCCACTTGGCGCTCAGTTATCCAGCTCGCAACTCATTTTTACGATGATGCTCATTACGTTCCATTTTCCACTGCTGAAGCCCTCCCTCCAATCCCCCACCCCCGGCCCCACCCGCATCTCCTGCCTGACAGGTACCTTTGCCGTGGTCAGTCTGATGGTGGGGGCGGCGCTGGACAAGGGGATGGAGGAGAAGGGTATAGTGCTCACCACCTGGAACGAAACGGTGCAGGTGAACGGGACGGCCACCTCTTACCTGGCCGACAACAGCGAGGAGGTGCTTCAGACCAAGGTGGCCTATGCCATGGCTATCACCTTCGCCGCGGGCTGCATGCAGGTGAGGTATTGGGGTGTTCAGGTGTGGAATGTATCTTTGTGTGTGTGTGGGGGGGGGGGGAACATATTTATGTGGATTTTCCACTCTTCGTGAGAAAAAACAAACAAACAACAAACAAAAATATCGTCTTTTCAAAACCTACCTGTGTGCTTTATCAGTCTCTTCGATTCTGCAGCACCTTGGCCGACTCACATTGCGTATATATATGAGGCATCAGAGAGGGGACTGGGTGAGAGAGAGAGAGAGAGAGAGAGAGAGAGAGAGAGAGAGAGAGAGAGAGTCATTTAATTAGTCATTCATTTTGCCCCTTATTTGTTTAGTCATTTATTCATTTGTTTAGTCATTTTGTCATTTATCTATTCCTTTTAATTGTTTTGTCATTTATCTATTTATTTATTTTGTCATTTTTGACAGCTGTTGCTGGGCATTTTTCGCCTGGGTTTCCTGACGGTGTACCTCTCAGACCCCCTGATCAGCGGCTTCACCACCGGTGCCGCGTGCCACGTGTTCACGTCCCAAGTGAAGAATATCCTGGGGTTGAAGATGGGCCGCTACGCGGGCCCCTTGAAGCTCATAAAGGTGGGTGAAGATGTCGTGCGTCTGATGGGGTGGGGATGGGGGAGGTGTGTGTGTGTGTGTGTGTGTGTGTGTGTGTGTGGTGTGTGTGTGTGTGTGTGTGACTTGACTTGACTTGACTTGACTTGACTTGACTTGACTTCATTTATTGTCATAAAATCCCGAAGGATTAATAGACACAACAAAGAACAAAGGGAACAAAGAAATAAACGGTCATCTAATACGCATGCACTGAAATACATAGTTGGCAAGTGTTGTTGTTTTTGTGTGTGTGTGTGTGTGTGTGGTGTGTGTGTGTGTGTGTGTGTGTGTGTGTGTGTGTGTGTGTGTGTGTGGGTGTGTGGGTGTGTG
>NC_134883.1:6904199-7086699 GCF_041734735.1 Babylonia areolata
ACGTCAGCATGTGTCTATGAGTGTCTGTGTTTGCCTGTGTGTGTCTACATCATGTGTGTGTGAGTGTGTATGTGTCTGAGAGTGTGTCTGTGTATGGCAGTGTGTGTCTATGTGTATGTGTCTGTGTACGTGTCACTGTGTATGTTTGCGCATGTCTGCGCGTGTCTATGAGTGTCTGTGTAAGTGTGTATGTGTCTGTGAGTCAGTGTATGTATATGTGTATACGTGTCTGTGTCAGTCTGTGTGTGTCTGTGCATGTCTGCATGAATCTATGAGTGTTTGTGTCTGCTTGTGTGTCTCCATGTGTCTGTGAGTGTGTATGTGTCTGTGTGTGTGTGAGAGTGTGTATGTGTCGGTGTGTGTCTGTGAGTGTGTCTGTGTGTGCCTGTGTGTCTAACTGTATGTGTCTGCGTACGTGTCTCTGTATGTCTGTGCATGTCTGCATGTGTCTAGGAGTGTCTGTGTCTGCTTGTTTGTCTACATGTGTTTGTGAGTGTTTATTTGTCTGTGTGTGCCAGTGTATACATGTATGTGTATATACGTATCTCTATGTGTGTCTGTGCATGTCTGCATGTGTCTATGCCTGTCTGTGTCTGTGTGTCTGCATGTGAATGTGTATGTATCTCTGTGTGTGTGTGTGTGTGAGAGAGAGAGAGAGAGAGAGTGTGTCTGTGTCAGCCTTTGTGTCTACATGTGAGTGTGTATGTGTCTGTGTGTATCTGAGAGTGTGTCTGTGTCTGTCTGTGTGTCTACGTGTGTGTGTGTGTGTGTGTGTGTGTATGTGTGTGTGTGTGTGTGTGTGTGTGTCTGCATGTGTCTGTGAGTAGTGTCTGTGTCAACACGCGAGTGTCTGTGTGTATTTGTCTGTGTGTGCCAGCTTGTCGCTGTGTGTATGTAGTAGTAGTCTTCAGTTTAATGTCTTCCACTTTAAGTGATATTAGACGAAAAAAAGGGGAGTGGGGGTGGAGGACGGGGCGTGGTGGTGGTAACAGTATTGATGGTGAAGAATAGTGTGTGTGTATGTGTATGTGCGCGTGTGTGCGCATGTGTGTGTGGTGGGGAAAGATACAGAGCATTGGAAAAAATAAAACATTAAAAGGGGAGACATAGGCATAATATAGACGGAAACGCCAACATCAAACAACTATAACAAATGTCCAATTGGACTATGCAGCAAACCTTCTGCAATAGCAGATAACATCTTGAAATTGTCAAAAATACATTCACATTCTGTGTGTATGTCTGTGTGCGTGTCTATGTTTATGTCCGTGTATGTCTGCATGTGTCTGTGCATGTCTGTGTCTGCGTGTGTGTCTTCATCATGTGTGTCTGAGAGTGTGTGTGTCTGTGCGTGGCTGGGAGTGTATCTGTGTCTGCTTTTGTGTCTACATGTGAGTGTGTATGTGTCTCTGTGTATGTGTGTGTGTGTGTGTGTGTGTGTGTGTGTGTGTGTGTGTGTGTGTGTGTGTGTGTGTGTCTGAGAGTGTGTCTTTGTCTGCCTGTGTGTCTACATGTGAGTGTGTATATGTGCGTGTCTCTCTGTATGTGTCTGCATGTGTTAATGAGTGTCTGTGTCTAAACGTGAGTGTCTGTGTGTATTAGTCTGTGTGTGCCAATATGTTCCTATGTAAGTGTTTCTGTACGTGTCCGTGTGTGTGTGTGTGTCTGCATGTGTCTACGAGTGTCTGTGTCTACGTGTGTCTGTGTCTACGTGTGTCTGTGTCTACGTGTGTCTGTGTCTACGTGTGTCTCTGTGTGTGTGGTGGGCAGGATTCCGGCGCCAAAGGTCCAGCAGTTCACGTATCTGTCAGACGTGGTGTCGGACGCCATCAGCATAGCTGTCGTGGGCTTCGCTTGCTCTGTGGCCATGGCCAAGATACTGGCCAAGAAACACGACTATGAGATCGACTCTAACCAGGTAGGTGTGTGCGTGTCAGTGTGTGTGTGTGTGTGTGTGTCTGTGTGTGTGTGTGTGTGTGTGTGTGTGTGTGTGTGTGTGTGTGTGTGTTCCTTGTTTGGGTGGGGGCGGAATGGATGCTCTGGAGGGACAATACTCCTGCACCACTGAAAGTAACTTACAAGCAAGGTTGCGTCCCTTCGACCTGTGCTCCCCCCCCACCCCCACCCCCTCCTCCTCCATCTCTCTCTCGCTCCCTCCTCTCTCTTTGCTTCTTTACGTATCTTTGTCTTCCCCTATTTGCACGCACACACACACACACACACACACACACACACACACACACACACACACACACACACACTGTATATATATATATATATATATATATATAGTGTATATATATATATGCACACTATATATGCACACTATATATATACACTATATATATATATATATATATATATATATATATATATATATATACACAGTTGAATTCCAGCGCACTGACTCCTCGTTCTGTCCACTGAACCAGTAGGTAAGGAAAAAAAGGAAAATACCTGCACTGACCCTCACAGTCATTCATTGACCAATTAATTCCTACCTGCCCAGGAGTTGCTGGCTTACGGGACCATGAACATCACCTGTTCCTTCTTCTCGGCCTACTGCTCCGCCGCATCCATGTCACGCAGTCTGGTCCAGGAAAGCGTGGGAAACAAAACACAGGTAACGCCCCGAAAACGTGGTACGGCTGCCAATATGGCGGGGGGGGGGGGGGGGGGGGGGAAATACACTCATGCCCGTAAGAACCCGCTCGTATAAACGTAGTGAACGTGGGGGTTTCAGAAGAAGAAAAGAAAGAAAGAAGAAGAGGAAAGAAGGAAAGAAAGAAGAAGCAGAAAGAAAGAAAGGAAGGAAGGAAGGTAGGAAAGACAGAAAAAAGAAGAAGAAGAAAGAAGAAGAAGAAAAGAAAGAAAGAAAGAAGAAGAAAGAAAGAACGAAAGAAAGAAGATGAAAGAAGGAAAGAAAGAAGAAGAAAGAAGGAAGGAAAGAAAGAAAGAAAGAAGGAAAGAAAGAAGGAGAAAGAAAGAAGGAAAGAAAGAAAGAAGAAGAAAGAAAGAAAGAAGAAGAAAGAAAGAAAGAAAGAAGAAGAAGAAAGAAGGAGGAGGAAAGAAAGAAAGAAGAAGGAAAGAAAGAAAGAAGAAGAAAGAAAGAAGGAAAGAAAGAAGAAGAAAGAAAGAAGGAAAGAAAGAAGAAGAAGAAGAAAGAAAGAAAGAAGAAGAAGAAAGAAAGAAAGAAAGAAGAAGAAAGAAAGAAGAAGAAGAAAGAAGGAAGGAAAGAAAGAAAGAAGAAGAAAGAAGAAGAAAGAAAGAAAGAAGAAGAAAGAAGAAGAAAGAAGGAAGGAAAGAAAGAAAGAAGAAGAGAAAGAAAGAAAGAAGAAAGAAAGAAAGAAGAAGAAAGAAAGAAAGAAAGAAAGAAAGAAAGAAAGAAAGAAGAATAAAGAAAGAAGGAAAGAAAGAAAGTAAGAAGGAAAGAAAGAAAGAAGAAGAAAGAAAGAAAGAAGGAAGGAAAGAAAGAAAGAAAGAAAAAAGAAAGAAGGAAAGAAAGAAGAAGAAGGAAGAAAAAAAGAAGAAGAAGAGGAAAGAAGGAAGGAAAGAAAGAAGAAGAAGAAAGGAAAGCAGAAAAGAAAGAAGAAGAAGAAAAGAAAGAAACAAGAAGAAAGAAGAAGAAAGAAAGAAAGAAGAAGAAAGAAGGAAGGAAAGAAAGAAAGAAGAAGAAAGAAAGAAGGAAGGAAAGAAAGAAAGAAGAAGAAAGAAAGAAAGAAAAAGAAGAAAGAAGGAAAGAAAGAAAGAAGAATAAAGAAAGAAGGAAAGAAAGAAAGAAGAAGAAAGAAAGAAAGAAGAAGAAAGAAAGAAAGAAAGAAGAAAGAAGGAAGGAAAGAAAGAAAGAAGAAAGAAAGAAGGAAAAAAAGAAGAAGAAGAAAGGAAAGCAGAAAAGAAAGAAGAAGAAGAAAGGAAAGCAGAAAAGAAAGAAGAAGAAGAAAAGAAAGAAACAAGAAAGAAAGAAAGAAAGGAAGAAGAAGAAGAAGAAAGGAAGAAGAAGAGTATGATAGTGATGATAATGGGGTAGGAAGTGGATGGATGTAGTGTATTGTTGGTGCGTGGGTGATATGCATATCTGTTCATCTGTATGGTGGTATTGCTTGTGATCATTCAGTGGTGTGTGTGTGTGTGTGTGTTGATTGTGTGTTGATGCGCGCGTGCGTGCGTGTGTGTGTGTGTGTTCGTGTGTGTACGTGCGTGCGTGTGTGTGTGTGTGTGTGTGTGTGTGTGTGTTCAGGTGTGTGGTTTGTTGTCCAGTGGTCTTCTGCTGGTGGTTCTGTTGGTATTGGGGAAATACTTCGAAACCCTGCCTAAAGTGAGTGAGGATTGGAACCATCCTGTTGTTGAGTACCTACCTCTGTGAATACATCTGTCTCTGTCTGTCTGTCTGTCTGTCTGTGTATTGGGCTTTCACTCCGTGTCTCTGTGTTGTCTCTCTTTGCTTGTCTGTCAGTCTGCCTGCCTCTCTGTCTGTCTGTCTGTCTCTATCTATCTAACTCTCTCTCTCTCTCTGTCTCTGTCTCTCTCTATTTCGTTCTCGCTGTCTGTCTGCCTGTCTGTCTTTCTCTCTCACTCACTTGTATCAGGCTCTCTCTCTCTCTCTCTCTCTCTCTATATATATATATATATGTATGTATACACATACAATATATATCTCTCTCTCCCTCTACCCCCCCCCCTCTCTCTCTCTCCCTCTACCCCCCCCCTCTCTCTCTATTTCGTTCTCGTTGTCTGTCTGTCTGTCTGTATGTATGACTATCTGTGTGTGTGTGTGTGTGTGTGTGTGTGTGTGTGTGTGTGTGTGTGTGTGTGTGTGTAATCTCTCTCTCTTTAAGTATGCGCCTAAGTGCGCGTGAGCGTGTGTATTCATGTTTTGTTGTTGTTGTTTTTTTCGCTCGTTTTCCTGTTCTTTCTCTTCTTTTCTTCTTTGGCTTTTATTGTTTTTATAGTTTCAGATATTGTTGGTTGTATTTTTGGTAATGTACTATTTACGATTGTGTGCTGTGACGTGTGTGTGTGTGTGTGTGTGTGTGTGTGTGTGTGGATAAATGATTTTTAATCATGTTTGGTATCTTGTGTTCAATTTTTCCTTTTTGATATTTACATATGTTTTCTATTTGTAAACGCTTAGGGCTTATTTTCAAGATGAGGCGTAAATGCTCATGATAATAGTAGTAATAATAATAATAATGATGATGATGGTAATTTATTTTTCTTTGTTTTGTTTGTTGTTGTTGTTGTTGTTGTCATTCGTAATGCCATTCAGTTTTACATTTCTTTTGCCCAACTGAAATATGTGTAACTTCGATTGGTACGTTAAAATTTCATGATGTTCACTTGCATAAATCAATGATTTGTAATGCCTTGTACACTATATCCTAGCCAGTCAATTCATCTGAGTCAGACAGAGAGCCAGTTGCACAACAAGCAGTCAGATAACGCATCCAAACTACCAGCTAAATCGGTTTAGTTTTAATAATTATCGACACTCACATAAGATAAACCTTCCATTTACTACTATATTTTTATGTAAACCAAGCCTTACATATTCAGGGGGGTTGTTATGGAATCATATCCCAGAAACTTTAAAAACGGAATCAATTTTTCAAACATTCAAATCTAACTTACTAATATACCTAATGAATCTCTCAAACTTGACACCTCTTTATCCTAAAATGTACTGATTATGTTCGAATGTCAGTGATATTTTATGAGTGTAGAAAATGAAGTTTGCTATAGATTCACCACCCATGTCCCATCTCTGTCAATCTCTCTCTACTTTTCTTTTTCTTCTTTTTTTTTCCTTAATGATTTGATCTTTTCAATGATAGTCTGTCGTGTCGTGCTTAATTAGGTAATGTACACGCTTTCATTTATGCCTTTTATTTTCATATGTAATTGTGTGTGTGTGTGTGTGTGTGTGTGTGTGTGTGTGTGTGTGTGTGTGTGTGTGTGTGTGTGTGTGTGTGTGTGTGTGTGTGTGTGTGTGTGTGTGTTGCCTTTGCTTTTTTTCTCCTTTGCCCTTGAGGGCTGGATGTAAAAAAAAAAAATGTTTTTAAAGCAGCTGTGCTTACTCCACTACCCTCGTTAAATAAAAATTCGTTTCGTTTCGTTTCGTAACTGACAGGTAATTAGCTGTCAGCTAGAGCGCGCCACAGTGTGATGACGTGTTGTTGCTTCGTGCTGTGTGTCTAGTGCATCCTGGCCTCCATCATTATCGTGGCCTTGAAGGGAATGTTCAAACAGTTTGGGGAGCTGAAACGTCTGTGGAGCATTTCCCTCATCGACTTTGTGAGTGTTTCTACTTTTTAACAAAAATCAGTACAATGCAACTTTAGTTAACTTGTTTTTTTGTTAGCTGGTTGGCTGGTGTTTGTTTAGTTAGTTGGTTGGTTAGTTAGTTAGATCAGCCAGGTCAGGGGCATAGCCCTTGCTACTGGTACCATGTAACCCAGTACTACCTGCCGCATGTGAAGTCTCCCAACGACGGACCAGGCGGAGGAAGAAACTTTTCCCAACGGCTATGAAGGCGGAAGAGGATGACCAAAGGGCAGGGGAAGCTCTTATCCTTGGCTGGAAGTCCTCCCGGGAGATGGAACTCCGAAGAAAACACCTGCACCTACCGAGGCAGTTCTATACGTGGCAGTATCTGCACCTGTGGGACTGTGAGCGTCCGTAGACGAGAGAGTGGGGAAGGGACTGCACGACTCCTCTTCACTAAAAAAAAAAAAAAAGTCACCTGTGCTGGTCAGGCAACCAGGCTAATGTCGGAACGACGAGCTTACACACCGACAGATAAGCCTGCCTGCCTACTCATCCGTCGGTCCGACGGGAGACTCCATAGTTAGTTAGTTGGTTGGTTGGCTGATTGGTTAGTTATTTAGTTAGTAAGTCGTGCACTTGGTCTGTGGTTGGCTTACTGGTTGGTTAAACCTGCTCACTCGTTCACGAAGGCTGCTTACGAGAGAACCTGCTGATTAACAGACTGACTGACTGACTTTCTAAAAAAAAATTAACGGTGACTACATCCATGGATCTAACTAATCGGGCAATTTTGTGCAACAGCTAAAGCGACAATACCATGAGCAGAATAATGCTCTCACCCATTTTCAGTGTTTTTCAGCTGTATTTATCAGGTTGTTTATTCCAGATTTGACGCATTCAGTTGTTAACCCAATGTCCAGCCGTGTAGCAAAGCGAAATCGTGCAAAGATAAAACAACAAAAACATGGCGGGACAGTTTCAGTTTCTGTTTCAGTAGCTCAAGGAGGCGTCACTGCGTTTGGACAAATCCATATACGCTACACCACATCTGCCAAGCAGATGCCTGACCAGCAGCGTAACCCAACGCGCTTAGTCAGGCCTTGAGAAAAAAATAATAAAAAAATAAGGGGTGAATAAATAATAGATAAATACATTAAAAAAAATAACTACTACCACTACTAATAATATGTTTAAGGCGCAAAAACTTGATGAAGTCAACTATAAGCGTACATAAATAAATGAATAAATAAATAAATATAATATAAAAAGTAGTAATAATAATAATAATAAATAAATAAATAAAATAAGACAACAATGATGATAAATTAGCAAATAAATGTAAAACATGGAGACACACATTCACACATACACCCACATATGCACCAAACATGCATAAGAAAGAAATAAAGAATACTACATTAGAATACCACAGTGTTGGTTCGTGTTCCAGGTGTGGGTTGTTTTGCGCATCGTTTTTAATTGGCCAAACATTTGATTTGAAGGATGGATTATACCGTCGCCACTTGTTTCCCTTTCATTGCTGTACTGCAAAATGTTCACAAATTATCGTTTGATGAATGATACTAAAATATGCGCGCTCAAGTAATATGCTGTGTGTGTGTGTGTGTGTTCTGTGTGTGTGTGTGTGTGTGTGTGTGTGTGTGTGTGTGTGTGTGTGTGTGTGTGTTCTCTGTGTGTGTGTGTGTGTGTGTGTGTGTGTGTGTGTGTGTGTGTCCATGCGTGTGTATGTGCGCATGTGTGTGTATTCTGTGTGTGTGCGTGTGTGTGTGTGTGTGTGTGTGTGTACTCTGTGTGTGTGTGTGTGTGTGTGTGTGTATTTGTGTGTGTGTGTGTGTGCATGTCTGTGTCTGTTTGTGTGTGTGTGTGTGTGTGTATTATATATGTGTGTGTGTGTGTGTGTGTGTGTGTGTGTGTCTGTGTGTGTGTATTGTGTATGTGTGTGTGTGTGTGTGTGTGTGTGCATGTCTGTGTCTGTGTGTACTCTGTGTGTGTGTGTGTGTGTGTGTGTGTGTGTGTGTGTATTATATGTGTGTGTGTGTGTGTGTGTGTGTCTCTGTGTGTGTGTATTATGTGTGTGTGTGTGTGTGTGTGTGTGTGTGTGTGTGTGTGTGTGTGTGTGTGTGTGTGTGTGTGTGTATTATATGTGTGTGTGTGTGTATTATGTGTGTGTGTGTGTGTGTATTATATATGTGTGTGTGTGTGTCTGTGTGTGTGTGTGTGTGTGTGTGTGTGTGTGTCCTCTACAGATGGTGTGGCTGGTAGCATTTGTGTCCACAGTACTGCTGGACGTGGACCTGGGGTTAATGGCGGGCATCATCTTCGCTCTCCTCACCGTCATCATCAGGAGCCAGAGGTAATCCGTCATCGTCGTCATCATCATCATCATCATCGTCATCGTCATCGCCTTCTCGTTGTCGTTTTCGTCACTTTAATCTTTCACCGTCTGTATACACTTCTCAGTGTTTTGTCAACTTGGTTGCTATCATCACACAGCTCAGTGTTGTTTACAGCTGTGTTGCTATCATCACATAGCTCAGTGTTGCTATCATCACACACATCAGTGTTTTCAGCTGTGTTGCTATCATCACACACATCAGTGTTTTCAGCTGTGTTGCTATCATCACACAGCTCAGTGTTGTTTACAGCTGTGTTGCTATCATCACACATCAGTGTTGTTTACAGCTGTGTTGCTATCATCACACAGCTCAGTGTTGTTTACAGCTGTGTTGCTATCATCACACACATCAGTGTTGTTTACAGCTGTGTTGCTATCATCACACAGATCAGTGTTGTTTACAGCTGTGTTGCTATCATCACACAGATCAGTGTTGTTTACAGCTGTGTTGCTATCATCACATAGATCAGTGTTGTTTACAGCTGTGTTGCTATCATCACATAGCTCAGTGTTGTTTACAGCTGTGTTGCTATCATCACACAGCTCAGTGTTGTTTACAGCTGTGTTGCTATCATCACACAGATCAGTGTTTTCAGCTGTGTTGCTATCATCACACAGCTCAGTGTTGTTTACAGCTGTTTTGCTATCATCACACAGATCAGTGTTGTTTACAGCTGTGTTGCTATCATCACACAGCTCAGTGTTGTTTACAGCTGTGTTGCTATCATCACACACATCAGTGTTGTTTACAGCTGTGTTGCTATCATCACACACATCAGTGTTGTTTACAGCTGTGTTGCTATCATCACACAGCTCAGTGTTGTTTACAGCTGTGTTGCTATCATCACACAGATCAGTGTTGTTTACAGCTGTGTTGCTATCATCACACAAATCAGTGTTGTTTACAGCTGTGTTGCTATCATCACACAGCTCAGTTTTGTTTACAGCTGTGTTGCTATCATCACACAGATCAGTGTTTACAGCTGTGTTGCTATCATCACCCAGATCAGTGTTGTTTACAGCTGTGTTGCTATCATCACACAGATCAGTGTTGTTTACAGCTGTGTTGCTGTCATCACATAGCTCAGTGTTGTTTACAGCTGTGTTGCTATCATCACACAGCTCAGTGTTGTTTACAGCTGTGTTGCTATCATCACACAGCTCAGTGTTGTTTTCAGCTGTGTTGCTAACATCACACAGCTCAGTGTTGTTTACAGCTGTGTTGCTAACATCGCAGTTGTGTTGGTTGGTACGTAGAGTCTGCATCATCGTCAGTGCCAGTTATAGTTTTCGTCATCGTTATCCTGACCAGCATCAGTATGGACACATTTTTTTGTGTGTGTGATCATATTCTTGAATAGTCATCATTGCCATCATCACATTGTTGTGCATAATTTTACTGTCGCTATTTTACATTATTGTATTCAACATTCATTGTAATTGTTATATCAATCAGTGCATCAGCAACATTGACATTAGTGTTGTTTGTAGCGATGGTAGTAGTGGTGTTGAAGTACATCATCTTCATGCACGGTGTGTGTGTGTGTGTGTGTGTGTGTGTGTGTGTGTGTGTGTGTGCGTGCGTGCGTGCGTGCGTGCAGACCTCATGCCTGCCTTCTGGGACAAGTGCCGGGCACAGATCTTTACAAGGACGTGGGTGTTTTCAAAGCTGTAAGTGGTGAAACCTTTTTCGTTCAACTTTGTGTTCTGGTCTGTGCTGTTCAAGTGGTGCTGGTAGGAAAGTAAATCTGACTAAATCGGAAAGTTTGTACACGTGGGTGTGAACAGAGCATATGCTTTTAGGAAGCATTCCCTGTTACGTTGTGATGCTTTGTTAAGACTGAAAGAGCTTTTTTTTTTTTCTTTTTCTTTTTTTTTTTCTTCGCATTCAGTTTACACATTATTTCCGCATCCTCCACACCCGAAAAGAAGCAAGAAGATTGAATATCTTTAATTCAAATATAGTAACAACCACAGAAACGTCCTCAAGGTATTGACTTGAATTTTCTCCCATTAAATATCTTTCATTCAACAATGACAGAAACGTCCTCATGTTATTGACTTGAATTCTCTCCCATTTTTTTTAAATTGCTGTTCCTGTCAGTATATGAATTACTTCCCATGATTATGATTATTGGACAGGCAAAGGAGCTGGAGCACATCAAGATCTTTCGCTTCGATTCGGCGCTTTACTTCGCCAACAGTGACTTCTTCAAGGCGTCTGTGTACAAGCTGATCGCAGACCCCCGCGTCTTGAAGAAGATGAAGAGGAAAGCCGAGAAAGAACTGCTCAAAGTGCAAGTCTCCAAGCCTTCAGAGGTAGGACAACTGTGACTATGGCAGTGTCGTAAGTGTGTGTGTGTGTGTGTGCGTGCGTGTGTGTGTGTGTGTGTGTGTGTAGGGTGTGTGTGTGTGTGTGAGTGTGTGTGTGTTTGTGTATGTGAGTGTGTGTATGTGAGTGTGTAGTAGTAGTAGTCTTCAGTTTAACTCTTTCCATACGAACGGCGAAAGAGACGACGTTAACAGCGTTTCACCCCAATTACCATCATCAAAATATTGCAAGCGGAAGGCTCTTATACTGAAGAGGTGAATGTTGACAAAGAATACCACAATTCTGACGACGGAAGCTAAAGGTTGGGTCATTCAGACACCCACTGGACATCCGAGGGGTCTGTGTAGAGGAGAAGAGAGGACTGGCCGTACTGAGTGAGTTAACGTCTTCCACTTTAAGTGATATTAGACGGAAAAAAAAGGTGGGGGGAGGTGGAGGGCGGAGCGTGGAGGTGGGAACGGTATTTGGCAGAGGGTGATGAATGATGTGTGTGTATGTGTGTGTGCGCATATGTGTGTGTGTGTGGGGGGGGAAGATACAGAGCATTGGAAAAAATAAGACATTAAAAGGGGAGACATAGGCACAATATATAAGGAAACGCTAACATCAAACAACTGTAACAATTATGACAAATGTCCAATTGGACTATGCATGTGAGTGTGTGTGTGCGCGCGCGCGCGCGTGTGTGTGTGTGTGTGTGTGACGGGAAGAGGTGATGAAGCAGAGAGGTCCTTTTCTGACAATGTGGAAGCGAGTGTAGGGAGGGAAGGGGGTAGGGGGGCGGGGGGTAGGGTGTGGGGGGTGGGGGGACAAGATAAAACTGGTATGGACACGTCCAGATGGGACAGCTGAGGGTGGGTTGGCCCGTTTGGAATGTGATATCTTGCCATGGGTTCAGCTGGAGCGGGATGGTGTGGGTGATCGTGATTGTTCGGTCCGGAATGAGATAGTCCAGTTTGGGAAAGAGTCATGTCAGCTGGGACGTGTTGATTAATTAATACAAGGCAGGTTGATGCATAAGAAGTTTGCCGTCTAAACAACAACAAAAACCCCGATAATGAGGAGAACCACCATACTACAACGAAAACCCCGATAATGGGGAGGACCACCATACTACAGCGAAAACCCCGATAATGGGGAGGACCACCATACTACAGCGAAAACCCCGATAATGAGGAGGACCACCATACTACAGCGAAAACCCCGATAATGAGGAGGACCACCATACTACAGCGAAAACCCCGATAATGGGGAGGACCACCATACTACAGCGAAAACCCCGATAATGAGGAGGACCACCATACTACAGCGAAAACCCCGATAATGGGGAGGACCACCATACTACAACTACAACGAAAACCCCGATAATGAGGAGAACCACCATACTACAGCTGCACACAACCACTCTTAACCCGGCTTTTCAGACTTGTTTTTTCTGTTCTTTTCGATCACCCCGACAGGAAAAGCCCGACAAAGAAACAGTCGTGCAAGATGACACCCACATACCAGCAGAGGGGAGCATGCCTTCAGGGAGTACGAGCCAAAGTCCCTCCTCCACCGACACGGCCAGTGACACGGTGGACTCCAGAAGGCCGTTAGGAATCTCCTCGAAAGCGGAGGACTTCATCCTGCCCACCGTCACCGACGTCTACTTCATCATCATAGACTGCACTTCCATGAGCTTCGTGGATTCTGTGGGCGTCAAGGCGTTGCAGCAGGTGTGCGTGTGTGTGTGTGTGTGTGTGTGTGTGTGTGTGTGTGTGTGTGTGTGTGTGTGTGTGTGTGTGTGTGTGTGTGTGTGTGTGTGTGTGTGGTGTGTTGTGTTGTGTGTGTGTGTGTGTGCGTGTGTGTGTGTGTGTTGTGTGTGTGTTGTGTGCGTGTGTGTGAGTGTGTGTGTTGTGTTGTGTGCGTGTGTGTGTGTGTGTGTGGAGGGGAGGGAGGGCGTGCATGCGTGAATCTGTCTGTTTTCTGTGTTTTTTATGTCTGTCTTTCTGTGTCTCATTTCTTAATGCTCTCTCTCTCTCTCTCTCTCTCTCTCTCTCTCTCTCTCTCTCTCTCTCTCTCTCTCTCTCTCTCTCTCTCTCTCTGTCTCTTGTTTGTTGTTGTTGTTGTGTGTGTGTGTGTGTTCATAAAACTAAAAATAAGCCCATTGGATGAGGATCATAAGCACAAGGGTAGTTTTCTGTGGAATTGAACGATACGTGTTAATCCGGGTGCTTTCTGTTTGGTTGTTTCCAGGTGATCACAGAGATGAGGAGTTACTCGATTCACGTTCTCCTTGCTCACTGCAAAGGTAACCGTTTTCTTGTTCGTTTGTATCAAAGCATGTCAAATGCGTATGTGTTTAACTCTGGCGCCGGCCTCGCAACAGCTGGAGGCGAGATACCGAGGCAGAGCTGAAGCAGCAAGGGACCCACTGGACTGGAATGGCCAGAACAGCCCAGAACAGAGTGCGATGGCGAGGGATCGTCGATGGCCTATGCTCCACCAGGAGCGATGGGCATAATGAATGAATGAATGAAAATGATATGTTGATATTGCTGTTACCAGTTGCTCTGTTTTGTTATTATCATTTTTACCTTCAGTGTTGACTGTAACGAAACTGCAATTTAAAAACATTTTATAAGCAGATGAATAGGTGTGTGTGTGTGTGTGTGTGTGTGTGTGTGTGTGTGTGTGTGTGTGTGTGTGTGTGTGTAACATCATTCATATACATGCAAATGACGTGAAAACATGTCATTAAAAGATTGTATAATTTATGTTTAGTGTGGTTGACAGCAGCAATGTGGGGTAAACTGATGTGACCATAGGCATGCCATTAAGAAATATTAATGTCAGTGAGAAATATTCATGCGATTTGGTATTGTGGCTGATAGCTGGAGATGTGACCATAAATATGCCATTAAGAAATATTGTCATTACAGAAATATCAATGCCAGTTGTTAAGGTAATTGACAGCTGCCATAAGGGAGATTTGGCCATGGACAGGCCATTAAGAAATATTAGTATTTGTATATATTTGTATTTGTTTGTTGTTTTTTATCACAACTGATTTCTCTGTGTGAAATTCGTGCTGTTCTCCCCAGGGAGAGCGTGTCGCTACACTACAGCGCCACCTTTTTATGTTTTTTGTGTTTTTTTCCTGCGTGCAGTTTTATTTGTTTTTCCTATCGAAGTGGATTTTTGTTGCTGTGGGTTCTTTTACGTGCGCTAAGTGCATGCTGCACACGGGACCTCGGTATATCGAATGACTAGCGTCCAGACCACCACTCAAGGTCTAGTGGAGGGGGAGAAAATACCGGCGGCTGAGCCGTGATTCGAACCAGCACGCTCAGATTCTCTCGCTTCCTAGGCGGACGCGTTACCTCTAGGCCATCACTCCACATGTATTTATGTTGTCAAGAAACATTCATGGTGTTGTGGTTGACAGCTGCCATAAGGGAGATGTTCGAGAGGACGGGTTTCTACGGAACCAGTGGCAAAGAGTGTCAGTTCATGACGGTCCATGATGCAGTGGTGTATGCACAGCGAGTCCTGGTCATTGTCCAAGGGGTAAGAGAACACGGCGGGGGAGCTGTAAGTTCTTAAGCCGGCTGTAAGAAAACACACGGGTGAGCTGTAAGTTCTTCAGCCGGCTGTAAGAAAACACGGCGGGTGAGCTGTAAGTTCTTCAGCCGGCTGTAAGAAAACACGGCGGGTGAGCTGTAAGTTCTAAAGCCGGCTGTAAGAAAACACACGGGTGAGCTGTAAGTTCTTCAGCCGGCTGTAAGAAAACACGGCGGGTGAGCTGTAAGTTCTTCAGCCGGCTGTAAGAAAACACGGCGGGTGAGCTGTAAGTTCTAAAGCCGGCTGTAAGAAAACACTAGCGGGAGAGCTGTACGTTCTAAAGCCGGCTGTAAGAAAACACTAGCGGGAGAGCTGTAAGTTCTAAAGCCGGCTGTAAGAAAACACGGCGGGTGAGCTGTAAGCTCTTCAGCCAGCTGTAAGAAAACACGGCGGGTGAGCTGTAAGTTCTAAAGCCGGCTGTAAGAAAACACGGCGGGTGAGCTGTAAGTTCTAAAGCCGGCTGTAAGAAAACACAGCGGTCGAGCTGTACGTTCTAAAGCCGGCTGTAAGAAAACAGGGCGGGTGAGCTGTAAGTTCTAAAGCCGGCTGTAAGAAAACACAGCGGTCGAGCTGTAAGTTCTAAAGCCGGCTGTAAGAAAACACAGCGGTCGAGCTGTAAGTTCTAAAGCCAGCTGTAAGAAAACAGGGCGGGTGAGCTGTAAGTTCTAAAGCCGGCTGTAAGAAAACACAGCGGTCGAGCTGTAAGTTCTAAAGCCGGCTGTAAGAAAACACGGCGGGTGAGCTGTAAGTTCTAAAGCCGGCTGTAAGAAAACACAGCGGTCGAGCTGTAAGTTCTAAAGCCGGCTGTAAGAAAACACGGCGGGTGAGCTGTAAGTTTTTCAGCCGGCTGTAAGAAAACACGGCGGGTGAGCTGTAAGTTCTAAAGCCGGCTGTAAGAAAACACAGCGGTCGAGCTGTAAGTTCTAAAGCCGGCTGTAAGAAAACACGGCGGGTGAGCTGTAAGTTCTAAAGCCGGCTGTAAGAAAACACGGCGGGTGAGCTGTAAGTTCTTCAGCCGGCTGTAAGAAAACACGGCGGGTGAGCTGTAAGTTCTTCAGCTGGCTGTAAGAAAACAGGGCGGGTGAGCTGTAAGTTCTTCAGCCGGCTGTAAAAAAACAACAACACGCGGGTGAGCTGTAAGTTCTTCAGTCGGCTGTAAAAAAACAACAACACGCGGGTGAGCTGTAAGTTCTTCAACCGGCTGTAAGAAAACACGGCGGGTGAGCTGTAAGTTCTTCAGCCGGCTGTAAGAAAACACGCGGGTGAGCTGTAAGTTCTTCAGCCGGCTGTAAGAAAACACGGCGGGTGAGCTGTAAGTTCTTCAGCCGGCTGTAAGAAAACACACGGGTGAGCTGTAAGTTCTTCAGCCGGCTGTAAGAAAACACTAGCGGGTGAGTTGTAAGTTCTTCAGCCGGCTGTAAGAAAACACGGCGGGTGAGCTGTAAGTTCTTCAGCCGGCTGTAAGAAAACACTAGCGGGAGAGCTGTAAGTTCTAAAGCCGGCTGTAAGAAAACACGGTGGGTGAGCTGTAAGTTCTAAAGCCGGCTGTAAGAAAACACGGCGGGTGAGCTGTAAGTTCTTCAGCCGGCTGTACACGCCCCGGAATTCACTGCCTGTTTCAGTCCATCACAGCCCCCTCTCTCACATCCTTGGAAAACAAGACCTCTCAAAACCTATCTTTTTCAAACAGTCTCTACATGAAATGAGGCACTTTCCACCATGTCTGCGGTACATGGAGGAGAAGGAGGAATTTTGTTTAATGTCCCGTCACACATATCGGTGATTGAAGACATTTTGTTAAAGTATTTATGAATACATTTGCGTGCAACTGGGCAAATGAGGTTGAAATGAGGGTGAAATTTGAAAATAAATCTAAATACAATTACAGGAAATCATTTAAATGACTTCGTAAAAGAGAAGTCGTTAAACTGACAAGTGAAACAACTGATAATGAATGCAAAAAGTCAAAAACATCAACGTTCTCAGTCACTTGTGAGGACACACTTTCGTGTACATAAGGCTTCATCAAGCTACAGTCAAAAATGATATGCTTAATTGTCAGGTTACTAAAGCATATGCACATGGATCTGTTTCTTCCATGCATGTTGTGTGTGTGTGCGTGCGTGTGTGTGTGTCTCTGTGTGTGCGTGCGTGTCTGTGTGTGTGTGTGTGTGTGTGTGTGTGTGTGTGTGTGTCCATCACATGGATCCAAAGGGCCACATGTGTACAAATAAACACACTGTCCATTTTCTTTATTTTACCACCCCATACTCTCACCAGCAGTGTGTGTGTGTGTGTGTGTGTGTGTGTGTGTGTGTGTGTGTGTGTGTGTGTGTGTTGCCTGTTTTCTGTCTGACTTCGTGTGATTGTAAAACAATGCAAGACGATTGGAAACGCTACATTATCATTATTGTTAGTAGTAGTAGTAGTAGTGTTAATGTATTCTTGTTGTTATTATTGCAACAATCACAACAACAACAACAACAACGAAGACGAAGATGATGATTATGACTGACGAAGACGACGATGACAACAGTCACCAACAACGAAGACGAAGATGATGATTATGACTGACGACGACGATGATGACAACAATCACCAACAACAACGGAAACGATAATGATGACGACATGACGATGACGACAATGACAACACTCATAACTAACAACAACACCACCACCACCACCATCAACAACCTCCTCCTCGTGTGCTGAAAGCAGGACAGAGGCAGAGACAGAGCCAGCACCACGAGCAGGAGACGATCGGGGCAGAGGCAGCAGCAACAGCAGCTGCTGCAACGGAGCACGGGGAAACAGTGTGTGTCCGGCCCGGCCATTGACCGGTCCCTGTTGGACACCTGTACACGTACAGGCAGTGGTACCCTGCTGCCCACCTGCTCCACACCTGACTTTGAGGACACCAAGGTAGGAAAACATCGTTTATTGTAAATGTCATGGTATAGCGCTCTGGAGTTTCTTCTGTTGACTTTTTTTTTTTTAACTAGACTTTCTTCTTCTTCTTCTTCTTCTTCCTCTTCTTCTTTTTCTTCTTCTTCTTCTTCTTCTTCTTCTTCTTCTTCTTCTCCGCCTCCTCCTCATCCTCAGTCTTCCTCCTCTTCCACCTCTTCCTCCTCCTCCACCTCCTCCTCCATCTTCTTTTTCTCTCCCTCCTCCTCCTCCATCTTCTTCTTTTTCTCCTCCTCCTCCTCCATCTTCTTCTTTTTATCCTCCTCCTCCTCCTCCTCCATCTTCTTCTTTTTCTCCTCCTCCTCCATCTTCTTCTTTTTATCCTCCTCCTTCTCCTCCATCTTCTTCTTTTCTCCTCCTCTTTCTCCTTCTCCTCCATCTTCTTCTTTTTCTCCTCCTCCTCCATCTTCTTCTTTTTCTTCTCCTCCTCCTCCTTCTTTTTCTCCTCCTCCTTCTCCTCCATCTTCTTTTTCTCCTCCTTCTCCTCCATCTTCTTCTGTTTCTCCTCCTCCAACTTCTTCTTTTTCTCCTCCTCCTCTTTCTCCTCCTCCTCCTCCATCTTCTTCTTTTTTCTCCTCCTCCTCTTTTTTCTTCTCCTCCTCCATCTTCTTCTTTTTCTCCTCCTCCTCCTCCATCTTCTTCTTTTTCTCCTCCTCCTTCTCCTCCATCTTCTCTTTCTCCTCCTCCTCCTCCTCTTTGTCCTTCTCCTCCTTCTCCACCATCTTCTTTTTCTCCTCCTCCTCCTCCGTCTTATTCTTTTTCTCCTCCTCTGTCTTTGTTGTTTCTGCTGCCTTTTTGTTTTGCCTCTGTCTTTGTGGGTTTGATCCCGGCTACCCCTGTGTGTGTGTGTGTGTGTGTGTGTGTGTGTGTGTTTTCTTTCATTTCTTTTGTTTTGTGTGTGTGTTGGGGGGGGGGGGTCGATTATATGGTAGGTCTATGTAAAAGTGTGTTAAATTTGTTGATTGAAATCACAGCTTGGCTACTACCGTAGTGTGTGTGTGTGTGTGTGTGTGTGTGTGTGTGTGTGTGTGTGTGTGTGTGTGTTTCTCTGTATGTGTTTGTGTGCGTCTCTCTCTCTCTCTCTCTCTCTCTCTCTCTCTCTCTCTCTCTCTCTCGCCCTGCCTCTCTCCACCCCCACCCCCCTCTCTCTATTAACGCAAATGCGTGCGTGTGTGTTTCTCTGTGTGTCTCACCTTTCCCCTTGCACTTGATTGCTATCTTTGAATGTGTACTGATGCCCGTAGCCATCACTGACTGACTGACATATCCACCAGGTGCACCAGTGTGTATGCGCACACATCAACTGGTGCAGTTTACGAGTGCGCATGCTAGTCAGTGAGTAGGCGTATAATAAATTTATGTGCATGTGTGTGTGACTGAACTCTGGAGTTACTTACATGTACCTTCCGTTCGCTGTTCGCCTATTGCGACACTGCAGTTTAATTAAAGAGACAGACCAGAAGCCTTCTTTTTCCCCCTTATATATATATGTGTGTGTGTGTGTGTATATATATATATATATATATATGTATATATATATATTGTAAATATGATCGTAGTTTACCGCTGAGAGTGGGTGTGCGATCAGTAAGGAGAAAGGTAGGCGAAAAAAACCCAACCAAAATAGACTAGAGGGACAATACTCCTGCTTCGCTGAAAGTAACGTGACTACAAGATTGTTTCCCTTCAATTTTCACATGGCCATGAACAACCCCGCACCCCACCTGACCCCATTTCCCCTCCTCCAATCCCTATATTTATCTTTTCTTTCTGTTTCAATCAATTGTTTTTCTTTTGTTTCAGATGTAATTCTTTGACATCCGAGAGACACCTGCCATCCTACCTTTGAATATAGAAAGTGAATGAATGAGTCAATGTGGGCTGTAGTTTTGTTGATATTCGAGTGCACGGACAGAACTGAATCGTAATTGAAAATGTCCAGGATGTGGTTCCCTTAATGTCCATTGTGTCATAGTTTTATTGCTATTTTCATACATTTTTACGTGCATTATATTTTTCATGGATGTAAAGTGCTTTACATTCTTGTTTTCTAGAATGTAGCGCACACACTTTTGTTTTTGATAGAGAGGGGGAGTATGAGAGGGCTTGCTTCCAAAAGAAACACAAACACACTTTGGACCAGTTTGATCTCGTGTCAGCATTTAAAACAATAGATAGATACACTGTGTCAGCAGTTTGCGATTTGAAAGACCAGTTATAGGTTTAATCATGATCTTGTCAACGACTCTGTACTTATGTCAGAACTACAAAAACTGCTGAACAGTTTGGGGGGTATGCACACTTCAGTGAGTGGGTCAGCTAATGAGCAAACACAATGTTAACGTCTTCAGACTCTGTGCAAACTCTGTTCAAATGCTGTTGAAAAGGACCTCTAACCTCCAAACAGAAACAAATGTATTAATATTTAAAACAACATATCCACATTTATTTTCAAATCCAGTCATTCAGGTTCAGTTGCTAAACCCTGTGTTGGCGCGATGATATTGGTGTAGGTATACTTTAGTTTAATCTTAGCCAGTCGTGTCAAAACTGTTCGACATCTGCACTGGTTCGTAATGGGTGCAAAAAGACATTGTTGATCAGCCTTTGTGGTTGCAGACTTTTGTGTGTACCATTTATTGTATTATTGGCAATATTTCCTTAGTATTCTTACAGCTCATCACTGAACCGATGCATGAGTGGAGTTTGTGACATGTTGGAGCCAGCCTGAGTTCCTAGCTTGCTGCAATCATGTTGCTGTATACCACTCTGTGGTTGCGGGTATCAGTGTATTTCACATGTTCTGATTTACGACTGACCTATCAAAACCAACAATAATAACCATAATGACAATGCGGGAAAGTGATGCATGATGACTAGGATTTTAAAATGATGCCAGGACGCTTTCAACATAAAATGTGTACAATTATTTTTCAGTGACATCCAGCACGCACTCACACACATGGTACGCACACACACACACACACACACACACACACACACACACACACACACACACAGAGAGAGAGAGAGAGAGAGGGTGAACAGGGGAAGTACGTCAAGTCTGAAATGCAGCAACCATAGTAGAGAGATATACGTGGTGGGCAGGGAATTGGAGATAATGACCAGATCTGCAGAATATGGTTTACGCTGTACCCGTTGTTTCAAGTTCCTGTTCCAGCTCTGAATAAGTCGGGAGAAACATGAGGCCCATCACCATGAAGAACAAATTAAGAGATCGAGATACAGATGTACAGGTGCAGAAGTTCTGGAAGATATGGTGGAATAGAACCAAAACTATCATTGTTTGTTAATTTCCAGCTGAAAAACCACCGAGGCAACCATGTGTTTGTTCTGTATTGTCCATGTGTTCTGTGTGGCTTGTTCAGGATTCAAGTTAAAGAGGCTATGCCAGTCTTGAATAAAAGCCAGTTTGTTTGCATATTTCTTCTGTCTTTGCTGCTGTGTGCACATGTCAAATGATCGGTATAAGGACAGGCCCGGCGTTTCCTTTTTTGAGGAAGCTGGGTTTGTTCCAATGTACCTTTTATTTACCTGTGTGCTAGCTGAATCGGTAGCATAAGCAGCACTGACTTGAAGTTGTGTTCCTTGTGAATGGAGAGAGTTACCAGTCTTTACTATTTGTTAATCATTTCATCTCCTGGCCTCATTGTTTGTTAATTATCATTGCAACGGTTTCAGTTTCAAGGAGATGTCAGAGCGTGCGGACAGACCCCATATACGCTTCACTACATCTGCTATGAAGAAAAGTAGATACCTGACCTTCGCATAAATCGAAAGCGTTGATCAGGCATTGAAAGCCTATCCTGGGTTTGTGTAAAACATAATATGCATACAAATGAAATAGAAAATAATTAAAACGCATAGTCGCAGTTTTCATATCGACTTGGGCGGGTGCAAAATTACCCATGTGGCTCAAGCAGAAGATGGGTGACATTGTGATCGTCATAAAGTAGCTTGCTGTGCAGCACGATACATAACTTTCTTAGTGAATTCTGCTGTTGTATGTCAGTCGTAGGCCTTCTGCCAACAAAGTTTCAGATGATTGAAAATTCAGACAGATGCTATTATCTTCATCTCAAAATAGGCCTGTATGTAGGCTGGCTTGGAAACCAGGTCTTCATTGAAAGTTTTTTATGTCAACAGCATCACCCAAATTAGGAGCCGTTTGTTTAAAAACAACAACGACAACAACAACAACAACAACAACCCTCCCACACCCACCCACCCCTACACCCCCCAAAAATCCTAAGCTATCTGAGGTAAAGAGGAGAATAGATCTGAAAGGTTAAAAGGATCTAAGTATGTATGTGTTAAGGGATTCTGTCTTGTCTTCTTTTGACCAAAGGTCACTGGTACATGTCCTGAGCCTAGCCTGCAAGACTACATAGCCGACTATATCAATGAATGAGCACACGGACCATCAGCAGACTTGTAGTTCGGTGACCTAACTGAGCTGACACGACAATTTTTAACGAAGTGGTAGGCTGTAACTCAAGATATATTTTTTATTTATTTACTAATTATGAAAAAGAAGAAAATAAAAAAAAGAAATCGTATGTACAAAACGAACAAGACATACTCCAGTTCCAGACTCTGGTCAGACTCGTGCCCAAACACTGAGAGAATATATCGATACTTTAATCGGTGACGTTTGTTAGATTTTATGAGTATACCTATATTCAGGAAATTATCAATAACTTTATCGCTGCGCTGTGTACAGAATCAAGATGTTTAATGAGTATTCTCATGAAACTATCACAAGTATATAAAGACATATTTATGAGCTATACTCCGGAAATTATCAACACCGTTATCTCTGGTATTTAGTTATCGGTCTTATTCTATAACATAGCCACCTCCGTGACAAGATTTGTCAACCTATTGCCTCATCTACAACCTGTTTTGAGTCGTTTATGTGAGTTGAGGTAACTTCAAGTGCATTGTATATATGATTTATTACATGCTGCCTAATCGGCTGGTTGTATTTGGTTGACTTGACTGATAACGTGTTGTGTTTATCTTGTTTGGTTGCTTACGCAGCAGTGAATCTTTGTGATCTCGGTTGATGTGATGAACTATAAAGGGGGAAATGCCATTGTTTTTTGGGTTTTTTATCCGTGTCCACATTTATTGTTAGCATTGAAATTTTCCAAAGAAATGACACCTGTCCTGCTAGGTAATATATTTTTTTTCTATTCTTTGTGTGTTCCAGTAAATTGATGGATTTGACTGGTCGATAGACTGGTTGGCTGATGTTCTAGAATTTACTTTTGTTGGTGTTGTTGCTCAGTGCTGCTGTTTAGAATCAGTGCCTATTTTTAATCCGTTCTTTAACATTCACATCACACACACACACACACACACACACACACACACACACACACACACTACACACACACACACACACACACTGACACTACACACACACACACACACACACACACACACACACACACACACTGACACTACACACACACACACACACACACACACACACACACACACACACACTGACACACACACGCACACACACTGACACACACACACACACACACACACACACACACACACACACACTGACACACACACACACATACACACACACACACACACACACACACTGGCACACGCACGCACGCACACACACACACACACACACACACACGCACGCACGCACACACACACATGCACGCAAGCACGCGCCGCGCAAACACACACATACAACACACACACACACACACACACACACACACATATATATGTGTCTGATTGTGTGTGTGCGTGGGGTGGGGGTAGGGGTTAAATCGAAAGAATGAAGAAAAAAAAAAAGTCAGTAGGACGAATAAGACCTCGGAAAACTAGGCTGCTGTCTCTAATGTCGCAACGGAGACACCGATTCGGAATTGCACCGCCATTCCAGCAAGCGTTGAAAATGCTACGTTCAAATGTCATCCCATGGAAAGGTTTTTCAGACACCCACTTTTCACCTCTTTTCGGTGGGAATGGAGAAATAATCCATGGCAGTCCGTTCCATCAGAGCCAGCTGAGTGGCTGCGAACATACTGAAGTGACGAAATTGAATCTCACCCCAACTTTTTTAAGGACTAAGAAAAGATCGATCCAAAAACGGAGAAAGGGGGAGTTTCGTGTATGTGTGTGTGTGTGTGTGTGTGGGGTGGGGGTGGGGGGGCCAGGATGTGGGGGTGTGAGTGAGGACGACATGGGATTGATTGGTGTAGAGAGGTGGAAGGTAGACCGACCTCTGGATATGAAGGGAAAAGAAAAAGAAGGAAAATGACCAAGAAATGGAAAAAAAGAAATGAATAAAGAAAGGGAGAAAAAAAAAACGGAACTTTTTGTGAAGAAAGGAATGAAGAAAGAAAGAAAGAAAACGAAAAATGGATGTGAAAGTAAAGAACGAAAAGAAAAGAAAGAAGAAAACCCATATATCTTTTCTTTCTTTCTTTTTTTTTTTTTTTTTTTTTTTTTTTTAGTGTCAAGGTAAGTGTTCATCCTTTTTAAGGTCTGGCATATACATCTATATATGATTTTCACTCAGTCATTGACAGAACTCATACCTTTTAATTATGTGTGAAGGTCTGTAAACACGTGACACAGAACCGCATCCACTATATATACTTTCATCGACAGTTACAGAGCAGACTTAATGAATGTCCTCAAACGATTCGGGTGTTGTGTATTTAAGAAGCGAATGTACGGAGCACAATGATTGTTTTAAGGTGAAACAGATCAAATTCTAATTAGATCATCATAATATTTGCAGAGCGTTGTTTGTAGATATAGAATAAACAGAAATGAAACATGTTTACAACTTTTTATTCCTTCTTTTTTTCTTCTTCTTTTTTAAAAATAAAGTAACATTAATGAAATATAATGAAAAATCTTTAGAAATATTAAATTGAACCGTAAAGCTGCGAAAAATTAATGTACTTTGTTTGGATAAACTTATGTCCTGCGTGTAGGTTATGTAGGTCTTTTTTTAATTTTTTTTTATATTCTTTTTATTCATTTATTCTTTCTAAGAAAGTCGAACCCATGATGCGGGAAACTCGTATCAATCGTTTATATTGCGTAAACTGTTATCGATGTAATGGCCAACAAAGTTTTATTGAATTAAAAGAGACAGGGGTGAATTAACAGCGATCTATGCAGTTTCTGTTATATAACGAAAGGCAGTATGAAGACAGGAATGGTAGTGCACGATTATTCAACGTTTCTGGTCAAGCACTGATGAACATGATGAATGAAAGATGTCCAAATATTCGAAATTTGTATATGTTTATAGATACACACTAAAGTAAGAATTTTTTTTACAGTTAAATTCATGTTATACAACTACAGTACTGATATAGATGTATTATGTTCTATATTTTACATCTCAGCACAAGACTACAACGACAGCGGAAATGACAATCCCCCCCTCCCCCATCAAGCTTTCCAAATCCCGGCGTTTATGTACATGTCTATGTGTCTATGATTATAGTATATGTACAGGGAATTGTGGATTTGTATCTATACCCCAGTTTTTTTCTGATTTTCTTTAACATATTATGTTTTTCTTTTCTTATGTTCCTCGAGTCTACCTTTGGTTATCATTGATATCTGTATATGTATACAGATGTGGTGGAGCGTATATGGATTTGTCCGAACGCAGTGACGCCTCCTTGAGCTACTGAAACTGAAACTGAAACTGATATCTGTATGTTTCTGTCTGTTGAAATGTACAAGTGAGATTTTGAACAAATATATATATATATATATATATATATATATATATAAAAGCTACATTGACGAAGAAGTTTTCCATTTGATTTGACTTGGTTGGTGGGTTTTCTTGTTGTTGTTTTTGTTTTGTTTTGATTTTTATGTGTTTCCAAAGTTGTACCTCAGTGACACTGACATGCGCGCGCGCATGTGCATGCAGTGCATTGAAAGAGAAAGGAAGAACCGTTGCAAATAGACCAGGTCCAGCGGCACTGCCAGTGGACGTAATTAAATCGGGCCTGGAAATCTTGTGTGAAATGTCTGCAAGTCAAAGGGCACCTGGAGACAGAACGAAGCACATACACACGCAGGCTCTGTAGTACACATCGCCGGCTGTTGGTAATATAGACTACCAGTAATGATGTGATATATGACTTACACTTAAAAAGTCTCACCAGAACACACGACTCCCAGTGATGCAATTTGACCGCGCTGACATGCGTCGTCTACACTATGAATCGAAGCTATTTCCCCTATCATCAGTGATCACCCCAGACATAAAGCCTTGAGGAGGAGGAGGAGGAATTTTGTTTAATGCCCCGTCACACATATCGGTGATTGAAGACATTTTGTTAAAGCATTTATGAATACATTTGAGTATTATCGGTTAGGGGAGTGGGTGGGAGATGTGAATGAATGGAGGGTTGGGGGAAACTGGGCAAATGAGGGTGAAATGAGGGTGAAATTAGAAAAACAAAAATCTAAATACAATTACAGGAAATTACTTAAAGGATTTCGTAAAAGAGAAGTCATTAAACTGACAAGTGAAACAACTGATAATGAATGCAAAAAGTCAAAAACATCAACGTTCTCAGTCACTTGTGAAGACACACTTTCGTGTACATAAGGCTTCATCAAGCTACAGTCAAAAACGATATGCCTAATTGTCAGGTTACTAAAGCATATGCACTTGACATTAGAACAATACTTGGTCCGTAATGAATTTGATAATAGTCTGAGAGCTAAACTCAGAATTGGTCTGCGAATCGGACCAAAGTCTGAAAGAGTCAGCCGACGAGACGAGGTTTTATACTTGAATTCAAGCACCTGTAAAAGTCTCTTTCTAGTATATTGCTTATTTCCTTGTATGACAATGGGCAATATACTTTTATACTATCTGTATGATTCTTTGCTCCCCTCAAGTTTTTGCTGCCCTGTCTGCTTGGTCGTTATGAAGGAATCCAGTATGGGGTGGTATCCAACAAAAATCAACATTTGTACCCTTCACAAATAGGGAGTGCAGTAAAGCCTGGGTGGGAAAATTAAGTCATGCAACAAGAAGAATAAAGGGGTGGGGGGTAGTGAATAGAAAAGGGGGTGGCAATGCAGTGCTGACACTGAAACACCACAGCAGTGTCAACCTGCCCTGTCGCCTACAGTGTACACGATCGCATTTCATTGCACCTACAGTAGTCAGGGTACAATGGATTAGAGAGTGTGACAGGAAGGGAATCACTGAGTAGACTGACGACACTTCTCGAAAACAGATATTAATTTTGAGAAAGAGTATTCGTGGCAGGAAGCATATCATTGACCTAGTGCAAACGCTGAGGAAGAAGACACGAGGGGAAAATGATTTCTCGAAAAAAAATACAGTAAAAACAAAAAAAAAGAAAGAAAAAAAAGAGGACATTATTGAGGCATGAGAGACAATGAAAAAGGGAGACAGACAGATACTAGTAGTCACACACACACACACACACACACACACACACACACTACACACACACACACACACACACACACACACACACACACACACACGCCGTCACTCACACACACACACACACACACACACACACACACACACACTACACACACACACACACACACACACACGCCGTCACACACTGACACACACACACACACTGACGCACACACACACACACACACACACCGTGGCACACAAGGACTGACTGAAGAACTGACACCTGATATTGAACGACATGCGCGGCACCCGCGACACCCGTATCATATGCACTTGCACACCTGCATTACCCCGGCTGAACCAGGGCCACACACCAGGCCCGCCGTGTACACTGGACTGAGTACATAACTTGAGGCACGCGCGCGCGTGCAGGCACACTTACACACACACACACACACACGGCTCAAATTATATACCAATATCGGCAACCACCATCACCAGACTCAGTACACACTCAGTCACACATACACACAGAACACACACACACACACACACTGACACACACACACACACACACACACACACACACACACACACACTGACACTGGCTGACGGACACACGCACTGTACGCACACACGGCATATAGAAGTCTGTCACGATCAGTGTGGCATATATAGGTAGCTGGCTTGTCATACCTTCAGGCCTGTTAATGTGTTATGTGGGCTGTTGGCAAGTGGATCAGAACACGGTTCTACCAGAGACTGACGTACTATTAAAGTAGGTTTAACAAAGATAGAAACAGTGAGATAAATGGCCCGTATGGATGGCCGGGGTGGCGAATCTCACTGAGCAAATTAAACAGGGATGGCAGCAGCTTGTGATGCCATAGACACTGACGGCTGTGGGGATGAGAGGGGGCCGGAGAGGTGGGCCAGTGGGGGTGGGGGTGGGGGTGTTCAGTGGTGAGGGAGTGGTGTGTCAGTTTCAGGGGTGGGAGGGAGGTGGTTGTACTAGAACTGACTCGGAGGCTATGTGTGTGTGTGGTGTGTGTGTGTGTGGGGGGGGGGGGGGGGGGGGGGGGGGGGGGGGGGGGGGAGGGGGGGGTGATGGATGGGGAGAAGGTTGGAGGGGCGTACGAAACCTGAAAGAGAGCGAGAGGGAGAAAAGAGAAAAGAGGACATTGATAAGAGCTAGGCGTCCACGGAAGCAGAGTATGAGACACAAAAAACAGACTTGTCAAAAGCACGTCAGAAAAATTTGTGGCGCTGGGCGCAGTTGTAAGAAATAGTCTTTATCATGGCGTGGTTTTACAAACATTTTCTCTCTCGGTAATGTTTCTCGACTTCATCATTTTATTCCATATCCTCGAAACTTCTGTCAAGAGAAACAGACTTTTGATCTTGAACCGTTGATGGGACTTCTCACACGGTCTGTCACTGGCCTGAAGTGCCAGATAGTCACGTGACCGGAAGTAATTATCAAGAGAAATGGCGACTGCTGTCTGAAGGAGTCGATTATTCGTGGTTTGCCAGATAATTAATCTGCTAGGCGTATGGTTATCTGTCCTGTCTTGCACGTGCTTAGTTTATGTGAAAGACATGTAGGTTTTGCATCTTTTCCTGGATCCCTTTTGTGGTGGAATTGTGAAACCGTGTATGTGTGCCAGGCCGACTGTGTGTGTGTGTGTGTGTGCTTGTGTGAGTCCCAGTCAGCCAGTGTGGAGAAACACGGCGATACTCGTAGTGAACGCACTGCAGCGGATTGAAAGATCATAATTGATATCTTGGATGGTATGTAATATTTTATTCATACATTTTGTTTTTTCCTGTTGAAAGATGTGCGTTGTTTTTGAGATCTATGGTTTTTACTGGCGCCGAACGAACACTGAGTCAGAGAATGGCAGCTGCACCCCCCATCCCTATTTGCTTCACCTCCCTTCTCTGTTCTCATTTTGGTTTTCTTGTCTTTTTTGTCGATTTGTAATATGTCTCTTATGATTAAAAAAGAAACAAGAAAGAAAAATACTCAAGAAAATACCCTGGAATAAAAAAAATCATAGTTTCCAGTTTTGAAATTTGTTCAAAACGATTGGTTTTAAATTTCATTTCCAGTTGTTTTTTTAACCGATTTTTGCGGATTCTTCACACATACACACACACACACACACACACACACACACACACACACACACTCACACACACACACACACACACACACACACACACACACACACACACACACACACACACACACACACACACACAGAGGGAGAGAGAGATAGAGCATTCATCATTGTGTACTGGAAATTGGTCGGGGTTTTTTTTCCATTCTGACCACATAGAATTATTATACACATTTTTATATGCTGCCTTTTATGTAAGTTCTATATACTCACAAACACCACTCTCCTTCTCTTTCTAAACACACATACACACATGCACACACACATACACACACACACACACACACACAAACACACACACACACTAAACAGTGATGTTTTTATGTTGAATTTTATGCATTGACTTTCACGCTTTGAATATATATATATGTATGTATGTATATTTATCTATATATTCAAATTAAAAACGAAATGAAAAAGAATAAGAAAAGAATATATATAGATCTATCTGTTCAGACTGCATCCAAAGCCCGTGGTTATTTAGTTTATCTAATTGCCTTGATGAGTTGATCATTTGAACTGTGGCGGCATCTGCATCATCATAGTGACCGCATTTTCCGTACTAGTTTCCTGTCATGGTCCGGCAGTTTGCTCCCGATGGTGTATTGCTGACACTGTCACACTGTCTGTGAAGTCATGACCGGTGATGTTTGTCGTAAAGTCGTAAAGATGATGTGACTGTCTATTTCAGAGTTTAACTCACTTTGGCTCCTTGACAAAATTATTGTTCAAGTACTTCAAAGCGGGCCTACTGTGAGAAGGCAGACTGCTTAGGTAGTTTAGATTGGAGCAGATCCATTGTACCAAGGATATTACACTTGTACTGTTGTAGATCATCTCAAAGTCAAGAGCATCAATTAATAAAGTTTCCTCATGGTTGACATGTCTCTTGATGACAATGAACAAAGGGTTGTATTGTATTTGTGATCAGTTTAAAAGACAGCCGTCCTTACACCACTATGGGCTGCACCTCGTGATACACATAGTGATGATAGTGCTAGCGTAGTGCAGCAAAATGAGGCAACAAAATGAGAATGATTTTGAAATTATACTTAAGCGGGGCAGTAAAGTCTCTCTTCTGAGACTGACTGATAGAGAGCCAGGTGATATCAAGCGCGGAACAGTAACAACAATAAGCAGTTTTATGTTGCAGTATTTCCAAGAGTGAGAGGGAGGGAGCACAGGAAAAAAAAGATTATTTGTTGTGTCTGTTTCAGATTATTTACAAACTAGTATGAGATCTTTGGACAGAGGTGGTTGCTCAGGAATTGAAGAATGCGTCCATTACTTCTACAATTACTCTTGCTCCTTGGTATCTTTATCTCATCAAACTCAGGTATGAACATTTTATGTCATTTGTGTAATGTTGTTAATGATCATGTTTCAGGTTTGTGTTTCGAGGGTGAGGGGGTGGTACTGTGTGTCTTTGTGTATTTTTTGTTGTTTGTTTGTTGTTGTTTTATCTCCAGTTCATTCGGTGTTCTTTCCTGTTTGTTATACATATGTGTTTGGTGTTGATTCTGAACATTTTTTGTTCAGAAATGAACGTTTGCTAAGAACTTTGTTGTTTGTTTTGTTTTTATAGATCTCCAGTATTCACCATTTTTTCCTGTTTCTTATTAAGTGTTTGATGTTGATTGTGAACATTGTTTTTTTGTTTATAAATGAATGTTGCTGAGAACTTTGTGTATGCATACATCTAAAAATTTTCAGTTATTTAGAATGAGATTAATTCAAAGAACAATAACAAACATACCAAAAAACACAAAACAAAAGGAAAACAGTATTTCAGTAGCTCAAGGAGGCGTCACTGCGTTCGGACAAATCCATATACGCTACACCACATCTGCTGAGCAGATGCCTGACCAGCAGCGTAACCCAACGCGCTTAGTCAGGCCTTGACACACAAAAAAAAAAAAAGAATAAAAAAAGGAAAACAACAAAAACAAAAAGCAAAACCCCAAGGTAAATCCAAGGAAAAAAAGCAAACAACAAAACGATAAAACAACAACCAAACATTGAAACAAACAAAGCCAGACATACAAATATTTAAGCAAAAACAGAGAACACCTTCTCATTTTCTTGCATAAGTTATGATCATTGATTCATGTTGGGAAGTGGAGGTGGGGGAGAGATAAAACAAAACTAAACAAATTTTATTTCATGAGGGTAGTGGAGTAAGCACAGCTGCTTTGGATTTTTATTTATTTATTTATTTTTTACATCCAGCTCTCAGGGGCAAAAAACACACAAGGAAAGAAGAAGACAGAAATTATTATCATACTTGTAAACAAGTGAGAGAAAAAAAAGAAGAAAAAAGCTATCACATGAAGAGAAAACAACAGAAGAGAGACAGAGACACACAGAGAAAGAGAAGTCAACATCTGATTTTTTTTATTTTTTATTTTTTTTTAAAGACCTGTACACAATGTCACAAGTGTAAACAAATAGTTTGGACACATTTTTTTTTTTTTTTTTTTTTTTTAATAAAGAAATAAGAATTTAATATTACTGTATTGGGTCACTTTCATGTTGCACAGATTCAGAAAAAAGGTAATCATTGCTGTCAAAATGTTAATGTATATATTGGGAGCTAGAAAGTGTTTTATTGGATATATGTTAGTTTCCATAATTAATTGGTATAATTTGGTTTGATAGGCTTGGGGGCAGTCTCTGTTAAACTAAAGTGATAATTAAAAAGATTTTGATTTTTTACACACACACGCACGCACGCACACACATGCACACTCTCTCTCTCTTTCTCTCTCTTTCTCTCTCTCACACTAACTCATGCACAGTCACACACACACACACACACACACACACACACACACACACACACACACACACACACACACACTTGGTTGACATAATTTAACAGTCATTATACTTAAATACAAGTTATAGTGTAAATGGATAATGAAGTCTGAAATTGCTGAAACTGACAGTTTCTGTAGAGAGTAAATTATTACCAGTGCTATCCTTAGAGTGTCATATATATAGAGAGAGATATACTTTGTACTGAGTAAATGAAGTCTTTGTCTTCTCTGTGCACTTGTCATTCAGTATTTCTCTCTGTCTCAGCCTGGCTACCAGGTCAGTAATAGTCTGTACTATCACCACACAGCGTCATTTCACGTATTGTGCATATGCTGGTCATAGGTGTGCCAGTAGTATAGTATCAGTAATCCATCTCTTAAATGCAGTTACTGGCGCTTTTGCCAGTAGTGTAGTGTTGATAATCTATCTCTTATACAGTTTCTGGAGCTTGACCATTAGGCAGTGCCACTGAAAGGGCTCAAGTATGATGTACAGCTACTGTACTAGTGTTAAATTTAACACTCAGCTGTTTGGCGACTTTCATTTCCTCTGCCTGGCTATTTACATGGTGTTATTTAGCCAGACATAAAAAACAAACAAAAAAAAAAAAAAAAACGTGTGCCACTGCCAGCATCAGAAATGACTTCCACAAGCAATTATTGTTAAGCAAGCCCTCTCGTCTCATTTCCTTTGATTGCCCATTTCGGGCAATCCACATCAGGATACTGTGGCTTATGAGGCTAAGTCATAACAGATATTGAGATAATATGGCTGTGTATTTCAGACTTCCTCATCAGTGAACCAACAACAGACAAGTTGCTTCAGAAACAAAATGTATTAACCAGTGTCACCCACTGACTGCTAATTTTCAGTGCTCTGCAGTTTAATTTTTAGATGCTTTTGGCAGTTATTTCTCGACTTCAGTCTTTTAGGTTACTGGTTTGATTGATACCCATATCATAATATGTGTAAAAAGTCAAATGATGCCAATCAGTTCTTTGTGGTATCAGTTTTCAGTGTATAAATTTATCAAAATTATCATGTTACTGGAACTTTTCTTTTTTTATAACTTGAACTATTTACGGGGAAATAAAACTAATCCTATATCAGTGAAAATATTGTAGAATTTGTGTCACATCCTGTTTTTATGGACTCTGTGACTGGCCCATAGTCCTTTGTCAGAAGGGTTTGGTTGACCACTGCTATGTTTGCACTGGAAATTAGGCTCAAATCTTGGTCGTCTTGGCAGTGTTGACATAAGAACTCAGTGAGCCATTTCCCTATTTTCAGTTGGGCCCACAGATATATCTGAGGAAGGAAATAAATATGATGTCAGTCATGAATGTTTATCTGTTGAAGATTCTAGTCATGCAATATTTATTTTGTTTACTTTGTACAAGTTTCATCATACATGTATAGTTTTTTTGTTGGTTTTGTTTTTGTTTTGTTTTTTGTTTGTTTTTGTTTAGGCATCTTTGCTGAGTGAGACCTTTGTTCGTTGTTTTTAGAGGTACTAGATACTGAAACTTCTCTCTCTCTCTCTCTCTCTCTCTCTCTCTCTCTCTCTCTCTCTCTCTCTCTCTCTCTCTCAGTCTCTGTCTTCATCTCTGATCCTGACTTTACAAGTTGTTCAAAATAAAAGAAGTTTGCCATGTTCCATCCTATTGCTTTTTTTTTTTTCTGCTTATTTTCATTCTGCCTTGAAAAAACAACCACCACCCAACTCTCCTTTCTCTGGGTTCAGCTACTACCATGCTACCATTCCATTTATTTATTTATTTTATCTATGTTATTATCATTATCTTTGTTATTATTTCAAACTTCTCAGATTATGGTTTGACATTTTGTGGGAAAAAAAAGGCTGTATGGAGAAGGGGAACTGGGAGGAAGGTGGCATTCCCCCCCACCCACCTGCTCTTTTTGCTTCTCTCTCCCTACCTCCCCCATCCTCTGTTCTTTCATGCAGTTCCCCTACAGCCACCTCTCCTGTATTGTGTGTGTGTGTGTGTCTGTGTATATATTGGTATGGACTAGCTACTTTTAGGTTGTTTTTCTTTTGGATACAGTTGTGTTCCTCTCAGCATGGAATGCCAGGAAACATGGATTGGACTGCTCCTCCATTCTTCGTTGCTTTAGAATTCAGGGCTGTCTTGCTCAAACTTGAAGCGTTTCATTGCTATTACTAGTATTAGTGTCAGTCTCTCTGATCTCATACTTTGTTGTTCACATTGCCAGCCATCAGTGCCAGATCTTTCTTGTGCTTTTCACTGGTTCCAGTCTCTTTCATTCTTTTTCTTCTTCTTCTTCTTCTTCTCTCTCTCTCTCTCTCTCTCTCTCTCTCTCTCTCTCTCTGTGTTTGTTCTTTAGTTTAACGTCTTTTCACTGTAAGTGATATTAGAGGAGGGAAGGAAAAAAATCTAGGGGGGTGGTGGGGGGAATTACTGTGTACGCATACGAGTAAGTGAAAGTGTGTGTGTGTGTGTGTGTGTACATGTTCATATAATACATGTGTGTGTGTGTGAGTGCATTTGCATGCATGTGTGTGTGCTTGTGTGCAGACAAGCCTCTCAGCTTGGCATACTTTTTCACATCATAGTTACTGTGCATGTGTTGTGTGTCTGCTTATGTTTGTCTCCCACTCTTCCAGTCATGGAATTTTTTCTTCAGTAACCAAGCAGTGCTTTTGGTACAGTGTAACTGTTAGGAAATGCTGCAAGCTTTAGTTTCCCGTCCATTGCTGGCAGTTGATAGTGATACCTTTTCTACCTGTCTACCCCACCTGCCCTTACGTCTGCTGGTGGAGATCGTGTGTGAAGGAGCTGGGTCAAAAGAAAGGATTGTGTCAAGATATTTCCTACAGAACTGTCATGGATAGGGTCTACCTTGTCAGTTGATCTGGTCGGAGACAGTAACTGAGAAAGAATAAGACTAAGAGTGATCTTTTTTAGTTTTTATGACTTGAGATGAAGCTAAGCAGTGCTACCACTGGTAATGACAAAGAAAAAAAAACGCCCCAAAGACAGGAAAGCAAAAAAAAAAAAAAAAAAGAACCAGTTGGAAAAATTTACAAATTCGTTTGGGTGGGGGTGGGGTATTTTTTGTTTCGTTTTTGTTTAACTTTTAAGGCTTGCTTTGATCTCAGTGATCCATTCAAGTATTTTTAGTGACAGAAAAAATGGGGAGGAACAATAGGAATATTTTTTTTTTTTAATACATCACGACAATCAGGAGTATACAATGCTGTTTGTTGACTTGCTGTGTTATTTGCTTACTAATCTTAGTCTCTCATGATCTCTCTTTCAGTCAGCTGGGTTGTTTTTCTCAAATATTCTTTTATATTGTTTAAATATTTTGCAGTTAGTATTGTAAAAAATAATAAGTTTCTTTTATCAGTTTTAGATCATGATTATTTTGATGGTACACAATATTCAAGAATATATATATACATTGTTTATATGTATACCTGTACAAGTTAATGAATCCATAATACTAATACTAGCAGTAGCTTCTAAGGAAGCATAAGCAATACACAGATGTATTTTTCAGTACTATTGCTATCCCAGATAAAATGATTGCAGGTAGATTTTGTTTTTTCAAAGGAGTATTTTTAAATGTTTGCTTTTGTCACTTTTAACAGTGGCAAAAGAAGGAGAAGTACAGTGGGTACATTGTATAATTGTGTTCGTTCAGTCATTGACTCGCTGAGTGTTAGTGTTCACAGACTGGTCTTGCGTTTAGTGTAACATCACTTGAGATGTGAATGCAGACACACACACACACACACACACACACACACACACACACACACACACACACACACACACACACACACACACACCACTTCTCTTCCTTCCCCACCCACCTCTCCACACACACACACAGATTGTGATAGAGGCGCAACCACACATGCTCTTGACCCCATGACTGACATCACTGCTGAAACTCTTCCTGAGGAAGACCCACCCAGCAACTGGAGACAAGGTAGTCCCCTGTCCTCTTGGGCCAGTTCATCACAAAAGGAACCCTTTCTTTCCCAGCCGCCTAGGTCCTCCACAGGACCCCTCCCCCTCCACACACACACACACACACACACACACACACACACACACACACACACACACACACACACACACACACTCGTCCCCATACCTCACCCCCTACACACACACACACACACACACACACACACACACAAGACCCCTCCACCTCCACACAAATACACACACCCACCCCTCCCCCTCCACACACACACACAAACACAAGACCCCTCCCCCTCCACACACACACACACACACACACACACACACACACACACACACACACACCCACCCACCCACCCACCCACCCTATTGATCCTTCCCCAGCCCCAGCTCTTTGAACTTGACCATTCAGACTGTGTCAGCCAATTGTTCTCCCCACCCTCCTGCTCTCCGGATCCTAGTGCCCATTGTTGTGGGTAGGAGCTATGGCACGATGTTGGTGTCAAAACATCATCAGAATGTGAGTGTGGCTTCATGAAATTGTGCCCGTTTTGAAGAGAGGTGTCAACGTTTTCTGCTGTTGATTTTAGCGCAGGGCTGTTGGCACTAAAAGCAGAGGAACATTGTAAAAAGAGTATATATATATATATATAAAGGGATGTTTCAGTGTTATTGTTGCTTTCCTAAAATATCAGTAGCCTTCAAAGAGCATTGTAAGACATCAAACAAATAAACAAACAAGATTCAAAAAGCAAACTTTTAATGTTTATTTGGGACAAGCCCACATATCAGAGAGCCGCAAAAATGAAAATCGGCATTTTGCACAATTTTGAACTTAGTTAACAATTTTTTAGCTGAGTTGAAACTGTCAGTCAATTTTTAGCTAATTTTTAGTTTTCCATAAGTATGATTTTGGAAGAAATCAACAGCCATGATGATAACAGAAAAAGGAAACAAGTGATGGTTTTCTGTGAGTGCATTTTTTATATAAACAAGCAAGGGTGTTTTACCACCACTTACAGTACAGACCATTTCTGTATGTTGACATCAAGTATGATTTATAAGATGATCCATAATGAGAAACAAAAAAAATCCATCCAGGCACCTGAGCAGTGTAATCATTGATGAACATTTCAACAACTTGCGCCAGTTAACGCTAACACTAACAGTGGAATTATCCACACTGAAATTTGCATTGCGCCCCCAGACAGCATGTGTCGTCCCTGGGTGCACAGACTCCAGGGAAGCTAGCTGTCTCTGTGACAGTGCATGCGTCTGAAATTCCCATAACTTTGACACTTGCACGTTACCATGAATAAAGACCCCAGAAGGATCTAGGAGAGTCTGAGAGGATGGGGGGGGGGGGGGGGGGGGGGGGAGGAAGAATGAAGAGTAATGAGTGGTGCAGTGTGGCAATGGCAGGACACCAGGGCTTGGTGGGAAGGGGTGGGGGTTGGAAGGATGGGAGGGAGGCGGGGCTAGGGTGGTGGGGGGGGGGGGGGGGGTGGGGAGCAGACATGAGGGATAGGAGACAGCCAGTGGAGGAGGAGGAGTTTAAAAATAGAGAGCTCCGTCTGTCTGGGAAGTTCTCTTTTGATACTGTTTTAAAATTCCCTTGCTTTGCTGTGACATTTCAGTTGTTTTTGTTTGGTTTTGGTGTTATATATATATATATATATATATATATCAAACAGTATTATTCTAGACAACAAGCAAGTACTGGTGTTACTCTAATACAGCAAAAGCCACACAATTTCAGATATTAATTAATGTTGATTTGATTTCTAACCTTTGATTTTGTTTGTTATTGATTCATTTACTATGTTGTTGGTGTTGTTCTTGGTGGTTGTGATGGTGGTCATGTGTGTGTGTGTGTGGAACTGGAAGGGTGACCACTACATGTATATATTTTGTATTTGTATTTGTATTTCTTTTTATCACAACAGATTTCTCTGTGTGAAATTCGGGCTGCTCTCCCCAGGGAGAGCGCGTCGCTATACCACAGCGCCACCCATTTTTTTTGTATTTTTTCCTGCGTGCACTTTTTTATTTGTTTTTCCTATCGAAGTGGATTTTCCTACAGAATTTTGCCAGGAACAACCCCTTTGTTGCCGTGGGTTCTTTTACATGTGCTAAGTGCATGCTGCACACGGGACCTCGGTTTATCGTCTCATCCGAATGACTAGCGTCCAGACCACCACTCAAGGTCTAGTGGAGGGGGAGAAAATATCGGCGGCTGAGCCGTGCTTCGAACCAGCGCGCTCAAATTCTCTCGCTTCCTAGGCGGACGCGTTACCTCCAGGCCATCACTCCAGATATATATATGATGTCCTTTCTTCAGCAACCGCTAAAGAGTGGTACAAAATCATAATTAATGGGAAAAAAGTATTTGGAACAATATAATTAGTCGTATTAGAAACCATGAGTTCGAGGGTTGATTGGTCCTTGTTTATTGTTGATGGTGATGTCCATGAAAAATTGAAATAGTCATTATATTCCTCCACCTACTCCTCCTCTTCCTGTTCTTTCTCTTTTCTCCTTTCTTCATTCAGATTCATTGACTCACTTGTGTAAACAAAGTGACTTAGTGAGTCTATGTTTTAACCCGGTGTTCGGTTGTCTATGTGTGTGTTTGTGTATGTGTCTGTGTCCGTGGTAAACTTTTAACATTGCCATTTTCTCTGCAAATACTTTGTCAGTTGAAACCAAATTTGGCATAAAAATAGGAAACATTCAGTTCTTTCCAGTCATCTTGTTTAAAACAATATTGCACTTCTGGGATGGGCACAAAAAAAAATAAAAAAATAAAAAAAAGAAGCCAGATTATATGCAAACTGAATTTACTGTTATATTTATATTTTTTAAATTCTCTAAACTTGGCACTTTGATCTGATATTCTGACACAACAACAAGAGCAGTCATTTTTATCATTTTTTGAACTTCATTTGCTAGGCATGGAAGTTATATTTATTTTGCATGTCTTTGGTGCAGAGAGTAAAAAAGGGAAATTAATCTGTAATTAATGCTAGGGGGCTTAATTTGCTTTAAACTGATCTTTCTCATCTTCAACATTACGTTTTGAAATTATACTCGAATCTGTCGTTAGGACTTTTTTTCTTTTCTTTTCTTTTAACCCGAAGCTTTATAATAACAAATACAGAACACATTTTAACGATAAGATTTTTTTTTAAACACAAGTGAGTCTTGAAGGCCTTGCCTCTCTTGTTTTCTCTCTGTTCTTATCTTCTCTTATCATCCTCTTCATCTCATTGTCATTTTTGGTTTGTTTGTCTTTTTTCTCTTCCCTGTGTTTTTCTTCCTTTTTTTTTCTCACTAGTTTTTCTCCTCTTTCATGCATTCCTTTCTCTCCTTCACACAGACCTCCTTCTCACCATTAGCCTTCACAAAACAGCACCTGACTTTCTCTCAGTTACTGACAATTTCATTGACTGAAAGGAGTGTGCATAGAAGGGTAGACCCGGCAAAAATGTTGAAGTTTGATGAAAGTACATCATGAATTATTCACAACATTTTGTGGTTCACACTTAGTTACTGTATGCAGTTCAGTGATAATGAAGGCGGTCACAGGTGTCCACCCACCCACCCACTCATGCACAGTACCTATGGAGAGTGATACTAAAGCAAGCAAGCAAGATGGTTTTAATGAACTATCTAAAATGCAAGATGATTATTATGAACAACCTAAATCTTTGATGAAAAAATATTTCTCATTGAGGGAATAAAGGAATGATCATTATAATGATGACTTGTTTACCTCTTGATAAAATACAATGACTGCAAATAAAAACGAATCATACAAACACATGTATTTTATTGTTCAACAGCTTTTTTTTTTTTCCTTTTTTTTCTACAACCAATTCTAAAGAAAACTATTCACAGAGAGAGAGAGAATGAACGAACGAACGAACATTTTTATTCAATAAAGGCGGTAGCCCCTCATGAAGGGGATCAGTGAACACAAATTGTTACATTCCAGAACAATGTGGAACAGAAAACATTTAACTACAATTCTAGCAATGCGCATGCACACACAAAAAGCACAATTAATCACATATCAAACTGCGGATTTTGAATGCCTTATACAAGTATATAGCGAACTGTTTTAGAATGGTTTCATTTGTTGACATTAGCAAGGAAAGTCGAAACAGAGATGGATGTCTATGATATTTTTGTGGAATTAACTGGAGAGAGAGAGAGAGAGATAGAGATTCATCAGTCTCCAGGGCAGGGGAAGCACCACTGAGTCAATATGATGTTTGGTTGTGCACCACGGAGCGATATTTAATAAGGAAAACCCTGTCGGCCCAGCCAGACCCTTGGAAGTGGTATTGATTGAGTTTGCCTCAGCCTTGTGGGCAGATGTGCTTTTGAGGCCCATCCCCTGCCTGCCTCTACACCCCCCCACCCCCCACCCTCTCTCTCTCTCTCTCTCTCTCACTGCCTCTGTCTCTCTATACTTCTGCTCCCTTCACTCTCTGTGACTCTGACTGTCTGTCACTGTCACTCTGTCTCTGTGTGACTATTTGTCTTTCTCTCTCTCTCTCACTTGTATCAGGTTCTGTCTCTCATTCATCTGACACTCTCTCTGTCTCTCTGTGTTTCTGTCTGTCTCTGTCTCTCTCTCTCTCTCTCTCTCTCTCTCTCTCTCTCCCTCCCTCCCCCCCTCTCGCCCTCCATCTCTCTCAGTGTCTCTCTCTCTCTCTCTCTCTCTCTCTCTCTCTCTCTCTCTCTCTCTCTCTCTCTCTCTCTCTCTCTCTCTCCCTCCATCTCTCACAGTGTGTCTCAGAGCTCATTCTCATGCTTCATGTGCATGTTCCTGTGTCTCTCTCGACCCCCTCCTTGTCTGTCGCCATCTTCGCAGAGCCAGCCGCCCATCCAGCGTGCCTCTGCAGAGCTATAATGCAGTAATCGTTCTCACGACGGGTCCCTCTTTCTCCCTCCATATCTCTCCGTGTCAGCCCGTCTGTTCCTGTCTGGAACTCGGTGGTCTCGTCTCCAAAATTAGTTCCCTCCATCTGCCCCTCCCTCGCTGTCAATATCTGTCTCTTCCCCCCCCCCTCCCCCCCCCCCCACCCTCGTCTTCTTATCCCACTTTCTCCTCCCACTTCTTACGCGTCAGGCTCTCTTTTATTACCCACCGCAACCCCCACTCATCCCCTCTCTCTCTCTCTAGAAGACAAAATCCTGTCTTGTCTGGCCGTCTCCGTCCACACTCCCTCCAGTTCCAGTCTTCCTCCTTACCCCGATTCGCCATTTTTGTACCATGGATACTTTCTCAGAGAGAGAGAGAAATTCGTATCACTATCAGTTTCGATACATGTAGTTTTTGTGACCCGTACCGCCTGACTAATAATGATCATCGTCTTCCTCCTCCATCCTCCCCTTTCTCCCCTTTCTTTTCGCTTGAACCTTTCAAGCTTGGGACTTGCCGCCACTGATGACTGCGCGACTCTTTCCATTGCTCAAGGACGTTCACTGTTTGATTTTGTCACTGTCGTGCAGTGGAGGAGGCCGAGGACGTGCACGCACATTATGACTGTGTATACGTGTGTGCGTGCGCGCGTGCGTGCGGGCCCGCCCGTCGGCCCGCCCGCGCGTGTGTGTGAGTCATGCAGCTCATTAAAGTTTCATACAGCTGCAGCGCCTATTGTTCTTTTGTTGCGTTGCAAATGTTAAATGGAAGGATAAGGGGGAAGGATGTCGTCTTCCTACGTCCTACGTGTGGGAAGTGGAGGGTGTCACCTTTGTCTGTCTGTCTGGGTGTCGGTATTGTGACAACCCCATTTCTTTCCTAGTCAGTCAGTCTGTTCCCTCTTCTCTCTTCTGTGTGTGTGTCAGTGTGTGTGTCTGTGTCTGTGTGTTTGTTTGTGCTTGTGTTTGTGTTTGTGCTTGCATGATTGTGTTCATGCTCGCACTTGTGAGAGAGAATGTGTAGTAGTACACACACACACACACACACACACACACACACACAGATATATATATATATATATATATATATATATATATATATATATATATATAAGCTGTGTTATTTTGATCTGCTTTCCTATCAGTGTCTGTAGATACACACACACACACACACACACACACACACACACACACACACATATATATATATATATATAACACATATATATATATTTGTATATGTATATATATAATATATATATATACACATAAATACAGTTTCTTCTACCCCCATACCTCATCTTTCTCTCTGTGTGTGTGGTGGGTGGGGGGTTGGTAGGGATGAAGAGAGAGAGAGAGAGAGAATATGATAAACAAAGTTGTCTCATAAATGGGGAATTTGTTCATATAATTTCAATTCTGATTCATGCTTAGCAACTGAATTTTTGTCTTCCTCTTCCTCACACTCACATACATGTATACACACCACCACACCAGATAATACACACATCCACATACACAGACTTACATATTCCTTATTGTTCACTTGGATATTAACTTATTCTTCATTTGTTCACTTCACTTGGGTATGTTACCCCTCATTTGTTTACTTCACTTAGGCATGTTAATAATTTCTTTTTTGTTTATAAGTAAATGCTCAAAGAAAGTAATGACTTGTACAAGACTTAACTAGACACTGGAAAGAATTATTACATTTGTAAAAGAAACAGTTTGCTGGTGATGCTTGATGCAGACCTTCATGGCATATGGCCATTATGCTTCAAAGTATTACATGATTTTTTTTTTTTTTTTTTTTTTTTTTAATAATAATCTGTACCCTTCTTTCTGAAACATCAGTGCAGCAAGACAGAGCTAAACCTTTGTATATGTCTGAGTTTGTATACCACAGTTCCTGCATTCACCAGTGTAGACTTAGAATGATAAATCGACCTGTCAGCCTTTTCATGTGTGACCATTTTTAGCCAGCCGTATTGGCAGCCGTACTTCTTTGGGGTGGAAGTCAGAGACGATAGCAAACCGTTTGTAAAGTCCTACACACACACACACACACACACGCATGCACACACAACTTGTCCCCATTTATGTCCACCTCACTTAAGTTGTCTCATTGGGTAATTTGACACATTTTTTAGGCTTTGACCAGCAGCCTTATCAATAAAAATTTTCCCGCTTAGCTGGACCTCATGCAAGTTGAACACCCCCTCTTCCCTCCCCACTCCACCTGGCCCCCCCACCCCACACCACCCCTCGCTCACACACTTGTAATCATTCATCAGAGGCCAGGACGCCTGACTGGGGTCCCCAGTGAAGGTTTTGGCAGCCAGCTAGCTAGCTGTATGCTTTTTTTGTGTGTGTGGCCTGCACACACTGCTGGTTGTGTGGGTTTGGCCAAAACGACATTGATTTGTTTGCATGCTTCTACCAGTTCTGTGTACCGGGGGAACTCGTCTGTGAAAGCACTCAAGCAGGCCAAAGCTTTGCTTTGAGCAAACGCTCATCTGAAAAGGAAATCATTCAGAGCTTTGCTACAGAAGCACAACAAAGTTGGGTTGTGTTTTTTGTTTGTTTGTTTGTTTTTTTAAGTTTAACAAAAAAGGAAGAGAATTCCAAAAAATAGGGAAAATCTCTGGCAATATAGAATACCAATGCTTTGAAGGTTCCAGGCTGGAATGCTCATGGGAAGAAAGTGTGGAAGTATTGGACTGTTAGTGTTACTCTTTGGGCTAGATTTTTTTTTACTTTAGTTCTCTTTGGTCTAGTCCGTGTATATGTATACACACCACACATGTATGTAAACACTTTGCAGGTATGAGCAGCAGCGAATAGAGGAATCTCTTAATAAGTTTTGTAGAAAAAACACATTTGCAGTATAATCAATATTATAATAATTTTCCAGGGAAATTAAAACAAACAGCAAGAAAGATAATAGTATAGGCTAGTGGTGGAGAATGATCGAGGTAATATTGCTATTAGTATAGCAGAGGGCTTCAGCTTTAATGTGAAAGAAACTATGTCATTGTGTGTATGTATAATATGTATGGATGTATGTGTGCATGCATGTGTAACATTTTCTGTTGTGTGTGATCTGGCAGTCAGCAGAGTGTATATATATATATATATATATATATATATATATATATAACACAAGTCAAGCTGCATAATTATGGTACATATGTGTTGGTATTCATTTGCAAAAGTTTGTGTTTATCAGCTTTATGCAAGACTGAGTGAGCATTGAGGTCTGAGTCCTGCATTCATGATGCATTCAAAAAGTCGAAAACTCAGCTGCCCGTCTTGTATTGAAACACCCTAGTAAGAGTAAGACAGTAAGAGTGACCGTCATTTGGACTCTTCTGAAACAACTCCACTGGTTGCCAGTACTGTCCAGGATTGAATATAAACTCTCCACCCACTGCATTCATGCTTTCTCTGATCATTCACCCATCTTTCTGATCTCCTCACTGTTTACATTCCAGCAATGTTCATCATCAGACGGTTGCATTCCCCAAATTCCCTCTGCTATGACTAGGTCCTTTAGTCAACGATCCTTCACATTCACCACCCAACTTGGGGTCCACTGGAACTCCTTCCTTGCCATATGAATTGGATGCCATTCTTTCTCTGTCTCTGGACCTTGCATTTGGAATGAACTTCCTCTTTCGCTTCATCATGTCTCCGCACTCAGCTCTTTCAAGTCTGGCCATAAAACCCACCTCTTCACAAGATAGCCTACCTACCTGCCTCGTCCTTGTCTTCAGTTTCTTCAGTTTTAGAGTGATACATGCGTGTGAATGACTGGTGTGAAAGCGTTTAGATTTGTCTCTGCACAAGATTCAACACTATATAAATACTATCATTATAATAATAATAATTATTATTATTATGAATTAAGACGCTCCCACTCCCACTCTCAGTCCCAGTATATTTCCAGCCTAAGGACTAACCTCAAGACTCCAGTTCAAAACTGCCTTTGGTTTAATTGACCTGATGCCTGTGACAGTGTGGGGTGTGTGGTTGTTTCTGTTTTCTGAGGTGTTGTGTGGAAGGGATGGAGGGAGAGTGGGACTGATTTTTAGGATGTTGTAAGGTTTTTTTTGTTTTTTATTGTTTGGATGTTGGGATGTATACAGCTGGCTTTGGATGTTCAAGCTGGTTTTGAGGTATTAGCTGTGGACATTTGAGTTTAGTAAACGTACTTTTGATGCAATATCTTGTCATAATTTGTCATGTTTGCTTTCTTTGTTGGACTAATCTGCATGTTTTGATGGATGATATTTTTTTTTATTGGAACCATTGTAACTGTGAGGTGCTTAGAGCAGAATCATTTTAATACTAATAGGCACTACATATGAACTTATTCTTGTTTATTATTATTAAATGCACACACACACAACACACACACACACACACACACACACACACACACACACATATATATATATATATATATATATATATATATATATATATGCCAATACAACAATGCAGAAGATAGGGCAACAAAAACAACAAAAAACAAACAAACAAAAAAATAAACAAACCCGAAACAAACAAAAAACACAAAAAACAAAACAAAATAAAGCCAAAAAACCCCCCCCAAAAAAACACAAGCACCACACACAAACACACAGACACAGACACACACCAAAACAAAATAAAATAGAATAACAAACAAACAGAACCTACTACTAATCATAATCTGATTCAGTCAACGTGTGAAGAATGTTCACAATCTTCTACAACTTTTTACTATGTATAAAAATAAATCTATGGAAGTGAACATAAATTTCAGAAACTATATGACAGGTGATGTATAGCTTTAGATTACTTATATTACCCACCTAAACCATTCCCCGCTCCCAGTCCTGGCCGTCTCCAGCGCCTTAATTCAGTTGGACAAAAATGGTGAATTTGGCCTGTTCTTCCCCAGCTCTAGTTTGTGCACCAGGGGCATGTCTTCCAGAAGGAACGGTATTGATCATGTCTCTTTCGGGGAATCTCCTTTACAACCCCGGCAACATCCGTGGGTGATCTTTTGTAACCATTGTTTGAAAGGGAACTTTTCTGATGTCATCTGTCTGCCTGTGTTTATGACCAGGGCGTAGTGACGTTGTGGCTGTATGTGTAGGGGGTATGGATTTGACAGGAGGCTGTTTTGAGTGTCTTCAGAGGGCACAGAGAGAGAGAGGGGGGGGGGGAGATTTATAATGACTTGGTGGAGGAGTTGGAATGCCTTTATTTTATGGTTCTCTCTCCGTGAGCAAAAATATTTGAGCAAGAGTTTCCTTTTAGTAATATTGCCATCAATCTTTACGCTTTAGGGCACCTTTTTCATCAAGGGAACTCATTTTGTGTTTCAAGAAATAAGCTGCAAATGCTTCATATATAATTTGTTTGTTTGTTTGTTGGCTGTTTTTTTTTTTTTTTTTTTTGTTGTTTTTTTTTTTGGTGGGGAGGAGTGGGGGTTATTTTGCATTGTTTAAATTGTAAGTAAGTAAACTGTCTTTCAGTTTCAGTCTTTCTTTCATTCATAAGTCAAATCCTTTCTCTAGGAGAGAGAGAGAGAGGGGGGGGGGGGGGGGGAGAGATGAAGCTGGATCGAGACAGTGACAGAGACAGCTAGAGAGACATGTCAGAGAGACACAGAAGGAAAGATGCTGTGTGGATTTACTGCTCTTTTGGAATTAATTTCCAAATGGATCAGTATCAGTATCAGTAGCTCAAGGAGGCGTCACTGCGTTCAGTCAAATCCATGTACGCTACACCACATCTGCCAAGCGGATGCCTGACCAACAGCGTAACCCAACGCGTTTAGTCAGGCCTTGAAAAAAAAACACATTTTAAAATAAAATAAAATAAATACATAAATAAATAAATGCATAAATAAGTAATTAAAATAAAATAACACACACACACACACACACACACACACACACACACACACACACACACACACAAAAGGATGAATAAAGGTGTATTTTATCGTATTTGTATGTGTGTAAAACTGATGTCACACACATGCACATAAGCACACCTGCGTGCATGCAAATGCTCATGAACAAACTCGCACACACACACACACACACACACACACACACACACACACACACACAGAGTGTGAGCAGTCTTTCAGTTTCACCCTGCTTGCCAAACTGGACCAAAGGGGAAACCAGTTCTGTCAAGCACCCTTTGATGCCAACTGAGGCCAGTGACCTGACCCAGTCGTTTGGCCAGACCTGGACCACAGAGTATTTATAGGTTGGAGACTGCTCTGCGTCTGTGTCTAACACTTTCATGCCACAGTGCTGTATACTGAGGCTCGACAGTATTGCTGAACTTTTTTTCATTTCAAAAGTATTAAGGGTTATAAATCAGTGCAACACATAGTAAGGTTTATGCATGCACATATATGCACACGCACACACACACACAGAGACACACACACACACACGCATGCGCACTCTCTCTCTCTCTCTCTCTCTCTCTCTCACACACACACACACACACTCACGGCTCTCCATGATCAGCCCACAGTTATTTTTGTGAATACCATGTGACCCCGAAATGTAAGTGCCAGCACTCTCGCACACATGTGCGCGTGCACACACACACTCTCTCTTTCTCTCTCTCTCTTTCTCTCTCTCTCTTTCTCTCTCTCTCTCTCTCTCTCTCTCTCTCTCTCTCTCTCTCTCTCTCTCTGTCCATGTTGCAGTGCTCGTATCACACATGCATGCAACCCTTGTCTTATGCAAGCCATCTACAAATGAACCACGTGATAGAGGTGAGCACCAGATACCACAGGAGTGGAGGATGTGGAGTGCTGCTTGCAGAGCATGGCACATCTGGTCAAGGGCTAGCCTTTAACTAACTAAGAGATGCATACAGTTACATCATTAGCATGGGCAAATCCTGAGAAGAGAGTCTGGGAGTGTTACGATAGGTCATGTGGTGTGGAACTGGGGCAGTCTGAGAAGCTGTTGAGGACTTTCTTCCTTATCCATGCCATCTGCCTGGGAAAGACTTGAGGGAAAAAAAATGAATGCCTTAAGAGTTAGACAAGTTAGAGCTTGCTTTGGGGAGTCTTTGCAAGAAATGTGGGGCAACATGAAAATGGGTTGTCTTTATTATTTGACAGTGTGAGTTAATGAACCTATACTGGCTATAGTCTTATCCCATAATTGGTAATGTGTGAGTGATCTTCAAGTACATATTATGATGTCTCTTCTTCTGCGTTCGTGGGCTGCAACTCCCACGTTCACTCGTATAAATGCGTGTGGGCTTTTACGTGTATGACCGTTTTTACCCCGCCATGTAGGCAGCCATACTCCGCTTTCGGGGGTGTGCATGCTGGGTATGCTCTTGTTTCCATAACCCACCGAACGCTGACATTAATTACAGGATCTTTAACGTGCGTATTTGATCTTCTGCTTGCGTATACACACAAAGGGGGTTCAGGCACTAGCAGGTCTGCACATATGTTGACCTGGGAGATCGTAAAAATCTCCACCCTTTACCCACCAGGCGCCGTCACCATGATTCAAACCCAGGACCCTCAAATTGAAAGTCCATCAATTTAACCATTCAGCTATTGCGCCTGTCATATTATGATGTCAAAAAAGTAAGTAATCAATAAAACACTGATTATTGATACATATACACACAAATGGGATGGAAGTCTGCAAATATTCAGAATAGAGATATTAAAAAAAAAAAAAATCTTCTGTTCACCTGCCTGGCTTCTCAGTTCTGTATTCAAACCCATTCTCATGATCGATTGTGATCTTGATACTCTAACCATCTATTTGTCTCCTGATTTGAAGTTATAGGGCAGTGTGGAATGAATCTATCGTGCCCATGTATTGTTGAAATGAAGCCATTTATGTAGGACCATGATATCCCTGGATATTACAGCATCCTCAGAACGAAATAAGGGAGACAGAAAGAGAGAGAGGGAAAGCATGTGTGCATGTGTATCTGTGTGGTTTATGGCAAGTAACACGACATTTCTTCTTCTTCGAGTTGAGTAGCCACAGTCAGCATGCTGAATTTTTAGTCCCAGTTTTCGCTTGGAGAGATGCTGTATTTTCCCATTGGTGGTGAGAAAAAAAAAGTATTTGCGCACATGAAAATTAATGTTCTCATGTAGTTGATGTACATTGCCTTTTCTCGTCCTCTAATTAGCGTGAGAATACTTTACACTGGGTCGCTAGGAACAATATTGCAGCCTTTCAAAACAGTGCAAGAGAGCGCTGAGCAGGAAAACCCGAAGTTCAAGGGGAATGGCAGTGTAATTTCTCCCATCGTTTTTATTTTTTGTGTATGTACGTGTGTTTGCGGGGGAGGGGGAGGCGGGATGAGGGGGAGGTGCACTTTAGGCAAATGACTGGTGTCGTGTTACCTGGTAACGAGATGGGGGATCGTCACATAAAGTGGCTGCCAGTGTGAATGGACGCGCATGTCACCTTGCCGGGACAGCAGCAATTAGTTCCTGAAGGGGCAACTGAGAACAGTTGTTGAGATGTAAAGGTTGGCAAAGGGGGGCAGAGGAGGTGGTGGAGGGGGAGGTATTCTGGGAGGGAGAGAAAGGGGGTGGAGGGAAAGGGGGCGGGGGAGCGGTTGGAAAGGAGAAAAGGAGGAAGTGTGATTCAGCTGGGGACCAGTATTCTTTATGGTTTGTTTTCACTCCATTTCGAGGAGTAATGACAACATTAACCTGGTTTCTCTCTCTCTCTCTCTCTCTCTCTCTCTCTATATATATATATATATATATAATATTCTCTCTCTCAGTATAGTATTCACTCTCTCTCTCATTCTCTCTGTCTCTGTCTGTCTGCCTATCTTGGTCTTAATGCCTGTGACAGTGCCTGGCAGATCCACACACATACACATGCACGCACACATACACGTGAATGCACACGCTCATGCTCACACACACACAGAGTTAATTCAAGGGATAATGAATGGTGTGACTCACTAGGAAAAGCTACCACACAACAAATTGATACTGTTCACGCTGCTGACTTTATAAGGGGGATGGGCACATCAAGCGCATAGTTTAGGTGCTGTATAAGCATCTGTGTCAATCAGTCAGTGACTTCCCAGTTAACTCTCTCCATACGAACGGCGAAAGAGACGACGTTAACAGCGTTTCACCCCAATTACCACCATCAAAATATTGCAAGCGGAAGGCTCTTATACTGAAGAGGTGAATATTGACAAAGAATACCACAATTCTGATGACAGAAGCTAAAGGTTGGGTCATTGAGACACCCACTGGACATCCGAAGGGTCTGTGTAGAGGAGAAGAGAGGGCTGGCCGTACTGAGTGAGTTAATTTGACAGTGGTGGGTACTGTGTTGCCATTGTTTAACCATTTTGTGCTGCTTCTTCCCCATCCTCCCCTCTCCCTGTGTCGTTTTCACATGAGGGTGTGTCTCCTCTCCTTCCTTCTCCTCACTGACTTCCAGTGGACATGCACACACATTTACTACCATACACATGCCTATAGTGTACGCACTCGCATGACTATAGTGTGCACACTCGCACACACATGCATGCACACACACACACATGCGCTCACACACCCTCCCCATTCCTCCCCCCCCACCCCCCACACACACTCATACACACGCACACTTGCACATACGTGCATGTATACATGCACACAGAGTTGATCCATTCGATAATGAATAATGTGACTCACCAGGATAAGTTGTAAGGGATTTTTTTTTTTTTTTTTTAATAACACAACAAATTAATACAGTTGATATTGGTGACCCCAGAATGGAAATGACGCATCAAGCACATTGTTTGGCAAGGTTAACTCCCCAATTTATTTGACTGTGACTGGTACTGTGTAGCCATTGTTTAACCACTGTGTGCTGGCCTCTTCCCCACCCTCCCCTCTCCATGTGTCATTTTGACATCAGGGTCTGTCTTCTCTCCTGCCTTCTCTTCACTGACTTCTTGTGTACATGCATATACATTTACCGCCATATATATATATATATATATATATATATATATATATACACATGACTATAGTATACACACCTGCACACGGATGCATCTGCACACAGGTGGGTGTGCACACACACACACATGCATGCATGCATGCATGCACACGTGCGCACAAACAGAGTAAATCCATGAGATAATGAATAGTGTAATTCATCTACATAAGTTATGCATATGCTACCATACACATGACTATGTTATACTTTTTATGACTATATATTGACTATGTCTATTATGCATTATTATGATTATACACACACATACTCGCGTGCGCGCGCGCACACACACACGCACGCACACACACATACACACAAATGTCAAATAACTGATTGCAATAAGCTCATCAATATAGACATGCTATCGAAATGCAGCCCATGGACTCGTATGGTAGGGACTCACATCACTGCACTGAATACCAGGCGCAAGAACATGCAGAACCTGGACTCAAACCTCACTTCCAACTTACAGCATTTCACATGTCAAAGCATTCACACACATGTATACACAAATGCGCGCACGCACGCGCGCGCACACACACGCACACACACACACACACACACACACACTCATATGCATGCACATACTTATGCACATGTACACACATTTAAACTCCCAGCACACACACATTCACACACACACACACATTATTGCATGCACATGCATGCATGCATGCATACACACACACACACACACACACACACACACACACACACACACACACACACACACACACACACAAATGCTGCCACATCAGCAAAAAAAAAAAAAAAAAAAAATCACTCAGTTACACCCCTCCCCCCGCCCCCTTCCACCTTCCCTCCCCCCTCCACACACACACACACACACACACACACACACACCAAATAAAAAATTTTAAAAAAGACACAAAAAAAACCCCACCAAAAAACTACTCCCCAAACCTGTGTGTCTGGTGAATCCATGTTCCCTGGGTAACACAGTCTCCTCCCTTCACATGGGGATGATCAAGAAGATTCAAGTGCTGTTAAACAGAGTGTAAACAGACTACAGACTCCTGTCAGTGTTTCCCTTCTATCTGATGTCTGGCAAAAACCCCATGGATGATGTTGGGAGGAAAAGAAATTTATCTCGATGAAGAAAGTAGACCAGAGGATATATGGGGAGATGTGGTGGTGGGGGTGGGTGGAGGACTGTGAAGGAAAAAGGCAGCTCTGTAGTCTCCTGTTTCACTTTTATTTTCCCCTTCACTTCTTTAAAAAAAAAAATAAATAAATAAAAAATTTAAAAAAACCGACTTAGATGGAAATCTTGAAATGATGCAAACAGAGAAGACAAATCTGGGAGAGAGGTGTTGGATTGAAGTTGTGCATAGAGAGAGAGAGAGAGACAGAGACAGAGATAGGAAAAGAAAGAGAGAGAGAGGTGAAGGGGGTTTAGGGGGCGAGGTTGCAGAGTTATTCAACTCAAGAGCAGAAGTACATTTGGAATATTAAATATTGATCTCAGACATTTGGAGTATATGTACATATATATCTATGGCTGCATTGTTCAGAAAAGGAAGGAGAGAGGGTGGAAGGAGAGAGGGGGAAGGGGAGGGAATGGTGCTCGTAGAAGCTGACAAAATCCTTTTTTTTCTTCTTCTTCTTCTTCTTTTTTTAAAATTTAATTTTATTTATTTTATTTATTTTTTATATTGAGGGGGAAGTTTATGGACAGACTCTTGAATTTCGGGGGTGGGGTGGGGGGGCTCTTGCCCTTCTGCAAGAGGGCAAGAAGTCAATGTCTTCAGGTCTTCAGGTAATACAGTTGTCAACACACATGCACACACACACACACACACACACACACACACACACACACACACACACACACACGCACACACACACTCAACACACACAACACACACACACACACACACACTCAACACACACACACACACACACAACACACACAACACACCCACACCCACATCCACCCATCCACCCACCCACCCACCCACCACCACAACCACAACCACAAAATTCCCTGTGGACCACTGGCACCCTAGTTGTGGCAGGATGGGCCAGGCTGTAGCTGTTTGTATGGGGTGTTTTGGACAAGCAGGGAAGGGGAGCAGTGCCACTGCAGTGGTGCAGAAGATGAGGCAGAATCTGTTTGTATGGGGTGTTTTGGACAAGCAGGAAAGGGGAGCAGTGCCACTACAGTGGTGCAGAAGATGAGGCAGAAGCTGTTTGTATGGGGTGTTTTGGACAAGCAGGAAAGGGGAGCAGTGCCACTACAGTGGTGCAGAAGATGAGGCAGAAGCTGTTTGTATGGGGTGTTTTGGACAAGCAGGGAAGGGGAGCAGTGCCACTACAGTGGTGCAGAAGATGAGGCAGAAAGCTGAGAAACAACAACTGGAAACTTGTGCATCGTTTAAGATATGATAAGATAAGAATAACTTTATTATCTCCAAATGGAGAAATTTGGTCAGGTGCATTGTCACAACATAGACAAGTAAACAACATGGGGACCATAACTGTAAAAGTCAACAACAGCTTTTACGAATATTACGAAGATACAAATGTAAAAAATATCTTAAACACCGTTTCATACATACATCCACACACTGCAGGTAATAACGAGTATCCTTAATGTAAAAACAGAAAGAATTAAGAAACATTATTTGAATATAATTATAAACATAGCCCACTATACTGCACATTGATTATAATAGACAGATAAGATAAGAATAAAGATACGTTACGGAAAACCGCAACCAGATAATCAGCACCCACCCGCACCCACCCACCCCCCACCCACCCCACACACGCGGATTACTTGATTAAACAAGAGTAATAAACATATGTTTTCAAATAAAAGCATTTCACATATTCGCTTTTAAAAACATTGCAATTAATTATTACATCGTAATTATTAACAGAAATATATTTTGAATATGGACGTTAGCGACGAGTAACAACAATGACCACAAACAACAACGTTCATGTGTTATATAGTATGTCAGTTAAAAAGACCATTTTAAAGAAGTAAAGTAAGCTTGATTTACACCGACTGTAGTCAAATTTATAGTGGGAGAAAAGGGGGACACATGCTCGCGTGCACTCACAAAACTCTCTCTCTCTCTCTCTCTCTCTCTCTCTCTCTCTCTCTCTCTCTCTCTCTCTCTCTCTCTGTGACTATCTCAGTATCTTGTCTGTCTGTCTCTCACAAAAAACAACAACTGAGAGATGGAAAGAAAACTAAAGTGAAGGCATGAAGAAAGCGAGTCTGAAGATGAGGCATGTAAACAAGACACTGGACTCTGAGAAAAGGGACAGGTAGCCCTGTGTATTTGTATGGTGGAAAGGATAAGCATAAGGTGGTGAGTTGTGAAAAATAGAGTGGAGAGAGTTCACTGACCTGCTCTTACGTCTCAGTAAGAGTTTTTATGGAATGCCGCTTGTCCACAAGCTATGCATCATGTAGGTTTTTTTGGTCTTTTTTTTTTTCTCGGGAGGGGAGGGGGGGGGGGGGGGGGGGGGGGACAATGAAGCTGACACAAACTGTGGAGAATTCCACTGTCTCTGATTTTGTTTGTTCTGGTAGTGTTCGCTCCATAGTCTTAGGTTTTCTTTGATGTTTTGTATGCTTTCCTTGATATTTTCTCCTTCGTCCCCTACCTTCACTAAAAGAAAAGAAGAAGGAAAAAAAAAAAAAGTATGACTTGTGAGTTAGGTGTCTGAACTGAGAATTTCTAGCAACTGAGAACTTTCCAGGTTGATTGGTTTGGTCCACGTCAGGTTTTCTCTGTGTGCACATACCTTTTATACAATCTTCCATGCTCCTTTTTGCTTCTGTCAAGAAATATGTTTTACAGATCATCTCTCTCTCTCTCTCTCTCTCTCTCTCTCTCTGTATTAGAAAATATGTTTCCAACCCTCCAGGACAGTGGGGTATGCAGTCTGTACAACCTTCCCAGCCTGGGAAGTTTTAGCTGTGCGGCAGGATTTTTGGATGATTTACAATTAAAGAAGAAGAAAAAATGATAGGTTGCACTGATTTCTTACATATTTCTTCATCTTGAAATGTTTGAAATGAATGTTTTAAGATATTATCATCATTTTGAGATCAAAGTGCATGTTTATGGCTTGGAATAATTCCTTTATTTTTTGCCTATGCATCGACGCCGTGGCCATTATCATTAAAAAGCAACAGCAACAAAAGACAAAAATAAAAAGCACCTCAAAATTGCATGAAAATCCATCCGAGTTGTATCCCTTCCCTAGTAGCATTTTCATGGTAAAAACGTTGAACAGTCGGCTTCTTCAGTCAGTAGTGATGTTCAAACAGTGCTCAGGCATAGCCCCAAAGTCCAAGCAGCGTCCTTGAGCATTGGATGTATTGAGTTTAAGCATGAACTGAAACACTGTTTTCCTGGCTTAGAATTAAATGACGCCTTTTCATCCCATCCAAAGGATGTTTGCAGTATCCTTGATCACTGAGTATAATGAATTCTGTTTTCCTTGCTTTAGTCATTCATTTTAATAATGTCTGACTGTGATATTTGCAGATGGGACGGCGGGTGAAACACTGATCCACAGGAAGGGCGACAATGTGACGCTGACATGTGTGGAGATCAGGGATGACGAACAGTTTGGTGGGGTCCTGTGGTACAAGGGCACGGTGTTTCAGGTAAGATGTGGTGCATGGAATATTTGCTGCTCATCATAGTGAAAATAAAAATAGATAGATTGATGGATGGATGGATAGATAAATTAATGGATTTATATATTTCACAGGTTCTGATCCCAGTAAGAATGATTTATTAAGATTCACTCCAAAAGTAGATACTTTTGTAGTATATACTTTAGTAGATACCATATCAAGAGTGCACAGTCACTCACAGAATTAACCCTCCTAAACTCAACCCCACCTAAAATACACAGAGGCACAGTTTTTTTGTTTTTTTGTTGTTGTTTTTTTAAAGGACTGGGTGAGACATGAATGACTTGGTCTTTCTAATGTTGTTTCAACTGACCTTCTGTTGGGACCATTAATCCTTTTTAACCTCTAGTGGCAGTGCACAGGTGTCAGTTTGATTTGAGCAGTACCTGCACATAGGTGTCGTTGATTTGACCAGAGCAGTGCTTGTGTGTGTGTGTGTGCGGCGTGCAGGTGTCGATGGACTCGGTGAAGAAGGTGACCTACGCCACGGACCCCAGCGTGCAGGCCAAGGTGACGCTGGAGGAGGACCACAGCCTGACGGTGATGGGCATGGAGTCCACCGACACCGACAACTACACATGCCAGCTCTTCGTCCTCAACACCACCCTGGGCCAGACCCAGACCAACAACCGCTCGGCCACCTGGCGACTCGTCGTGCAAGGTCAGTGATGAATGATGTCAGGAGATGGAGGGGGAGAAATGTTTGACTTCTTGTGCGAGGTCAGGTCGTGTAGAAGATGGCGAAGGGGAAATGTTTGACGTCTTGTGCGAGGATATTCGTGTAGGAGACGAAGGGGAAATGTTTGACGTTGTGCGAGGTCAGTCATGTTGGAGATGGAGGAGGAATGTTTGACCTTGAGCAAGGTCATTGATGTAGGAGATGGAGAAGAAATGGTAAGTGATAGTATCAGGAGATTGGAGGAGAAAATGTTTGACCTCGTGCAAGGTCAGTGATGGTATCAGGAAATGGAGGGGAAAGGTTTGACCTTGTGCAAGGTCAGTGATGATATCAGGGAATGGAGGGGAAATGTTTGACCTCGTGCAAGGTCAGTGATGATATCAGGGAATGGAGGGGAAAGGTTTGACCTTGTGCAAGGTCAGTGATGATATCAGGAAATGGAGGGGAAATGTTTGACCTCGTGCAAGGTCAGTGATGATATCAGGGAATGGAGTGGAAACGTTTGACCTCGTGCAAGGTCAGTGATGATACCAAGGAATGGAGGGGAAAGGTTTGACCTCGTGCAAGGTCAGTGATGGTATCAGGGAATGGAGGGGAAATGTTTGACCTCGTGCAGGGTCAGTGATGATACCAGGGAATGGAGGGGAAAGGTTTGACCTCGTGCAAGGTCAGTGATGGTATCAGGGAATGGAGGGGAAATGTTTGACCTCGTGCAAGGTCAGTGATGGTATCAGGGAATGGAGGGGAAATGTTTGACCTCGTGCAAAGTCAGTGATGGTATCAAGAGTCAGAGGAGAAATGTTTGATGTTGTGGAAGGTCAATCATGTACTCCAGGAGAAGAAGAAATGTTTGACCTTGTGCAAGGTTGTGTGATGTGATGCGCTAGAAATTGTGCATGGTTAGTGTAGTTGTTCCTGTGTGTGTGTGTGTGTGTGTGTGTGTGTGTGTGTGTGTTTGCTTAACCCCAAATTCCATTTTGATGTAGGAGTCATAAACTTAAGACACTTAAGTTGGAAACCCCTCATGTGGATTCTAGATTTTAATTTATGTATTAGTTGTTTGTTTGTTTTTTAAAGGGGACTGACAGAAAATCAATGACATATAAATTCCATTTTGCCATGGAATGTCAGTTATGGGTGGCTTTACTTGATTTATTAATCTGTGAAGTTACGCTTGTGTTTAGTCTGTTTTTATTTTTGCAAATCATTTTCAGGGATTAAAAACATTTTATGAAACTAAACCAAACTGAACGTCTTATATTATTAAGAAAAAAGATCACAGTATCTTTGAGATTTACTACTAGTCCAACAGAATCTTAGTTTCAAAGTAGATTGAAAGAAGAAGATTTCCATCATCTGTTGCTGTTACAATTGTGTTTAACTTGAAGAAAAAAAAAGAGAAGATTTTCATGTGTTTGAATTCAGATTTCCATTTTCTGTGCTCCCAGATGGGCTTCAAAAGAAATTCATAAGAATTAATTAATAATGACATTTTTAAGTGTGTACATGCTGATTGTTGAGATAAAGAAAGAGAAAAAGTTGCCAGTATTATGGGAGGAGAACATTTTTTTATTCTTGTTATATATTTTTTTCACACTCACTCTCTCTTTCTCTGTCTGTCTCTCTCTCTCACTGTCTCTGTCTCTCTCTCTCTCTCTCTCTCTCTCTCTCCTCCACTCCCCCTCCCCCTCTCTCTTTGTTATTCACACACATACACACACTGATAGACAGACAGACAGACAGACACACACACACACACACACACACACACACACACACACACACACACACACACACACACACGCACACACACGCACACACACACACATGCACACATGCACACAAAGAAGATAAAACAAAACAAACAAAAAAATATACACACACAAAAAGAAACCACCAACTGCAGTATATATGCTAAAACAGTCCCCTCCCACAACCCCCGAACCCCCCCCCCCCCCCCCCCAACTCCCCCAACCCCCACCCCTACACAGACATGTGATCAGATAAAACAAAACCCAAAAAAAGAACAACAACAAAACACACACACACACACACACACACACACACACACACACACACACACACACACACACACACACACACACACAAATCCACCGACTGCAGTACTTGTGCTAAAACCTTGCACCCGCCCACCTGTGTGATCAGACGTGCCGAGCGCCCCAGGCCAGGCCCAGCTGGAGGACGTGCAGGCCCGACAGGTGACCATGCACTGGGCCCCCAGCGACAGCGACAACTACAGCCCCATCTCCAGCTACATCGTGGAAATCAGGTGACTTTGGGGGGTGGGGGCTGCAGCAGTATCAGTATCAGTAGTTCAAGGAAGCGTCACCGTGTTCAGACAAATCTATATACGCTACACCACATCTGCCAAGCAGATGCCTGACCAGCAGCGTAACCTGTGTCCAGTCAGGCTTTGAGAGAAAAAGAAAGAGGCGGTAAATGAATTTAAAAAAAAATATATATATATATATATAATGAAATAAAAAGAAAAAGAAAAGATAATCATAATAATAATGATAACAATAACAGTAATAATAACAGTAATAATAATAAATATAAATAAAAAGACAATAATGAATAATCAATAAACAAATAAGCAACCATTGTTTAAGAGCACAGTTATGGTCGAACTCGAAATAAGAAGGACTGGTTGATAGCATGGAGTTTATGTAATCTCATGATGATGGTGGTGGTGGTGGTGACTGTGATTATTGCAGTTGCTATTTATTTTCGTCCTTACCATCATTGTCATCATCATCATTTGCCTTACCTGTTATCTTCACAATTGATGTTTCTTGTTTCTTTACCCCTTTTTGGTTTCCAGAAAAGTCTCACCCCTGCAGCGTGATTTATAAAGTCGTCTTCTTTTTCTTTTTCTTCGTCCGTTGGCTGTGGACTCCCACATTCACTTGTATACACAAGTGGGCTTTTACGTGTATGACCGTTTTATCCCCAGCATGTAGGCGGTCATTCTCTGTTTTGGGGGATGGGGGGCGTATCCTGACAGGGTCACGCTGTAATATTCAATTACGAAATTCTACAGACTATAGTCTGAAATCAGACTGAGAGGAGATTTGGAAAGAAGCAAACTTCTTTACACTTTTTACGTGTGATTGTGAAGGTAATAAAGTGGGTGTTCAGCCTGAAAACAACAACAGAAATCGCCAGTCTGTATAAATATAATGTTATATATATATAATATATATATATATATTAACCACCCTGTATATATGTCCTGTGTGTGTGTGTCTGACAGTGAAACCAACAGCGCGGACGACTCTGGGAGGAGGGAGGTGGTGGTGGCGGGCATGACCCTGAAGGCCACGGTGCAGGACCTGACCCCGGTGACCTGCTACAGGGTGCGGGTCCGGGCCAGGAACGGCATGGGGAGAGGGCCCCCAGGCCCCACCAGTGAGGCCTTCTGCACCAAGCACGAAGGTAGAGAGCAGCTTTCTGTTGGGGGGAGAAGGGTGGGCGTGGCGTGGAGGGGCGTGTGTGTGGGTTCTGACTTGTGTGTGTCAGATTCAGACCTGTTTACCATACTGTCTGAACACTCTGGGGGAAAAAAAAATTAACGGATTTTAGGCTAGTGTATATTATCTCCCAGGCTTTTTATTTTGGTTGGGGAGAGGGGGTTTTGGAGGGTACCGGGGGGGGGGGGGGGGGATGTGGGTTCTGACTGTTGGTGTCAGATTGAGACCTGTTTATCCCTACTGTCTGGAAAAAAAAACCTTTTAAAAAGATTTCTTTTATTTTTTTTTGGGGGGGGGGGGGGGTACTGATTTCAGACAATATATTTTCATTGTTCTAGCATCTTTCTGCGAGGGGTTGTGTAGATTCTGACTGTTGGTGTCAAATTTGGACTTGTTTGTAAAACCTTTTTTTTCGTCTATAAACTGATTTCAGACTACATATATAATTTACAATGATAAGGAAAATGAGCTAGATGAGGAGAGAGAATATGGGTATTGAAGAAATAAGTTCTGTTACTCTTCATAAGACACAGTGCACCTTTTGCTCCTTGTGCTTCCCATTGTGAGGCACACATGTTAACAATGGACACAGACAAGTAAACCCAGAAGCTTTAAAAAAAAAAAAAAGACCTGTTTTACTTTTAGCCTTGGCAGTTACTCTCATTGTTTAGAATGGGTAAGCAGGCCCGATATGAATGCACTGTAACATACCAATAGGGGGTTCATTTTGATTCTGATCATAGTCTGCAGTGACTTCAGGGTTTCTGATAACACATAAATATGCGTCCCTGACACTTTGAAGATGGAAACGATGCCATGTGTGTTCACTGAGCGGGTCCCTGGGAAATTCTAAAAAATTGTGTAGTACAGACACACAAAAAAGAGTTTGTATAAAGTGCATCAGAGCTGCAGTCTGCCTTTGTTTGTCTCACACTGCAGATTTGATTGGAATGTTCAGAGTGACTTTTCTGAAGGGAGTTTAGGACTCCCTAGAACTGGGAGAAGGGTCCCTGAGGACCCCAAGATTTTTGATTGTCAGAAGCCCTGTAGCTGGCATTGTCCATGTGTATGATATTACATAACACAGAGAGATGTGGCATGCGTTTGGCATGATTCATAAGGATTTATGTTGTAAGAGTAACCATGAAATTTAAGGTTTTGATTCAGTGTGTTTGAAAACATGTGTGAGAGGTTAGTTTAAAAAAAAAAAAAAAAAAAAAAAGACGTGAAGGTATATAGTAAAACATGAGGAAACTGAAATGTAAGTTGTAACTCTCTGTGTGAGTGTGTATGTGCTTTGACATTAATGATTGAGACGTTGCAACTTCCCCCACCCCCACCCCCACCCCACACCCCACACCCCATAACACTAGGTGATCGTGTTGTTTTTGGACTGTGATGCACCTTATACTAATGTATGGCCCATTAATTTTATGATATTGAAGGGAATCTAACAACTGCTGGCCGTAAGTAGTGTCTTTGGTTCATAACATGTTGTGCACATTTGTGTTGTGTTAATCCCTCACATGTATTGATGGTGACTTGTTCACCATTGCATGTTGATTTCATTTCTTTGTATTCTGCTACTTGGATATTATGTATTGTCTTTTGTGAAGCTTCAACAGATTGTGCATGATACACAATAATGTATTGTCAGTGACATTAAAAGGAAATGTATTGGGTGTGTATCTGTGTGTGCCTGCATGTGAATGTGTATTATCTGTGTGTTTGCGGGTTGGGTGGATAAGTAGGTGTGCTTTCATTGCTTGTAAGTTTGGTTCACTTTACCTCACTTATTGCTATATACCAAGCATGGAGAGCAAACGAACAGGCCCAGTTTGCATCAGTTCGGCATGAAAAGTATATATCCCCTAACAGGGGGTATTATTCAGACTTCTCCTGTTGATGTTCAAACTGAATAAAGAAGTTCAGTTATGAAACTGGAGGCAGTGAGTACCAGAACATTCTGGAAACATACGAGTGGGCAATCGACAATGAGGACAAATAGGATTGTGGTTGAAAGAAAATATAGTTTTTCAGTACATGATATGCAGATACATGACACATGTGAACATGCATACTCACGCATGCATGTATGCATGTGCACACCCACATCCACACACACACACACACACACACACACACACACACACACACACACACAGTCTCTCTCTCTCTCTCTCTCTCTCTCTCTCTCTCTCTCTCTCTTGCATGCGCACATACTCATGTGCATCAAAACTGCTAAAAACATCATCCAAATAAAATGCAAGCCTGGTAATTTCTTTTCTAACACAATTGTTCATATTATGATCTTAAACACATCCAAAAACTTGAATCACTTTTTGTTTTTATATGGATGGAAAACTACATAATCTGTACGTTCAACTGACCATGTTTAACTCTGCAATTTTAGGTTTTCAGCTGAAGGATTCTAACTGCATTTTTGAAAATTTTCAGAATGTTTCAGTTCCTTTGGATTTTGTCCATGTTTTGATGTTTAAATTTGTGGGCTTATTTCTGGAAGTGCTTTGATCTTTGTTTCGCTGGCTTAGCATTATGCTGAGATTATGTTTCTTTATATTTTACTGTTTATCTTTTGTTTTTTTAACCGCAGAGAGGAGTTCCGTGTTTTGATGTTCAGTCTTGTGGGCTTATTTCTAATAATGATTTGACGTTGTTTAGCTGGCTTAACGTTATGTTGAAAGGTATGTTCATTTATATTTTACTGTTTATCTTTTCTTCTTTTTTTTTTTAACATTAGAGATGAGTTCCAAGATATCATGAACAGTCATCTTGATGTTCGTGTGTTGGCTTTCACTGACCTCAACTTGTCTCTGCCATCGCTGGTGTAACAGCTCAATCGACCCATTCGCTGGATTTTATCAGGATTATTCTAGGCTAGCCTCAAATGACCCCTGAGGCCGTTAGTGGCAAATCAAGATCAGCCCTCACGCACCCCTCGTTGGAAATTACCCCATTTCTGTGGGTTCCCATCAGTTCAATTTTGCATGATGTGTAGCGTATATGGATTTGTCCAAACGCAGTGACGTGTCCTTGAGCTACTGAAACTGAAACTCAATTTTGCCCCAACTAGTCACTCCTCACCTCACCTCACCTCAGGCCCATAACTAAGTAGTCGTTAGGGGAAGCCTGAGGACCGCAGACGCAACCTCCCTTCTCCATCTGTCTCTGTCAGCAGCCGCCGGCAGCAACTCACGTGTGTGGAGTCCGGTCCGTTGTTTGATGTTCTCATGCCAGTTCTTCCGCTGTCTTCCTCTTCTTCTCCCACCCTCGATGGTGCCTTGCATGATTGTTTTGGTCAAGCTGGTGTGTCGAGTGTTGTGTCCAAACCATATCAGCTTGCGTCTCTTCACAGTTGAAAGGAGAGGTTCCTGAGGTCCAGCAAGGTTCTCAGTTCTGCTTCGTACATGTTCATTGGTCCTGTGCTCGATCCAGGGAATTTGAAGGAGCTTCCTCAGGCATTTGTTCTCGAAGTCACTCCAGGCTAGTCTAAATATACACCCAAAGGCTGAGCGGATTTGACCTGAGGGTCAGAAACCAGTGGGGGTAAGAACTGCCTTCTCACAGGTCCTGCTGAGGATGAGGCTATTAGCCTGAAACCTGTGTCCAGGCTAGGCTGACAAAAAGCACTGGTTTCCTTCAGGATGGGACTGTCGCAGTGTACCCCTCATCTTTGGGAGGCTCATGGAAATGAGATGAGCATACTGTTTCAAAGAAAATTTGATGTTCCCACAGGCTGAAGTGCAAAGCTGTGGATACTGGCACCTCTGGAAGTAGATGTGTGGGTTTTTTTGTGGTTTTTTTTTGTTGTTGTTGTTGTTGTTGTTGTTTTTTCCCTCATGATTTGAGGGGCTCCATTAGGGTTGAAAGAGTGATTCCAAAACGGGTCAATTTTGCAGTTCCACATATGCAGCAATCATGCTGTGAGTTACCTTCAGTCATGCAAGGTAATAGAGCCTACACCAGTGAGCATTACAGCACATCCCACCCTCTGTAAATATTAAACAAAATGAACAGTATGTACAAAAAGAAAGGTTTTTGTACTTTTTTTTTTCAGTGGTGCTGTTATGTAATGGACACAATGTTCATGTCACCCTTTCTAAGTTTACAGTTTGGGATGACTGTTACATGTATGTGCTGATGATTCCTTGCTTTATTGTGAAGAGAGCAAAGTTATGGAAAGCATTGCTGAGGGCTTCGCTGGAGCCTGCTTACAATTTAGGAGGTGCCTGGGCAGAATTGGCAAGGCATTGGACTTGTGATCCAGTGTTCACCAGTGATCAGGGTTGGGGGCTCCGTTTCAGCATGGTGTTGTGTCCGTGGGAAAGGCGCTTTTACTCAGCTTTACTTCACTCCACCCTGGTGTGATTATGGTGCCAGGCTTCACTTGAGGAAGGTTAAAATGGCAGGAGGAGGGGGTTGGGCTCCACTTTCATATGCCAAGGCGTAGACACTGGATCTGAATTCACTGCCTTGATGGTTGTACAAGGCTGTTGGACATGAGCCTTAACCTTAACTGTAACTTTGTATTGTCAAAAGGAAATGTTACGACCATCAGAATGCGTGAAACTGTCTGATTTGTTTCCTTGTTTGATTCACTGAGTGTTTGATCTTGTTAGTCATTCTGTTCATTTGTTTATGCTTTTCCTTGTGTTGATCCTTCCTCCTAAAGGGATGAAAGGAATAAGGATCATAGTTCATTGTGTGTGTATGTGTATGTGTGCGTGTGTGAGAGGGAGAGAGGGGTTGATGTATTCATTGTCATGAGAGGGAGACAGAGAGAGAGAGACGGAGAGAAAGGGCAAATTATGTTGTCCCAGCCTCTGTTTTGCATGAAGTGTTCCCAAGTCTCTGTAAATGTGTGCTTGTTGACCCTTGTATGGCAATGCAGTGCACACTGCCAGTGGGTCGTGTATCCCATCCTTCAGTCCCTGTATCAGCTGCTCTGTATATTGTGCTCTCTGTGCTTTTTGTTTTCTTCATTGTACACTTTGTGCTTCTGCATGTGCAGTGCGCATTGGAACAGCATCACTGAATCACTACATGCACTCTTCCAAAGAAAGAACACTTGCATTATTTCTGAATTCTTGACAAGGCTTTGCCTTTTGTTTTGCAAGACAGCCTGCAAAACAAAATGGTTCCCGCTTACTTAATTGATTTCCAGAACTGATTATGTATATAAAAGCATGAAGAACCTATACCCCCACCACCATCTCAGTCTCATTTTCAGATCTTAAATAGCTGGGATGTTCAATCACTGGTTGAATTTGAATTATTGGAAAAAGAAAAAAAAAGTTTTTCAAAAGATGAAATAAAGGAACACTGACGACTAAATCATGCATGCAAATGACTGAAAACAGAAATCGAGATAGTTTGGAAAAAGATGCTTCTGCTGTCGGTTTTTTTTTGTTTTTTGTTTTTTTTCAGCCACTCTCCCTCATCCCTCTTCCTTGCAGTCCTCAGATGATTTGTGCCTTGTACTAAATGCTGAATACCAGTGTTCAAAGCATTGCCAGTTTGAATGAAAGCAAACAGTAAAGGCGGCATGAGATCACAGCAAAAGTATTGAAACAGTGAAAAGGATTGTGGTCATTTTTTTTTTTTTGGTTTGTTTTTTGTTGTGTGTTTGATTTAACTCCTTTTGTAACTCCTTTTGAAAAATTTATATATAGGAGTCTGAAAATTATTGCTATCAAACAGAGTCAGACATGACATTTGTCCTTTGAATCTCTTATCCAGTATGTTTGAGAATTGGATTCCATATTTATATAAAAAAAATAAAAAAAGCCCCTCTGTCTTCTCTGTTTCGCCCCCCCCCCCCTCCTCCCCTCTCTCTCTCTCACTTTTTCTTCCCTTTCCCTGTCTCTCTTTTGTATTGTTCCAAAGTTATCTTGCTATGTAAGTATCAGTAGTAATGATCATCAGTAACCGATGCTAATTTAGGCTTGGCTGAGTGCTGAATATCATGTGTGAAGCTGTCAGCATTGAAAGTTTGGAGAACAGAAGCAAAGCTACAAAAGTAATGATTTTGCATCTTATCTTTCACGTACTCACACAGACACACACACGTACACATGCGCACATGCATGCTCACACTTTTTAAAATTTTAAAACAAAAGTTGTATTACTCAGTGGCGCTCTGTTCTGTTAAACCTATTAAGAAGTACTGCTTGTTTTTGATGTATGTCTTTAACAAAAAGAAAAGAAGAAAGAGACAAGTATTAAATTTGTAATAATCACACAAGACAATCTTTTGTTAACAGTCTTTGTTTTGCACTTTAAACTGTTGCACCTTCATTTGTCACATAGTGTAGAATAGTTTTGCACTTTAAAACTGTTGCTAACCCATTTGTCACAATATGTTATTATGCACTCTCTGAAACATTGCTGATAAATGTTGCAACAGCATTTTGAGAACCTGTAGTTTTAGGCTTTTATATTGTTGCAGCAGCATTTGTCACAACCTGTGATACAAGGCTGATACAATGTTGTACCACCAATTGTCACGATGTTTCATTCTCCACTTTAAAATGTTGCAGCCACCTATGTCACAGTATACTGTTTTGCACTATGAAAATTGTGGCACCACCATTTGTAAAAAACAAACAAACCAGAAATCAGTTATGGTTTCAGTTTCTCAAGGAGGCGTCACTGTGTTCAAATAAATCCATACGCATTACACCACATCTGCTAGGCAGATGCCTGACCAGCAGCATTACCCAACATGCTCAGTCAAGCCTTGAGTGCATGCATATATATTTGCGTACTTATTAGAGTGGATTTCTTCAACAGAATTTTGCCAGAGGACAACACTCTTGTTACCATGGGGTTCTTTTTCAGTGCGCCAAGTGCGTGTTTTATTGTTTCATCTGAATGACTAGACACTCAGTTCGATTTTCCAGTCAAACTTGGGAGAAAGGGTTAGAGCAGGATTTGAACCCAGACCCTTTCAGACTCTGTGTTGGCAGATGAGCGTCTTAACCATTCTGCCACCTTCCTCCGTGGCTATCATAATGTTGCAGTATCATTTGTCACAATGTGTTATCTTGCATGCTGAACTGTTGCAGCTCCGTCGGCCCCACCGGACATGTTCCAAGCTATCAGCCCGTCCAACTCTGACATCCGAATCTCCTGGCAGCCCCCCCAGATGGACAACCCTCAGGAGATAAAGGGGTACAAGGTGATCTACAGCCAGAGGAACCTCAAGGCCCAGACCATCCATGTTGAAGACCCCACTGAAACGGTGACTGCTTTCTGTGTGTGTGTGTGTGTGTGTGTGTGCGTGTGTGTGTGTGTGCATGTGTGTGTGTTTGTGTGTGTGTGTGTGTGTGTGTGTGTGCGTGCATATGTGTGTGTTTATGTCGTGTGTGCGTGTGTGTGTGTGTGTGTGTGTGTGGAGGGGGAGACATTCAGGAAGGTTGGGAAGGAGGGTGAAAGTGTGTGTTTGGTGTGGCATCTGTGGGCAAACCTGAGACAGTTTGAAATGAACTGACATGCCTGAGTGCTTTGTGTGTGTGGTGTGTGTGTGTGTGTGGTGTGTGTGTGTGTGTGGTGTGTGTGGTGTATTTGTTAGTTATTCGTTGTGTCTTTCCCAGTTTGATTACTCAAACAAGGTGATGGGAAGCAGTGAAAATGATAAGAGAACCTATGCACCAGATAATTATGTTGGCAATAATTATGGTAATGATAATGGGTTTCTTTAGCACACCCCTCGTACAGACGTCTTGTCAATGATTGGAAATGAGAAGATTTAAAAAAGCAATCCAAAAACATTTTTTAAGAGTTTCAGCGGCCCAAAACACTCATATATGTGTAGTGTACATGAAACTACCAAACACAATTTCTTTAAAAAAGAGAGAGAGAGAAAAGAGTCATAATCACATTTTTATTACATTTACAGTGAAGTAATGGAAAATGATAGCAAAATAATAATAAGAAGAAACATCCATGATTTACTAATTTTTGCATGATGACAGAGCTTGATGCTGCAATGACTGTAGCCGTTCACATGGTACACAGTGTCCATAGGATGTTTTTATTACATTTACAATGAAGTAATGAAAAATGATTAGCAAAATAAGAAAAAGAAAACAAAATCCGTAATTTAGTAAGTGTTGTATTATGACAGAGCTTAAAGCTGCAAGGACTGGAGCCGTTTCAATAGTACACAGTGTCCATAGCAATAACATTTACAATGAAGTAATGAAAAAATGATAGTAAAATAAGAAGAAGAAAAGAAAGAAAATACACAAAAAATCATCCATTATTTACCAAGTGTTGCATGATGACAGATCTTAATGGTGCATTGACTGTAGCCGTTCACATGGTACACAGTGTCCATAGCATGTTTTTATTACATTTACAATGAAGTAATGAAAAAATGGTAGTAAAATAAGAAGAAGAAAAGAAAGAAAATACACAAAAAATCATCCATTATTTACCAAGTGTTGCATGATAACAGAGCTTAATGGTGCATTGACTGTAGCCGTTCACATGGTACACAGTGTCCAGAGCATGTTTTTATTATATTTACAATGAAGTAATGATAAAAAAAAAGATACCAAAATAAGAAGAAGAAAAAAAAAAAACCCATCCATAATTTCCTGAGCGTTGCATGATGATTGCAGAGTTTAATGCTGCAAGGACTGGAGCCGTTCACGTGGTACACTGTGTCCATACTGGCCTACAACGACAAAGGGGACGGGCCAGTGGCCGAACTGGCCGTGCAGACACTGGAAGGAGGTGAGCGAGCAAGCAGTGTGGGAGGGCTTGTCAACGCCTGGGGAGGTGGGGGCAGCGTCCTGTCTGGCGTTGTTGGAGGCATGGTGGTGGTAGGGCGGTGGGGGTGAGGGGGGGGGGGGGGGGGTATGGAGATGTACTGTATGTGTGTGTGTGATTGCATGTGTGTTTTTTGCTGTAGTTTAGTGTCTTGTTGTTTTTTCACAGGTTTTGTTTGTTTGATTGTTTTTCATTTCAGATATTGAATTTCAAGAACAAGTATCGTTGGTTTAGGGTTCATTGAAAAGTTACTTTCTTAGTAAGTGTACTTCAGAACAACAGCAGGGCTTTGCACAGCACTGACTTGTATTAGTTGTAACAAGTGTCACACAACACAGCAGATAATTAATTACACAGCAGAATACAGCAAAAAAACAAGTTTTCCCCCGTGCTAAATAATAAAATAGAATTGATTGGCATGTGTGTGTGTGTGTTTGTTTATACTATGATTATTGTTTATGTTGTAATTTTCGTGTAAAACACCAGCAATGTTAGTTGATATCCTCCATAAGCATTATTTATGCTGTTCTTGATTCTTGTGTGTGTCTGTATGTGTGTTGATTAGTGTTCATATTTACATTTCTTCGGGGCTTCTGAGGTTATGATAAATCAAAAGCAGCAGTCTTTTTTTTTTTTATCACTTTAAAAAATTTTTTATAACTCTACTTTAACTCCCTGTAGAAGTATACACTGTACAAAATGTTACGTTGCAGTTCCGTCCAGTCCCCGTATCACTCACATCACTGACCGGGAAGCCACCTCGTTCTACGTTCACTGGGAGCCCCCCAAAAGACTCAGCGGGCGTCTGACGGCGTACGAGCTTCACTGGACGTCTGATGACAACATCACAAAGACCCGCATCATATCAGGGCACCTCACCAACCCCATGTCTGCCTTCATCACTGGCTTACGTGAGTCGTGGGGCGTCGGGTGATGGATGGGATGTGGGTGTGGGTATGTGCGTGTGTGTACATGCAGATGTGGGGGATGTGTTTATGTGTGGGTGGATGTGAGAATGTATGTGTGGGGAGGGGTGGGGAGGGGCTGTGGATGTGAGAATGTGTTTGTGTGTCCATGTATTTGTGGTTGTGTGTGTGAGATTTTGTATGTGTGTGCACTTGTGTTTGTGTATGTGTGTGTGTGCGTATGTGAGCGAGCACACGCGCTTGAGCATGTGTGCATGCTTGTGTTCATGCATGGTATCAGGGATTGTTTTTCCTTTGAGAACTTTACCTGTCATAATGAAGTATAAGTGTTACTTGAATGTTCTTTAGTGCAGAGGAAAATATGTTCCTGTTATCTTTGTTGATAACTATTTCGGCAGAGTTGTGACACATGCTGTTGAAAAGGTAAACTGTTCATGACACATGCTGTTGAAAAGGTAAACTGTGTTATAAGGTAAACTGTTCATAACACATGCTGTTGAAAAGGTAAACTGTGTTATAAGGTAAACTGTTCATAACACATGCTGTTGAAAAGGTAAACCGTTCATAACACATGCTGTTGAAAAGGTAAACTGTTGATAACACATGCTGTTGAAAAGGTAAACCGTTCATAACACATGCTGTTGAAAAGGTAAACTGTTGATAACACATGCTGTTGAAAAGGTAAACTGTTCATAACACATGCTGTTGAAAAGGTAAACCGTTCATAACACATGCTGTTGAAAAGGTAAACTGTTCATAACACATGCTGTTGAAAAGGTAAACCGTTCATAACACATGCTGTTGAAAAGGTAAACTGTTCATAACACATGCTGTTGAAAAGGTAAACCGTTCATAACACATGCTGTTGAAAAGGTAAACTGTTCATAACACATGCTATTGAAAAGGTATATTTGTTCAAAAAATACAGGGTAGGTATGACTTCACTGTAAGGAAACATGCATTGTTTTCTTTGTTTTGGCGTATACTTTCATGCAGTGTAAATAACAGGATTCAGACTGAGCCACTGCAACAAAATGTTGATTGTACATGATGATAGAATTCTTTTTACTTATTTATTAACTGTCATGGTAGCTGTGTTGAAAATGCAGTGAAATTAGTTAAGTTGATGAAGGGGGGGAAGATGACTGTGAAGTTTCATGCTCCCTGAATCATCATGAGAAACGTTTGCTGATAAAAGTACACAGACTGGACAGTCTTCATTCTTCTGTGTACACGACACAAACACTGAGTGTGTTCCTGAGTGTGAAAAGCTCTCGGCAGTTAGGTTGAATCCCTTGCACGGTATGTCTTGTCTTTTCCAGAGCCGTACACAGAATACAAAATTCAGGTGGCAGCGTTCACTGGAGGGGGGCGTGGAAAATTCAGTGAGAAGTACCCTGCCCTCACCGACACTGCTGGTAAGTAGGAACCCTGAAGCTGGATCCCATCGACTGGCTTAAGGCCAGACACGGTAGTACAAAAACGTATGAAATAAACTTGAAGTTTATGGCTTTCTGTGACATGGTATGCAAAGATATTGGACTAAACATGTCTAAAAAGGTCATTTTGTGCAATTTGTCATGACGGTTTCCATGGAAACGAATCCAAAATGGCCGACAAACAAAAAATTTAAAAGCTTATAACTTCGGTACCTTTATAGATATGTTATTTCTGTTTGTTTTATTTGATTTATTTGTATTTTTCTTTATTATAGTGCAGTGGTATTTTGGAATTTGAATAAATACATTTATTATTATTTTTTTTGTTGAAATGAGTATAAATTCCTTGACATCATTTTTTTCAAATGAGTGTATATTCATTCTTTTACTAGTACTATACAAACCACTGCACTATAATAAAGATGAATACATAAAGAAATAAAGTACTAAGTTTGAACATGCTATCTTTTAAAGTTTTTGAGCATTAGCATTTTGAAAAATGGTATTACGAGGACAAAACACAAACCTGAGAAAACAGGAAAAGAAAGAGATGTGCTTGTACTCACAAGAAATCACACATGTTGATGCAGTTTAAAGTTTTATTTAAGTGAATATAGTACCCAGGTGAAACGGACTATAAAGATTAGATGTTGAAGAAGTAAATTATGCGAAAAAACGAAAATCACAAAAAATAATGATTTTGGTCAAAATTTCACTACCGTGTCTGGCCTTAACTCTCTCCATATGAACGGCGAAAGAGACGAACGATGTTTACAGCGTTTCACCCCAATTACCATCATCAAAATATTGCAATCGGAAGGCTCTCATACTGAAGATGTAAAATGTTGACAAAGAAAACCACAATTCTGACGACGGAAGCTAAAGGTTGGGTCATTCAGACACCCACTGGACATCCTATGGGTCTGTGTAGAGGAGAAGAGAGGACTGGCCGTACTGAGTGAGTTAACTCTTTCACCACCATTGGCGAATTTTGTTGACTAAGACAGTGCACCGCCATTGACAACTTTTGATGACATCTAGGGTTCATATTGATAAGACCATTTTTCACATTGTAACAAAGGTTGACAGCTGCAGCCAGTTTCCTGCCAACAGAACAATGACTAACCTTTGCTCCCTGACCCAGTTTGAGGTGAACATGTCCATTGTGTTGTTTTGACATAAACTGAAGCCTGTGACTGAGAGCATCATTTCTGGAAAAATGGGGAGTGCTTTTCACACAGAAACTTGGTTATGAAAGAGTTAAAAAAAAAAAAAAGAAAAAAAAAGAAAAAGAAAAAAATTGTTACCTGTGATTTTTGGTCAGTTCATTCTCTCTCCTCTGCTTACTGTCACTGTTTACACACTTGCATCTTTGCTTTTATGTTTTTCTTTGGAAGCTCTTTTTTAGTTGAAATGGCATACAGTGAAAAACTAAGAGACAGCCGTGAAATCTGAGAAAGCAGGAGAGAGAATATTTGAAAAACAAACGTATGTGAACTTTGGGCAAAATCACGTTACTTATGGGTGAGGTGTAAAGTGTGTGTTCGTGCCCTGGCCAGCACACAGGGTTTATTTATAAATACTAAGCTATGGTTTCTATACCCACCTCTTTTTGATGCCCAGCAGGATTCATGAAAGTGATTTGTTTTCCAGAACATCTCTGGACAGTGACCTTTTTTTTCTTTTCTTTTTTTTTTTTTTTTTTTTTTGTCCCCTTGCAATGAAGGTTATATTTTCTCTTCAACATCATCACCATGACAATTTTCCTGTGACAAGTTGCATATTACACAAGCACGGTAATAATTAGCAAGGGTATTTTCACACACACACACACACACACACACACACACACACACATGAGAAAAAGAAGAAAAAAAATATCACTTATAATGTGACACCCTGATTCCCCCAACTGGCTGCACACATTTGACAGTCAGATAACATAGTCACAGGAGACATAGAGCTACAACTGCCGCATTGCTGCCAAGTTAACATATGGTGAATGTTTTCTATTAATAGTAAACAGAATTCTTCTTTTAACTAACTAATTATGTCAAGTTATCATGAAACAATAATGCAGACACATATCATTTCTTGGGCACTGCTTCTTTTTACTAATAGACCCTTTTTTTTCTTTTTTTTTTTGTTGCCTTGACATTTTGCTGCGGTTAAGGCCACACAAGGGCAGTTTCTCAAGTTGGTCCATCACAGTTCCAGGCATTCAGTAGACTGTAGTGCAGATTGTGTCTTTTCCCACAGCTCCTTATTCATGACTTTGGTTTATCATGCATTGATGATCGTAATTAGGAGAGTGGGGCTGTGTTGTTCCTGGGCCTAATGCTGTGGTTTGGTTTATCATGCATTAATAATCGTAATTAGGAGAGTGGGGCTGTGTTGTTCCTGGGCCTAATGCTGTGGTTTGGTTTATCATGCATTAATAATCGTAATTAGGAGAGTGGGGCTGTGTTGTTCCTGGGCCTAATGCTGTGGTTTGGTTTATCATGCATTGATGATCGTAATTAGGAGAGTGGGGCTGTGTTGTTCCTGGGCCTAATGCTGTGGTTTGGTTTATCATGCATTGATGATCGTAATTAGGAGAGTGGGGCTGTGTTGTTCCTGGGCCTAATGCTGTGGTTTGGTTTGGTTTATCATGAATTGATAATCGTAATTAGGAGAGTGGGGCTGTGTTGTTCCTGGGCCTAATGCTGTGGTTTTGGTTTATCATGCATTGATGATCGTAATTAGGAGAGTGGGGCTGTGTTCTTCCTGGGCCTAATGCTGTGGTTTGGTTTATCATGCATTAATAATCGTAATTAGGAGAGTGGGGCTGTGTTGTTCCTGGGCCTAATGCTGTGGTTTGGTTTATCATGCATTGATGATCGTAATTAGGAGAGTGGGGCTGTGTTGTTCCTGGGCCTAATGCTGTGGTTTGGTTTGGTTTATCATGAATTGATAATCGTAATTAGGAGAGTGGGGGGGTGTTGTTCCTGGGCCTAATGCTGTGGTTTGGTTTATCATGCATTAATAATCGTAATTAGGAGAGTGGGGCTGTGTTGTTCCTGGGCCTAATGCTGTGGTCTGGTTTGGTTTATCATGAATTGATAATCGTAATTAGGAGATTGGGGCTGTGTTGTTCCTGGGCCTAATGCTGTGGTTTGGTTTGGTTTATCATGAATTGATAATCGTAATTAGGAGAGTGGGGTGTGTGTTGTTCCTGGGCCTAATGCTGTGGTTTGGTTTATCATGCATTGATGATCATAATTAGGAGAGTGGGGCTGTGTTGTTCCTGGGCCTAATGCTGTGGTCTGGTTTGGTTTATCATGAATTGATAATCGTAATTAGGAGATTGGGGCTGTGTTGTTCCTGGGCCTAATGCTGTGGCTTGTTTGACAGCAGGGGTGATGGAAAGACAAAATCATAGCAAAGCAGTAAAATATGAGGAGACAGCTTAATCATTCCAGCTTGCGTCTCCCAAGTCAACAGCATTGTTACCGCCAGACATTTTTGCACTAAACTGTGTATCATCACCATCATATCATACGAGTCAGCTTACAGGCTTGATTGGTAGATTGATATGTTTGTTTTCTTTGTTTTTATGTTTTTTTGTGGACAAAACTATGCTGTTTTTTTTTCTGAATATGTACACGATATATATATATATATATATATATATATATATATATATATATATAATTTTTTTTTTTTTTTTTTTTTTTTTTTTTTTTTTTTTTTTTTTTGTGTGCATTGACTAAGCTATGCTGTTTTGTCTGAATAGGTACACGATATGTTTATTTGTTTTTGTTTTTGTTTTTTCATTGACTAAGCTATGCTGTTTTGTCTGAATAGGTACACGATATGTTTATTTATTTGTTGTTGTTTTTTTTTTGTTTTTTTTTCATTGACTAAGCTATGCTGCTTTGTCTGAATAGGCACATGATATGTTTGTTTTGTTTGTTTTTTTCATGGACTAAGCTATGCTGTTTTGTCTGAATAGGTACACGATATGTTCATTTTTGTTTTGTTTTTTTTGTTTTGTTTTTTCATTGACTAAGCTATGCTGTTTTGTCTGAATAGGCACATGATATGTTTGTTTTGTTTGTTTGGTGGTTTTTTTTCATGGACTAAGCTATGCTGTTTTGTCTAAATAGGGACTAAGCTGTGTTGTTCCTTCCAGCACCCAGCGCCCCCTACATCCGCAACGTGACAGTACTGTCTCCCAACAGCGTGTTCCTGCAGTGGGACCCCCCCGCTGTGTTTTATCGCCGGGTGGATAAGTATGTGCTCAACTGGCGGGACACCAGGGGCAACGAACCCGACACCATGGTGCCAGGCACAAAGACGCAGGTTCCTGTTCATGTTTATTTGTTTGTTTTGTTGGGGTTTTTTTTGGTGATTTGTCCTTTATTCATTTACTTTTTTTTCTTTTTCTTTTTTAATATGTATATATATATATGTATACTGTGATACAAATGACGGTAAGAGACTGATGTTGGTGATTTTTTTTTTTTTTTTTTTTTTAAAGAGCAAAGCGTTTCTGATTTTTTTTGGTCAAAATGTTAATGAAAGAGAAGGAGCCTGTTTTACTGAGAAATGTTAACACTGGCTTTCTTTTCTTTTTTCACGCTGATAATGGGATCAAAACCTTGGACCCCCAGATTGAAAGTCCTGTACTTTAAATTGTTTGGTTATTTCTCCCGTCATTTTGCATAATGATGCTGTGGGTAGTCTGACATGTTTTATGTTCTCTGGGTGGCATATATTAAAAGGTTTGCAGTGATATGTGTGATGTTCTCAGGGCAGCAAATACTGAGGGGTGGGTGGGGGGAAGGAACCTACAGTGATATATGTGATGCTCTCTGGGCAGCATATATTGAAATGTATGCATTGATAAGTATGATGTTCTGTGGGCAGCATAAACTGGAAAAAACTGCAGTGATAAGTGTAATGTTCTCTGGCCAGCATAAACTAAAAAACCTGCAATTATATGTGATGTACTCTGGGCAGCATAAACTATTAAAAAAAACCCAAACAAAAAAACAACTCCTGCAGTGATATATGTGATGTTCTCTGAGCAGCATAAATATAAAAACCTGCAGTGATATATGTGTGATATTCTCTGAGCAGCATAAACCAAAAAAAAAACAAACCAAAAAACCCCCTGCAGTGATATATGTGTTGTTCTCTGAGCAGCATGAACCAAACCAAACCAAACAAACAAACCTGCAGTGATATGTGTGTTGTTCTCTGAGCAGCAAAAACCTAAAAACCTGCAGTGATATGTGTGTTGTTCTCTGAGCAGCATAAACTATTAAAAAAAAACACAAAAAAAAAACAACAACAACAAAAAAAACTTCCAGTGATATATGTGATATTCTCTGAGCAGCATAAACTATTAAAAAAAAAACAAAAAAAAAAAACCTTCCAGTGATATATGTGATATTCTCTGAGCAGCATAAACTATTTAAAAAACCAAAAAATTTGCAGTGATACATGTGATATTCTGTGGGCAGCACATACTGAAAAACCTACAGACCAACATGCGCTATGAGTTGAAGGTGGCTGGCGTCACTCAGGCAATCTTCAGCAAGCAGTACCTGGTGGGGAAATTCACGGAACCCGTCACCTTCATGCTTGGAGGTATGTCCTTGGTCTTTGCCTGCCCTTTCTTCTTCTTCTTCTTCTTCAGGTCCTCTCTCTGCATCATGCTTTTATTTCCCATTTTTAACACCATTTTTTATATGTGTGATGGGGTTTTGATGATTTATTCATTGTTAATGGACAGAAATCATGCGTTCTTCAATTTATCATTTTTTCTTCAGTTTTTTCCCCCATTTATCTTGATACCATTAAATACTGTCATTGACATGCTTTGGTCTTCATTTTATGTGACCCATGATGTTATGAAGAATGTTGTGTTCAATTTTTGTGTGGCAGAAGTTGATTTTTTTTTTCTTTTTAACATATCCCTGACTCGTTTATTTAGGTTCTTTTTTTTTTCTTTTTTTTTTTCTTTTTTTTCCACATTTGTGTCTCCTGTTGTTAAAATTATAAATGATACAGTATACATGTTTTAGTTCTACCTGTCTGTGATCCTTCCTGTGATTTCGTCAGTGAAAAGTTTCATTTTCTTCTCCTTGAATGAATTGTCCTCCATGGTCCTGAACTTTCTGTGCTGCCTTTTCCCCTTCTTTTGTTCCATTGCGGGGGTTTTTTTCTTTTGTTTTATCTTTTTTTTAAATTGTTTTTATTTAATACCTGCAAGATGAGTTTCCATTTTTATTATGTAGCAAGTGGTGTGAAGAAGCGTGCTGTTGTACATCAGTCTTTTCCTTCATCACTCTGCTGCATGGGTGAGATACCACATGCATCGTCTTTGTTCACAGAGCAAGAAATAGTTCCTGTTTCGAGTGAATTGTGATTTCACTTCCCTTTTCTGGCCACCTTTTCTTTTCATTTTTGTTTGTTGTTTGTTTGAATCTCAGTTTTAGGATAGACACATAGAGTTGTAAAGCATGGTTGACAGATGGTCGTTGTTGTGTTTGAGAAGATGTTAGTTAGTAGATGAATCCTGGTATTGTATTGACTTCATCATTCACATGCGTTTTGCACCCCCAGAGGAGGAAAACAACCAGTCCACTGGTAGGTACACTTAGTGTACATAGTGGTTTCATGTTGTGGTGTCTTCTGTTTGTGATGTGAATCACTTGTCATCATTTTGAGTAGTTACGAACCAACACAGCACAGTAAATTTTAAACATATTTATGTATTTTGTTAAAAAGAGCAGTAAAGAAGAAATATCTGTTTTAAAACCCTTTCACCGCCAGTCAGTTTAAAGTGCTAAATTCCCCTGTGCTAAGCACAGAAAAGATGTTAATTAAGATGGCTGAACTAACATAGTGTTCAATTCTCTCAATGTCTGATTTATGTAGAATCAGGGCAGGTTCTTGCAAAGGAAAAAAAGAAAAGCCACTGCAGGCTTTTTTAACACTAGCATGTTTGTGGGCAGACTTCAGTACTTTAGCAAAGTCTACACACACATGTAAAAATATCCATGAACTGTGTATAGCATACATGCAGCTTCTGTTCAAGATGATCAGTTTTGTAGTTTCTTGTATTTTCTTCTTTTTAACATTTGCCTTTTGGTTTCCTTTAGAAGCTTTAAATAGTGAAACAAATTTATATTGGGTCAATTTTAAATTCTGAGAAACTGACGTCAACTGATGGGTGCAGTGGCTAGAGCACTGAATTCCTACCAAAGTTTCCTGAGTTTGATCCTAGTTTGGCGCACCTGGTGTGTTAAGGTGTTTTTCCAATCTCCCAGATCCACATACCTGTAAACCTGCAAGTGCCTGGACCCCCATGTGTGTATGCACATGCAGAAGATCAAGTACACATGTTAAAGATCCTGTAATCCATGTCAGTGTTCGGGTTATAGAAGCAAGAACATATCCAGCTGGCACACCCCTGAAAATGGAGTATGGCTGCCTACATTGTTGGGTTAAAAACAAAAATAAAACAGTTAGAGATGTAAAAGGTTACATATGTGTGTGTGTTTGTGTGTGTGTGTGTGTGTGTGATTGAAGCCTGACGGAATGAGACAGGAAACAAATGATGAGTGCCCAAAGGCAGCTCTCTATCAGCTGTACCCAGGTAGGCAGCCTGTTGTGCAAATGACTCTGTAAAGCGCTGAGAGCTTGGTTTCTGACCGAGGATAGGATAGGCACTTTCTAAGTATCCATATCATATCATATCATATCATATATAATATCACATCATATCGTATTTTGCATCTGCATTTATTAAGGCAGATAGATGTTGAAAATGATTTCCACACAGCCTGTGATCAGTTCAGAGTATTCTCAAACAAAGACCAACAAACCCCGTAAGTATTGTGTTTTGAAATGAAAAATATACCCCCAAAAGATGAAAGCTAATGAAGAACTGTAAGAAAGACCAATGTTTGATACAGTTTGTAATTATTCTATATAGCAGACATGGATTACCTGTAAACTGAAGTAAATAAAGTAGTGGTGCATTCTGTGTGCGGCTACATGGTAAAACTGGTTTGTTGTTCTTCCTGCACAGTTAGCAGTTTGTAGCATTACTTTTTTTTTTTTATTGTGTATGGTTCAAAATGATGCAGTGTGTTTAAGCCACTATTGTATTAGATGCCAGAAGATTGAATCTGGCAAGGCAATGATGGCAAAGTTTTGTTTGTGCTCTTGGCTTGCTTCAGCAAAGCATGATTTAAACAAGATTGTGTGGTGTTCGTGAATGAGAATAGTGTCAGTCATTTAAAGAATTAGTATGGATATTTATAGCTGCTAGTTCTTTCACACTTGTGGTCTGCAACTACCCCATTCACTGGTTCAGCTTTAAGTGTTGGGTGTATTGTGTATGACCGTTTTTACCATGCCGTTACGCATTTAGGCAGCTGCTCTCTTGTTTTCATGGTGCATGTTGGACATGTACATGTTTCTATAATCCACTGAAAGCTGATGTTGATTTATGGATTTTTAAATATGCACATTTGGTCTTCTGTATCATATGCAGGAAAGGATTCGTGGCACTTGCAGAGCTGCACATACATTTAAGCCCTGTTGCAACATTCTTGAAGCTGCTGTTCAGCGCAGTTTCCTCAGAAAAGGCACAGGAAAAAAAAAATGTGATGAGTAAACTGAACTGACTTCCCTGACTTTATTACAATGCATCCATAATGTGACCAGGACAAACAGTTTTTAGGATCCGTCTAAGAACACTATATGAAAAGATGTTTAAAGAAATACATAAAAGAAATAATTTACCTTGACCAGGATTTGAATCCAGGACCCTCAGATTGAAAGTCCTGAACTGTTACCACTGGTTTCCAAGACTAGGATAGAGGTTCAAGTACACAGCCCATTTGAATTCTAATTTGATTTCAATTCAAGATAAAAAAAAAAGAAAGAAAAAAAGAAGAAAAGAAATACATTGACATGATAGCTATTAGATTGGATAAATCCCCAGCATTAAACCATGGGGTACTGTTGGGATTCGAATCATGGACCTCAAGGACCTTTAGGATAGACTTGAAATGTTTTAACCACTCCTCTAGTCACAAATGAATTGTAACCTATTCAACTTGAAATCAGACAAACTGTTGACATATTGCGCTATATGCAACTACTCTGTTTCCCATTCAGTCAGTACAGTGAAAATGTTGGTAGGTTTGTGCAATGGAAGGTTTTTAAACTTGAAGTGAAAAGCTTGAAGCGGTGACTAGTTTATATTGTACGTTTTTTGTTGTTGTTTTTTTACCCTTGACTTGAAGTAGATGCAAACATGGCAATAGCCTTGAGATGGCCGTGGTGGTCTGTGAGGCTCTAAGCACCATAATTTGATTGATAGGTTTGTGCAGCAAGTAGAAGGGCTTGCAGAATGCACCTCCCTTAATGGGGGGGGGGGGGTACACTTATCAAATTTCATTTACAGCATATTACATCAGATCTCTTGGCTTATTCTGCTTTCGTTTGTGATAATGTGTCTGTGTTGGTTTATTGCTGTTGTATGTTTGAAAAAGCATGTTCTTCAGTATTGGGATGTTTGCTTTGATTTTGTTTTGTTGTTTGTTTGTTTGTTTTTGAAAGAAGTCCATGCTCTTGAACAAGTATTTGCATGTACACACACCTAAACACACACACACACAAACACACACACACACACACACACACACACACTTTTTCTCTCCCTCCCTCTCACAGAGTGAACCCCCCCCCACACACACACACACACACACACACACACACTGCAGGCGCGTGCACATGCACACACACCCACACACCCACACACACACACCCACACACTAACACTAACACTAACACACACTAACACACTCACTCACTCATTCACTCACTCACTTAAATTTTAACAGGTCAGTGGTGTTTGTTTCTTTTCATAGACAGATGATTTCTAGTCATTTCAATTGTTTGTTGTTTTTATTTATTGTGAAAATTTGATTTTTCATCTGCTTACATTTTTTAAAGGTCTGGATTACCATTTAAAAAGTGTGTGTGTTTTTTTTGTTTTGTTTTTTTTGCTATGTTTTTCAGTTGTTTATCATTAAGCTTCCTTGTGTTTCTTATCAGTGGTTTGAATGTGTCAGCATTCCAGAAGTTGAAATTCTTTTTTTCTTTCTTTCTTTCTTTCTTTCTTTCCTTCTTTCTTTCTTTTTTTCTTCCTTTCCTTCTTCCTTTCTTTGATTTACTTGTTTGATTGATATGTGTATTTACTTATTTATTCATTTTGTTTCAGTGTTTTTTGGTTTCATGTTCATGTTGTTGATTTCCTTTATAATCATCATGATTATTCTTGTTTAAGTTGTTATTATTGTTGGTACTGGTGGTGGTGGTGGTGAATCTTATTGTGTTATCGGTGATGGTGGTGGTGGTGATGTTTCCAGCCTGGAACATAAAAGTATGCATGAGTTTTTATCTTACCAGTCTCTTTTACTGAATGATTTATGTCTTCATGTCTCTAATCTTACCTGGCTGTGTCAGTCTGACAAGCAGGACCCATTGTATGACACCTGTATGGCTATGTCTGTCTGTCTGTCTGCACTGTTTGTGGTTGTGTGGCTGTTGAATTGGTCTTACCTCTGTGTGTGTATGTGTGTGTGTGTGTGTGTGTGTGTATGACATTTCTTGAAGATGAATATTTCTGTTTTACAAGGGACAGTTCATTTGCTTTAACCAAGTTTTAACATGATGCTGGAAAAGTCTGTGGTGTTACAGTGGCTTTTGTAGAAAACAGTGCTTGTGGAGAAAGAGAGAGAGAGTGTGTATATCTGTGAGTGTGTGTGGGTGCATGCATTTACATTGGGAAGGAAAGGGGGAGAGAGAGAGAAAGAGAGAGATCATTCATTTGTATAATTTTTCTCTTGTCATGCTTCACAATAGCCTCTCATCTCGTTTTCTTTCCAGTGGAAAGCTTGGACGAGATTGTTATACGCGATCATTTGGGTACTCAGAGTCATGGTAATACTTCAGCGTGCATTTTTTTCCCACTCTGTGTGTGTCTCTGTTGTGCTAAACCTTGTGCAAGTTCAGTGAGGAGCATCTGCATGAAACATTTTTTTTTTTTTTTTGGTTTTATTGGTGTGGGGGGGGAGGGGTGTGGGGGGGTATGAATGAGGGAAATACCTGAAGGACATGATTTGAAAGAAAAATTCATTTTATATGTAATGGAAAATGTCTAAAAGATTTTCAGAAAGAATTAATTTTTTTTTTGTATGTGTGTGTGTGTGTGTATAAATAGATTTAACGGGTGGAAAGGCACTGTCAGAAAATGTTAGGAACAAATGTTCCGCATGCCTTTTTGTTTTTAATTTATTTTGTAAATTTAAAAACTGTTTTAAAGAAGAAAAAAAATCACCGGAGTATTGCACGAACTAAACTTGCACTTTGATGGTGTGACTGCATGATAGTAACCATAATGACCACCACTTCATGCCGGTTTCCTGATCATCAAATGTTCAACCAACCTGTCAGCCTCCCTGAAGCAAGTGAATATGGATGCCTAGCTTCCCCTTCCAAGCCCTCTCCCCACCCCCCAACACTCCTCTCCAACCTTCCTCCACCCCACCCACCCCCTCACCCCGACCGCCCCACCCACTCCTCAGTGCCTCCGTGTTTCCTGATCTGCATTGCCAGTTTACCCCCCACCACCACCACCATCATCATCAGCATGACCATTGAAAGAAAGACAAAGAGAGAGAGAGAGAAGGAAAATGACTGATGAAGGAAAAAAGGTTTTCAATAGTTGAACCCAAAGCAAAAAAAAAAAAAAATAATAATAATAATAAAATAATTCCATTCCTTTGCAAAATTGTAAGAGTTTTCCTGGTGCTGAGCTATGTTTTTTAAGTGCTGTGACAGTTAAAGTTTCATCAGCATGATTATCACAAAATAACAGATGTGTTTGAACGTAAAAAAAAATATTAAAAAAAAGTCAGTAGTTCATCTTTTCTTCTTCTTATATATATAAAGAAGAAGAAAAGATGAACTACTGACTTTAAGAAAAAAAAATTTTTAATTTTTTTAGCATAATGCTGGTGGAATTTATTATAGTGAGCTAAGTAGCTTTTATTTTTCCTTCCTTTTGTGAAAGTTCTTGGTCCAGTATGTAGGATTAAGATGAAAATTTGGATGACTTGGTGTAGCATGTGTGGTTTGTAGAGGTTAGTTGGTGTGATCTGTGTAGCAAGATTATCGTTTCAGCTTTTTTCTCTTTTTGTGTGTGTGTGTGTGTGTGTGTGTGATTTTTAAAAAAATTTGTGTGCTTATTTTGCTTTTATTTTCTTCTGTCTGCATTGAGTGCCTTCCTTTGCTTTTGATTTTTTTTTTTCTTCTTTTTTTAAAATTTCTAATTTTTATACTGAAATACTAATACAGTCAGAAGTAGTTGTAGATGGGTGTTTTTGTTTTGATTTTGTTTTATAATCTGTTCTTGTTGTGCTTCTTTTTTTTCGTGTTTTGCAAATAATGTTTTGTTTGGCTTCAGTACAGTAATTTTATCTAGATCATCTGAAAAATGCTGTGTACCTAATGATGTATTTCTGAGTTTGTATTTTCAGTGATGAGATTTGTTATTTGGGTGGTTAATATATATATTTTTTGTTGTTGTTTTTTTTTTTTCTCATTCTAAAGACAGTTATATGTTTATGGTTTATACATTCTGAACGTCATTTTGGAGAATTTTTCTTTGATTTGTTTGTTTGATTAATTGTTTTTTTTTATTCTGGATTTTTTTTTTTTTTTAAATAAAGAATTGTCGTATATATTTTGGGTACATACAGTTATGCAGCCAGTAAGGAGATAGATGTATTTGATATTGCTAATCAGTTTACAAGTGAAATGGTGGCTAAGTGGATAGGATGTCTTCCTAAGAGGTGAAAACTCCACAACTCCACACTGTAATTGTTCATGGACCATTGGCCGTGATTTTTCTTCACCCATCAAGGAACTGCAAACAGTGGTCTGGGTGCTAGTCTTTTGAAAAAGAAGATCAACCTAGTCTTGTGTGCAGATTTGCTTGGCACACTTGTGTACCCGAGTCTAGAGTATCTGCAAACTTATCATAGATACTTAATTAATCAAATCCGCTCCTTCACATATTTGATGAAGACTGTTATTGATGTATTTATGTATGTTTATTTATCTGTTTATTTGTACAGTTGTTCATAACTTTTGACCCTTTCTGATATTGAGTTTATTCCAGTTCAAAGGCTTCAGCTAAGAGGAAAATATTGGAGGAAAGGGGGAAAAGTTTTTTGTTATCAGCACAAGCATACCTACCATTACTGAGGGCCCCCGTATGTGTCCCAGAAAATGGATAAAATAGACAGGTTATATGCTGCATGTCCAGGGGAAAAAATCCGACTGTAACATTTTTTCCCCCAAAATATCTGTTGGGTAGAAATTCACCCTCAGATGGCTTTCTGACCATTGTTGAAGACATTTCCTTAAGACTTACAGAAATGCTGCCAAATATTAGCAAAGCCACTTGATGTAAAGCTGGAACTGTCCAAACAGTACCAAAACCATTTTGTGAAAGTCCATTTGATTTCCGTCACCGGCGAAGTAACCGTGGCAAAACGAACCATTGCTCCTGGCTGTCAGATGACTGTTGTATGTTTGCTGAGATGTTCCTGAAAATAATACCCTGTCCCTGATTCTAATGTATGTTGTTCCTGAAAAACAAATTTGGGGGTAGGCATGCCTGTCAGTATGTTTTCAAACAAAATCTTTTGTCTTTTTCTGTTGAATTAAGTAAGGTTTGGTTTGGAAGGAAAAACAACCAGCTCTATTTTTGTTGATAGTATGTTTTCAGCAAAATCCTTTTCTTCTCTTGCTGAATTGAGTAAAGCTTGCTCCTACTGTTGATTCACGTGTTATTGAATTTACTTTGTAGCATTATGTCCGTAGTTTTTAGTGTTCGTCATGTTTGCTTTCAAGTTCTGCTGCTGATCAGTTATTTTACCGGTGTCTGCACTTGTTTGAGTTTCATTCAGACAAGATCCTGTGCTTTAATTTTGATTTTGCTTGAGCAACTCTGGTGTGTTCATTATTTCATCATTGTTTAAAATTAAATGTTGATATTGGTGTGTTTATCAGCATCAGACATGATGTTTGAGATGTATTGCATGTAACTTGTTTATTGCATTCTGTTATGCTCATAGTTAATTGATTTTGACACATCCAGTTTGGAGGTACAGAAATGTTTTATATATTTAAAAAAAAAAAAATATTATCTATGCTTTTTCTGGTAAATTGTAATTCTGATAACTTGATTGAACATTTGGTGCTCAGTTGTATATATTAATTTTTCAATCAAGAAAATCTGTCATGCACACTGTCAGATTCCAGGTAAGCTGAATAATGTTATTCTCAGGAACCAGTATTTGTCATCACAGTTTGGGACAAATGTATTTTTGGAATCAGTGGAGAATTATGTATGTGTCTGCTCAAAGTCATTTCAAGATTGAAGATGTGATGTTGATAAAATTTCTGAGAATAGTACATTATGTAAAGTGCAGTTTGATCAGTCACGCAATAATCACACATACGCATATAATAACATTTCATTTTCTTGTGTGTGTTTATATAATTTTCTCGTATTGTTCAGATCCTGGTATGCTTTACACATTTAGCTCTTTAAATTTTGCCAGCATTGGCAGCATGTATGGACAGTCACACATCAATTTGAAGTACCGTATATCCTTCAGGATCAGTCTTCTCATATGAATCCAGTTTATGGTCTTTGTATTATTGTTAATGCTTGCCACAGGTCAGACATGTTTTGATGTGGAGCATTGCAGGGCTGAACTGAGAGTGAATAACAACTTATCAGCAGGTAGTTTTCCCTCCTCAGACTTGAGAGTGAGACCTTGTATCTCTGCAGAGTGTGTATTTGTGCCCACAGCACATTTTTCACATATGCTCTTTGTAGTGGTGTTCTTTATACCCATGTAACCTGTAGGTTTGGGAAGTCTATGAATTTGATACAAATGATTTCGAAATCATTTCAGTTTATTTCATTTTGAAGTATATTTTATATTGTTATGTGTACTTCACTTTAAAAAAAAAAAAAAAGTTTCAGACTTTGAATTGGGGATAGGGGATATTTATGTCACGCATACATTTATGCACACATAGACAGAATGCAAACAGATACGCACATGCTTACACACATGCACACACACATAGTGACTTGGTGACAGGTAGACATACTCATGCACATACATGTGCTCATTATCTCTTTTTCTCGTATTGTTCACATACACATACACATACATTATACTCATGCACATACATGTGCTCATTATCTCTTTTTCTCTCTTTCTTTCACACACACACAGAAACACACACACACACACACACACACACACACACAGAAACACACACACACACACACACACACACACACACACACACACACACACACACACAGAAACACACACACACACACACAGAGACACACACACACACACACACACACACACACACACACACACACACACACACACACACACACAAAGAAAAAGAAAGAAGAGAAACAGAAACATGTACGTCATACATATACACATACATCCAACACAAGACAAAACACACGCAGTCACACATACACTCTTTCTGTGCCTCTCTGTCTGTGTGTGTCTCTCTGTCTCTGTCTCTGTCTGTGTGTGTGTCTCTTTCTCTTCCTCCCTCCATCACCTTCCTCCCTCTCCTCTCTCCGTCCGAATCCTCCCTTTCATTACATCTAAATAGGACAGAAAAAAAAAAAAGGGACGAAAGGTGTGTCATTTATCGTCCTGTTCATACACCTGACTTGTGTGCATGCTGTCACTGTGACACAGATCCCAACGTCCAGGAAAACAAAGGGGATGGGGTGCCCACAGAAATAGTGGCTGGCGTCACCTGTGCTCTTATCGTGGTCATCGTCATTGTGGCCAGCTTCATCGCCTACAGGTCTGTGATGGATGGGGGCAAGGGGTGGGGGGGGGGGGGGGGGGGGTGGAAGGGAAACTGAATTGTTCACGGTGAATGTGGTTGTATGTGTGGTGTTGAAGTGTTTATCGTTTCTATGACAAACGTGTGTGTGTTGTGTGTGTGTGTGAGTACAAAAAAGTGTGTCAACTCTGTGTGTGTGTGTGTGTGTGTGTATTAACTGTACAAAAAATAATGTGTGCTGCTGTGTGTGTGTGTGTTTGTGTTAGCTGTACAAAAATAATCTGTGCAGCTGTGTATGTATGTGTGTGTGTTAGCAGTACAAAAAGAAAGTGTGTGAGTGTGTGTGTGTGTTTGTTCATGTGTGCCTGTGTGTATAAACATGAAAGACGATACACATACCTGATGACAAAGAAACGGAATCCATTCGTGGGAGTGTTTCTGTATTATGTGGATTATCATATTGGGCCGTTTGACAGTTTTTTTCTCCCAGTTAGTATTATTATTGAATTAGTATTGGTATTGAATTAAGCTCACACCCCCAAAGCGTTCCATTGTCATTTTCTTGGGAATGCAAATACTGCAGTTTTTGGAGACCTCATGGCTGCAAGAGAAATTAAAAGGTTGATGTGAAGATTGATTAAATGATGTATTGATGTTATCCTTGATGTTGCAGGGAAAATGAAAAGGCTGGTGTTAAGATAGGCTGATTGATGTGCTGATGTTATCCTGGGTGTTGCAGGGAAATTAAAAGGTTGATTATAAGATAAATTGATTGATTGATGTGATTATTATACCTTTGAAATGTTACATATCTGTTTTTACTGTAAAGCATGGTGAGCCTGCTCTTGAAAGCAGGGAACCGCATTATATAAGCCTTCACAGTATTATTATTATTATTATTGTTGTTGTTGTCATTATTGTCATTAGTATTATCTTTTTTTTTCTTCTTTTTTTCTCAAGGCCTGACTAAGCGTGTTGGGTTACGCTACTGGTCAGGTATCTGCTTGGCAGATGTGGTGTAGCGTATATGGATTTGACCGAACACAGTGACGCCTCCTTGAGCTGCTGACGCCTGATACTGATAGTATTATCCTGGGTGTTGCAGGTCGCTGGCGTGTCAGAAGTGTTACCAGGCAGCCTATTACTACCTGGCCGTTCCAAGCAACATGCAGCCTACCCCTCCCACCGTCATCATGGTGGCTGAACCCAGTGGTCAGTCATGCTCTGTTCCTCTTTCCTCTCTCTCTCTCTCTCTCTGTTTTGTTTCTTGTTGTTTCTTGGGTTTTTGTGTGGGTTTTTTTTTCATAATTATTTTTAATTATTGCATTGGACAGAAAGTAGTAGCATCATTTGATTCACTAAAGTCTGAACATTCATGTGTTGACATTAACAAAGTATGTATGTTGTATATAGATAGATAGATAGATGGACACAAAGTCTGTTGTATACAGATAGATAGATGGATGGACATTAACAATAGATGGACATTAACAAAGTATGTTGTATATAGATAAATAGATAGATAGATATTCTACATCAGTGTAATTTATATATATATATATATCTCACATTCTCTTATCACGTTATCACCACCTTTATGCACAATTTACACATTCTAAATCAAACCCTTTTTTAATCTCTGCTGTCCCTGCAGAGCATGAACCAAAAATAAGTAAATGAATAGATAATGAATTAATGAATAGAACTGATAGCTGTTTGTGCTATAAGCTATTCTACTTCAGAGCAGTCATTTTGCAGAAAATACAATGTCTGCAAACTCTAAAACTAACCCTAATGTTGGGAATGAACGAACAATTGGCATGGAGATGAAATTATTAACAAATAGTACAGAGTGGTAACTCTCTCCATTCACAAGGTACACAACTTCAAGTCAGTGCTGCTTCTGCTACTGATTCAGCTAGCACACAGGTAAATAAAAGGTACATTGGAACAATGCCTAATTGTTTGTTCATTTCCAGTTGAAAAACCACCGAGGCAACCATGTGTTTGTTCTGTATAGTCCATGTGTTCTGTGTGTCTTGTTCAGGATTAAAAAGGCTTTGCCAGTCTTGAATAAAAGCTTATTTGTGTTTGCACATTTCTTCTGTCTTTGCTGCTGTGTGCACATGTCTGATGATTGGTATAAGGACAGGCCCAGCGCTTCCTTTTCGAGGAAGTGTCTGGGTTTGTTCCAATGTACCTTTTAGTTATCTGTGTGCTAGATGAATTGGTAGCGTAAGCAGCACTGACTTGAAGTTGTGTACCTTGTGAATGGAGAGAGCTACCACTCTTTACTATTTGTTAACCCATATGTGGTTTTTTGTTTGTTTTTTTGTTGCCATGGTTTTCTTTTATTCTTATTTCTAGAGGTTTGTTATCAAGTACTTGTGTTTGAAAGGTTCAGAAACTGACCTGAAAAAATTTGATGTGTTTATTTATTTATTTATTTATATTATATATATATAGAGAGAGAGAGAGGCAGAGACAGAGAGAGATCTACATGTATACATTTGAAATGATCTATCTTTTGTTTAGCACACTATATCAGTTGTTTTCCTTCTAAGACAGTGCACATGCCAGTATATGATGTAAGATGATGTCTTCCTGGTTTCTTTCTGCAGAAGACAAGGAGTACCCTGAGGTTCCTGTGAACCAGTTCCCAGCTCATGTGGATGCCATGCACGCTGACAGTGACTTTGCTTTCTCGCAAGAGTTTGAAGTAAGAATTTGCTCTTTGTCTTGAGGTATGGGTGTAGCTGTGTGTGTTTGTGTGTATATATATATGTGTGAGTGTGTTGCGTATGTGTGAGAGATAGAGAGTGTGTGTGTGTTCATTGGTTTGTGGTGGAGGGGTGTCAAAAATTAGAAAAGAAATAGCATATTTGTATAAGATTAGCATGAGGCTTTTTTTTTTTTTTTAATTATGGGGTATGATTATGAATCTGCAGCTGGTACAAGTTCAGCATGTATGAATCAACATGTGTGAAAGTTCTTTTGTCTAACAGTGATTTACACTGGAAATGAAGACAACGAATATCTGTTTTCTGTTCAGGATCTGTATCGCAACACGCGAACAGACTTCAAATGTGAAGCTTCCAACATGCCTGAAAATCGAAGCAAGAATCGTTACATCAACATTGCTGCTTGTAAGTATTCACATTTTTCTTTGATTTACATTCATTAGCATTATCATTAGGGTAAAACATAGTGAGCTTCACACTTATTTTGATTTTACTGAACTTAAGTGCAAACCATGTATTGATATGATATTGAAAGAAAAATCGGGATGGAAATGACATTAAAAAATAGCTTTGCAAAGCTTTTTTTGGTGTCTGGATAGGGCATAATGATGTTAATTCAGCCCTGATGTGAAGATATGATTGATGAAATGGAAAACAAAGGAGACCCCTATGAACAAGCACCCAAAAGGGTTATGGACTGTATTTATTCTTTTGCTCTGAGATTTGATTAACTCTCTCCATACGAACGGCGAAAGAGACAACGTTAACAGCGTTTCACCCCAATTACCATCATCAAAATATTGCAGTCGGAAGGCTCTTATACTGAAGAGGTAAATGTTGACAAAAAAAAACACAATTCTGATGACGGAAGCTAAAGGGTGGGTCATTCAGACACCCACTGGACATCCGAGGGGTCTGTGTAGAGGAGAAGAGAGAACTGGCCATACCGAGTGAGTTAAGGCCATGTTGATGAAAATGATAGAGACTGGGTTGTGCACATGTCTGAGTATTCCTGATTGGTGTATACCTTTCGGTAACTTCAGGTGCTTTTGGTATTGTTTTGTTTTGTTTGCTTGCATGTTTGCTTTTTCTCTTTTGATAACTGGGTAGGTCATCATTGCAGTTGATCACTCCCGTGTCATGCTGAAAAACGACGCGGCACGACTGAGGCAGGCTGACTACATCAACGCCAATTATGTGGACGTAGGTTTGGTTTTTTGGTCTCCTGTACACTTTCTTTCACATATCAGGCCTTTATAGATCTAAGGGCTGATTTTGTGCTCATACATATTCATTCATTGACAACTCAGCATAGACTTCTTCTTCTTCTGCGTTCGTGGGCTGCAACTCCCACATTCACTCGTGTGTGCATGAGTGGGCTTTTACGTGTATGACCGTTTTTACCCCGCCATGTAGGCAGCCATACTCCATTTTCGGGGGTGTGCATGCTGGGTATGTTCTTGTTTCCATAACCCACCAAACGCTGACATGGATTACAGGATCTTTAACGTGCGTATTTCATCTTCTGCTTGCATATACACACGAAGGGGGTTCAGGCACTAGCAGGTCTGCACATATGTTGACCTGGGAGATCGTAAAAATCTCCACCCTTTACCCACCAGGCGCCATCACCGTGATTCGAACCCGGGACCCTCAGATTGACAGTCCAACGCTTTAACCACTCGGCTATTGCGCCCGTCAGCATAGACAGTTTTCTGGGCACAAAACTTGGGTTGTTGAAAAGTGTCGATGCTGGATGAGACAAGAGTATCTGATGGTTCATTGGTGGGAGATATGTCATTTGGTTTTAGGGGTGCAGATGGATGTAGATTATGTCACTTTCAGCTTCCAGTGGGTGACACTAAAGATTAGGAGTAAAAGGATGTGTGGACGTTCTTTCAGGGACGATAAAATTGCAGCAGTTCCTGTAATTGTTGCTTTTAGGTCAACAAGTCTGTCAGTCTCATTTGTGTCCATCTGTTTTATGTGTACAGAAACAAATATCAGATGACTGGAAAGAGCAGTTCTGTCTTAGGAGTTGGATTAAATGTCCAGTCACACATACTGGTGATTGTAGACAGTTTGTTAAAATTTTGATTCCACATCAGACCTTGAAATTCAAATGCCTTTTACTTCTTCTTCTGTGTTCATGAGCTGCAACTCCCACGTTCACTTGTATGTACACGAGTGGGCTTTTATGTGTATGACCATTTTTACCCCGCAATGTAGGCAGCCACACTCCACTTTCAGGGGGGGCTGTATGCTAAATATGTTCTTGTTTCCATAGCTCACCGAACGCTGATATCGATTACAGGATCTTTAATGTGCGTATTTGATCTTCTGCTTGCATATACACACAAAGGGGGTTCAGGCACTAGCAGGTCTGCACATATGTTGACCTGGGAGATCGTAAAAATCATCACCCTTTACCCACCAGGAACCTGGAACCCTCAGATTGAAAGTCCAACACTTTAACCACTCGGTGCCCATCGGAATGCCGTTTACAGTTGAAGTGTGCATTGATGACCTCTTTGTCCACAGGGTTACCAAAAGCCCAAGGCGTACATTGCCACCCAGGGTCCTTTGCCACAGACCTTTGCCGACTTCTGGCGCATGGTGTGGGAGCAGAACTGCAGCGTCATCGTCATGATCACTAACCTGATGGAGAAAGGGCGGGTAAGTACTTGCCAAGACTTCCTTTTTTTTTATTTTCTTTTTTTTTATTTCTTTTTATTTTATTTTCTGGGTCAGACCAGCATGTTTCGTCAATATGTAGGTTATGCATCTGCTCCCACCTCTTTATGAATATGAAGCAGATGAGGTGTAGGATAGAGTGGTCATGTCATTTGTAAGGGTTCTTTTCATGTAAAGCACCCTGAGCGCTTAAGAGAGAAAGGGCGCTATGCAGATGTGTGGTGTTATTGTATGGATCAGTCCACACACTTTGACCCCTCCTTGAAACTGAAACTTTCTGCGTCAGTTTGGACTTCAGACTTTTTATGGGGAAAATGGTACTGAACTGCATCTGATGAGCATTGTATTTTCAGTGTCCATGTTGATCATCAACCTTATCTGTATTGATGGCGGATGTGTCTATGTTTTGTTTTGTTTTTTACAGGCAGGATTTTTAAATTTCTTATTCTGTCATGTGAGCAGCCATATTTATTTTGATGTTCTACTCTAATTTCTTATTTTGAAAAAGCTAGTATTTGTGTATCAAGGAGACTAAATTCAATTTGACCATTTTTTGTGTGTGTGTGTGCATTGTAGAGCTTGCTGAAATAAAGGAATGCTTTGAAATTCGCCTGATAACTCCTTTCTACACCCCACTACCTTCTTTCTCCCTCTCCCCTCCCCCACCTTAAGGCAGCCATTATAAGAGTGCAGAAGAGCAAAAAGGATCATTTTCAATATACTTCAGTTACTTGACCCTTGTAGTTTTAGAACAACACTGAGTAAGAATATCACTCACTGGCAGAGGAATCGACCTATGTGGCTGTGCTGACAGCATTGTAAAGTGATTCCTGGTGTCTGGTTGCAGCGGAAATGCGACCAGTACTGGCCCAGCGACGGTGTGGAGATCTACGGCAACATGTCTGTCAAACTGCTGAGTACTGTACAGCGCGCACATTACACTGTCAACATCTTTTCCCTTCGGAATTTGAAGGTAAAAAAGGTATGCATGCTTCTCTCCCCCCCTTGCTTCGTAGTCTCCTCTGCAGCTTTGGGTTTGTTTTGTTTTGGCGTGCTTGACAACCAAGGAAACGCATTGATCGTCCGAGGAAAGCAGGCGGTGTTGTTGCACATTTCTGTGCCGATCTCTGTTCCCTGTCTAACTTTGCTCCATTGAGGGCTCCCACTTGTACAACAAAGTTTACGCTCAAACCAGGGATGGTCGGGTTCACCGTGTAAGAATTTTCTGGGGGGGGGGGGGGGGGGTTATATAATCATCCTGCACAGTTTCCCTCTCAGTCTTTGCTGGAATATAGTACAGTAACTGACTCGCATCAAACTTGACTCAGCCATGAGATAAGTTCAGTCATTTTTTCAGATGGGTTCACAATGGAATAATTTTCTGTTTTCTTGTTAAATATCTGGCAGTGTTTCCTTCTCTCATTCTTTGCTGAAATATATAATACATTGACATCAGATTCTGACTGGACTGTGGAATGAGAAGTGCAGTCATTATCAGTGGATTTGAGTTCCAGAGTCATCATTTTCTTCTGTTGAATACTGGCAGATTATTTGAGGTCAGAGATCGTCCTTAATCAACAGCATTGAAAGAAATCAGGAGTGTGTGTGTGTGTGTGTGTGTGGATCCACCTAACTACAGGAATTTATAACTGTTGGTGTTCTGAGCTGTTGTAAAAATCTTTTATGAGCAACAACATTTCTCACTGAGGGAAACATTGGTCCAGAAAATAGCAGTGCATTATCTGCCTCACATCAGAATCTGCCCCTTTTTCCTGGTCATTCTTCAAAGAGAAAGCAGCGTGTGAGGTCTTCTTGACTTTGTCTGGGACCAGATTCATAGCTGTTGATAGGTACACCTTAAACATAGCAGTCTGTCATGAATACAGAGATTGCTTCTTGCGAAAATAGGTGAGTGATTGTGGGGAGTCATATTTGAAAAGAGAGAGAGATCTTCAGAGGTTTTTGTAGTGATTGGCCAGGCCTGTTCCAGAAATGTGGAGCTGGAGGTGTGTTGGTTCTCCAGCCTTAGCTAAGCAGACTTCTGACTGGCTGATTTATGTCATGTTCACAATGAAGAGAGTGGACCTATTCAGATGTTTACATGTCTCTTCTCCACTTTGGCTTATTACAGGTGACCAGGTTTGGTTCACAGGTAAACTTGTCTCGATGCAGACACATGCACGCATCTCCTGCTTCAGAACTCTGGGATTTTTGTGTGGCTCTACAGCCACTCTTTCTCTCTGTCCTCTTTCCTGCCTTGTCTCTCTCTCTCTCTCTCCTGTCTCTTCCTCACTCTTTTTCCGTCCTTGCCCCCTCTGCTGTGCGTTTTCAATTATACACATGAAGAATATCCAGGTTGTTGTTGGTTTGCTTTAAATCACAGTACATGGCAAGCACTCTCACTCCCTTCTTTTATTTCCCCCCAGTTTTGTATTGTGGCACAGCCCCCAAGGTCCAGCACTCCAGCTTGTGACCCCAGTAACTCATTGTCACTCGTGTGGGAGTAACTGGGGGGGAAACATTGCTCTTGAGTTAGATTGAAATTGCCAAGTGGCACAGCAGAAGCATCCACAGTGTTTTTCTCCTTCCACACAGAGGTTTCACTGCCATGTGTATCACTGATTCATTTGGCTTTCTGGTCCAAAATGCAACATCAGATCACAAAAGAGCTGAAGGAATGCTCCGAATGTGCGTTTCTTTCGTTGTTTTAAGTTTACTGGCATTTTGAATAGCAAGCGTTTGTGGCTTTTTTTTGTTGTTGGTTTTTCCCTCTTTTTTTCTTTTTTCTTTTTTTTTTTTTGTCTTTAAAAAAAAAAGAAAAAAAAGGGCTTCATTTAAAATGTTAACAGTCTGAGTACACTATGATATAAATCTATATTGGGACATTGTTGTCAAGAACGAATGAATCAGAATTCGTAACTGAAATATGGGAACTGTTGTTATACTGTTATTAGCAGAAAACTCAAGTCGCATGACATTTTTGAAAGACTCTTGTTACTCTTGAATTCATAAACAACACTCATACATGAGAAAGAATGCCCTGTGCACACAGACACATGGAAATAAACATGCGTAAGTCACACACACACACACACACACACACATGCACACACACACACACACACACACACACACACATGCACACAGGCAGTGGCATTATGATGGCAGTCATCCCATTATAACAGAAAGCTTGCAATCATTATGATTATGACAGGTCAATTGAGTACTCCACAATATATCTCTAATGTAAAAAAAATTCAACAGTGCAGTAAGATTTCAGCTCATTAACGTTAAAAACTTTGCATCAGACAACAATGTAACATTATTGATAGGATTTTATATAGCCACAGTGTCAGCTTCTGTGTTGGTGTGGAGACCTATACACTAAGCATGCAGCTGTTTTCTTTGAGTCTGGACTGCTTGGTGTAGCTCGGGCCATGAACATAGGTTTGCACATGAAGCATGCCTGTTTTTGGTGGTTTTCTTTTGATCCATGGACAAGTGGAGATCACCACACGCACTGCTCAACATGCTCATTTTTCTGTGGTGGTGTTTTGCTTTGTTCTTTTTTCTTTTTTTCCCCCTACTGTCTAGCGCATTCTGTTGTGCAGACTAAATAAATTAGCAACACCGGATGGCTGATTTTCTTTGTTCCTGAAATCTGTCAGTTTGAGTTTGTGTTGCCTTTGAATGCACTGAGAGGGTGTTTGATTTTTTTTTTTTTTTTTTTTTTTTGTTACCCTGGATTTGCTGTTGTGAGTTTTAACTGAATCCCGCAGCATGAAACTGATATACATATTCTGTCTTGCTTTGACCTTTTTTCTCCCCCATCTGTCTGTTTTATCACTTGATCTATGTATTTATCTGTCAGTTTCTCGGGGGTTTGTTCTTTTGTTTTCTCATGGTCGGCGTTTGTTTTTTTTTCTCGACTTACGCATTCATAAAAAGGATTGCATTTTGTATTACTCTAATGGCTTTGGTATATAGTTCTTGGTTTCTCCACCTCTTTTGAATCATCTTGCATTTTATTGTTGCTTGTTATTTGTTTCCTGGATTCAAGAAGTCATAATGAATTGGCTTTTCTTCAGCACAGGTACTGCAGTTCAAAATGCATGCCAATTTATACTCTCTCTCTCTCTCTCTCTCTCTCTCTCTTATATTAATCAATTAAAAATTAGTATGGGTTCTATGAGGAAATAAGCATAGATAAAAAGGAAGGGCTACATTTGGATGGTCAGTCTCGACATTGTAATTATTTGATGTGTTCGTATTGATATGATGGTCAGTCTCAACATTGTAATTATTTGATGTATTCGTATTGATATGATGGGTTTTGATGTTGAGGCATAAATAATTATTTCAGGATTCATCTGTACTTCAGTATGTGTTTGTATTGAGATGATGTGTGTTGATGTTACATGTGTAAATATTTATTATATGATTTATCTGTTCTTTGTTTTCTGTGCACTGTCCAAACCTTGGAGATGAACGACTGAAAAAAAGGCACATTACCCCCTTGTCACATGTACTTTAAGCGAAAGACAAAGAGCCAAAATGTTGCAAATCTTTTATTAGTTTATGTTGTTTCAATTCTGTTTTTTTCTTATTCCATTTTTATCTATTTTGCACCATTTTGTTCTAATTAGTATCTACTATGTCACCAGAGCTTTTCAGCTAATGACATGAAACACTTCAGTGTGTTCAGTGTTCTCTCTCTCCCTCTGTCTGTCTCTCTCTCTTTTCTCTCTTTGAGAACAGACGTGTGCATCGTCACACACGCACACACACACACACACGCACACAGATGTGTACGTACAGCCATGCACTTGATCCTAATGGTCAAAGTGAGAGAGAGAGAGAGAGAGAGAGAGCTCATGGAAGAGAATTATTTGTAGAAGTTACTGCAGGAATATTGTAGCCACAAGGAAACACGTCAACACGCTAAGCATAAAATAGGCTTGGCACGGAAAGGGACAAAGTGGCCTCTGGACCTTGCCTGCAATACGCTGTTTCGTTTCAGCCCCTCTCACATAACTGTAGCTGAATGGATGATTTCCAAAGGCTCTGGTATCGTGATGTGAACAGAAGCTTTTTTTTCTTTTTTTTTTTCCTTTTGCATTCGTGGGCTGCAACTCCCACGTTCACTCGTATTATACGCGAGTGGGCTTTTACGTGTATGACCGTTTTTAACCCGCCATGTAGGCAGCCATACTCCGCTTTCGGGGGGTGTGCATGCTGGGTATGTTCTTGTTTCCATAAACCACCGAACGCTGACATGGATTACAGGATCTTTAACGTGCGTATTTGATCTTATGCTTGCGTATACACATGAAGGGGGTTCAGGCACTGGCAGGTCTGCACATATGTTGACCTGGGAGATCGTGAACAGAAGCAGAGTGCTTGACCTTTGGTGATTTTTTTCTTCAACAGGGTTGCATAGCAAGAGAAAGACTAGTACCAATTTGATAGTGTCAGGAAAGCATGCAGTGTTATTTCGGAACAGTAGGACAAAAATGGAGAGGGTACAGGCAAAAACCTGTTCACTGAAGCTTACTGATGTCATTCAGCAATGATGAAGGAAAATAACTGGTGTTTGTCTTCTCTCACAAGATTTTTTTTTTTTTTTTAATATCTTTTCTTAATTATTGGACTTGGTGCCATAAGCAGTTTCAAGACATTCGAGGAGAATTCAGTGATAAATAGGTGCAACATTTTTTGTTTTCTTATGCAGTGGAACAGAAACTTGGTTTTCGTCTGTTTTTATGCAGATGCAGTTTGGTATGCATGATTAGAGGAGGACTGTTTTTTTCTTTTCCTTTTTTCTTTTTTTTTTTTTTGTGTTATAGTGTTTTGTGTTCAAATCCCATTGACAACATTTCAAAGGTGGAGATTGGGTATTTTTCAGTCTGTGAGGTCAACATTTATGCAGACCTGCATCTCTCTCTCTCTCTCTCTCTCTCTCTCTCTCTCTCTCTCTCTCTCTCTCTCTCTCTCTGTGTATATATATATATATATATATATATATATATATATATATATATATATTACACATAGGGACGATCACATATGTATGTCTAATATCCTGTTATCAATGTTGGCGTTAGGTGAGTTACGGAAACACAAACATACCCAGATGCACACCCCTGAAAGTATGGCTGCATATATGGCAGGGTAAAATGACTACTATTTGTAAAACTAAAAGCCCAGCCATGAATATGGGTGAACATGGAAGTTCAGCCCATGCTGGGTGAAAAGATCCTCAGTTTTAGGTAAAGACTAAAAGAGTATATGTTTTACAACATGCAATAACACATCTTTGTGTGGTGTCCTATGATAAGCAGACGAGGTAAATAAGCATGTTACTGATGTTCAGATATTTGATAGAGATGGAAGATTTGAAATAGGTCTAAAGACATTATTTCTAAAGTGTTTTGGACAGTCCCAATTGTCAGATAAATATTTATTCACAATATCTTGAAAGAAGACATTGGCATTTTCTGTCCAAAGTGTGGCTGGAACTGGATCAGGTTTTTGTATTTGTATTTGTATTTCTTTTTATCACATCAGATTTCTCTGTGTGAAATTCGGGCTGCTATCCCCAGGGAGAGCGCGTCGCTGCACTACAGCGCCACCCATTTTTTTGTATTTTTTCCTGTGTGTAGTTTTATTTGTTTTTCCTATCGAAGTGGATTTTTCTACAGAATTTTGCCAGGAACAACTCTTTTGTTGCCGTGGATTCTTTTACGTGCGCTAAATGCATGCTGCACACGGGACCTCGGTTTATCGTCTCATCCGAATGACTAGCGTCCAGACCACCACTCAAGGTCTAGTGGAGGGGGAGAAAATATCGGCGGCTGAACCGTGATTCGAACCAGCGCACTCAGATTCTCTCGCATCCAAGGCGGATGCGTTACCTCTAGGCCATCACTCCACTGAGCAGGCTTTGGCTCTGTACTGTGGCGATATACTCTGTCAAAGGGAGAGCAGCGCAAATTTTCACACACAGAGAAACTTGACAAACAATACATAAAATCAATTCTGTAGTTTTGTTGTGTAGTTTTGTTTGATAGATACAAATTGATAATTGTTCTAATGATAATGGTTTTGGAGATGTGTGTATGAGAGCGACACTCAGTGGATATTTGAGGGTGATGTGCGTATGTATATGCATGTCACTTGTTAAACCTGACTGAATGACATGGGTAATGAATGATGAGCGCTAGACAGCAGCTTTCAGTCAGTTCTACCCAGGAAGGTAGCCCTTTGTGCAAATGACTCTGCGTTGGTAAAGTGCATAGAGTTAGGTCTCTGACGGAGGATAGGTGCTATGAAGTATCAGTAATAATAATAATAATAATGATAATGTTCATGGCAATTTGTGTACGTGCATGTGTGTATTTGTAGAGCACTTCGAGCGAGTCTCTGACGGAAGATAGGCGCTATAATGTATCAGTGATAATGATATGATGATATTCATGGATTTTTTTCTTTTCTTTTTTTTTTTATCTGTGTGATAGCGTCATTCAATGAAGGGTGTGACGGAGCGCACGGTGTACCAGTACCACTACACGGAGTGGCCGGACCACGGCGTGCCTGACTACACTCTGCCCGTCCTGGAGTTTGTGCAGAAATCTGCCGCCTGCAACCCTCCGGACGGAGGCCCCATCGTTGTGCACTGCAGGTAGGCAGGCGTCAGATGTGTGGAACCGCTCACACAGCCAGGAGTTTGTGGAGTGATGGCCTGGCGGTGAGGCGTCCGCCAAGGAAATGAGAGAGTGTGAGCACATGCGATTGAATCCCACACTCCCCAGTGTTTTCTCCACCTCCTCCACTGGACCTTGAGTGATGATCTAGGTGCTAGTCGTTTGGGTGAGATGATAAACCAAGGTCCCATACATAGCATACGCTTAGCATGTGTAAAAGAACCCATGGCAACAAAATGGTTGTCCCTGGCAAAATGCTGCAGAAAATTCACTTTGATATGAAAACAAATACACTTGCAGACAGAAAAAAAAGAAAGAAAAAAAAAGTGGGTAGCACTACGTTGTAGTGATGTGCTCTCCCAGGGGAGACCTGACGAGTCTGAATTTCACACAGAAAAATTGGGTGTGGCAAAGAATAATACAATACAAGGTTTGTGAGAGTGAGACAAGTCAATATGCAAGGGCTGTCTAAGAGACAAGTGTTTCAGGAAGCCAGGCAGATGGCATCTAATGAAAGCTATGTTTTAGCCAAGCATTATAAGCTGCTTCCATGTGGGCTAGTTGGCCTTTGGGAACCATCCCAACACAGACTGTCCTAAAACCCTCTTGGCCAAGAGAGTGGGGATGTAACTTGGGCAATACACTCTCGACTATAATCAAATTCTAGCCCAAATAGTCGGAACAGCAGTTGCCTCCTCTGCTGTTCTGATGGTCATAGTCGGACACGACTTACTATCATATATATATATATAAGCTGCTTCCATCAGGACAATGCTAAAGAACTTTTTCAACTGAAATCCTGAGCTCAGAAGACCTTTATCCCATATTCAGTTCACCCACCTATTTGATTCTTAAGAGCCAGATGTGTGTGTGTGTGTGTGTGTTTGAGTACATTGGAGAGTGCATGCATAACAGTTTGTACTTTGTTTTATTTTCTCAAAGAAGCTATTTTTGATAGTGTCAAGCTGAAAATGTGGCAATGTTCAGAATGAACGTGCACTATGATTTGTGCAATGTTATCGTTTGTGTCTTTCAGCTTGTGTACAATAATAATTCATTACAAGAAGTGAATATACACAATACTTTAATATGAATCTCTCACCTGTTTATTGCGGTCATGTTTGACGTTTTTGTATTGCATACTTGTCAATGTATGTTTTTCACCTGATATAATTTCTCTTATAATGATAAGATGATAAAGTTATTCTTATCGTATCATATCTTATCTTGCTTATCTTATACAATACAGTACAATACAATACAATACAGTAGGTGGGTTTGTGAAATGCAATTACAATAGGTGGGTTTATGAAAACGAAAAGAAAAGTCATTTCTGAATGATCATCATAAGAAGTAAATCAAACAAATAAACAAATGTTTCCTGCATCAGTTGATCATTTATTGGAAAACAGATAATTGTGCATGTATGTGTGTGTGTGTGTGAGTGCATGTGATTTATTCCCTATTCCCTTTTCTGTTGTTTTTTTTTGTTGTTGTTGTTATTTTCGGACCGGTGAAGCAAGTCTCACATACAACATGCAGCACTTAAAAATTGAAAACTTTTTTCTTTAATGCTCTGTGGACTTGCATGCAACCGCTTAAAAAAAAAAAAAAAAAAGGAGAGAGAAAAAAAGGCAGTTTACTAACTTGATCCACTGTTGCTGTGGTTGCGTTGCAGTGCTGGTGTGGGAAGGACGGGGACGTACATCCTGATCGACAGCATGATCCGGAAGATAGGGGACCAGGGCACCGTGAACATCCCTGGGTTCACCCTGCACATCCGGCGCCAGAGAAACCTGCTGGTGCAGACTGAGGTACCTCACTGCCCTCTTTCACCTCACACTGTGCAGAACACACAACACTGGAGACTGATGTAGAGATACGTGCACATGATTGATTGCTTTGTCTCTCTCTGTCTCCATTGCTCTCCCCCCCCTCTCTCTCTCTTTCTCTCTGTCTCTTCTCTTTCTCTCACACACACATGTATACACACACATGCACAAAGTCAGACAGAGACATACACAGATATACACACACACACACACACCCTCATGCACACACACTTGTGTACACACACACACACACACACACGCACACACACACACACACGTTGCATACAGACACATTGTATACACACATACATACATATCTACATGTATTCTCTATTTCTTTGTCGCTTTTCCACAGTTCTATGCCCACTGGCATAGTTTTATACCTTTCATGGAACCTGCCGTTTCAGTGACAAAGAAAACAGAAAACAAAAAGCTCAGTGGCAGTGTTTTTGTTTTTGTTTGTTTGTTTTCCCAGAGAAATGTGGACACGAAAAAGATGGTAATTGTGTATACCATAGACAGATGAATGATTTTAATTTCCATGAAACTGAATTCCCACTGCTTCATGTGTGCAGTTTAAACTTTGATCCTTTTCTGTCTATTTCCGGCTGATTCTCACAGTGGCTGTCATCCCTTTCAGGACCAGTACATGTTTATTCATGATGCCCTGGTGGAGTACTTGATGGGCGGGGGTCAGACGGAGATTACTGACGAAAGCATTCCCACTTACGTTGCTTCTCTCACGTCCTCATCCAACGGTGTGGTTCCTCACGATGGTCAGATCTTTGACACCTGCAGCATGCTGGAGAAACAGTTCAAGGTAACACTCAGAGTCTGAATGAATCCCTTTGTCATATCAGAGAAACTAAGAGCAGTGAAGTCTGTGGTGCATACAGATTGCATGTAGAACAGTAGGAGATGGATTCGTGTATTAAGTGTATGAAAGAAAAGAGACTGTGTGTGTGTCAGAGAGAAAACTTTGAGGTGATTGATAGTGATGAGGTGATGCAGGGATAGTTGCTTGATGTGTATATTAGTCTTTTGTGAAGGACTATGACTCTCAGACTAGAAGGCAAGATTTCATGAGCTGTTAGTGCTGCAGCCTTTGGGGCTGGTTGGCTTTTGGGAACCATCCCCAACACCGACATGTCCTAAAAACCCTCTTGGCCAAGAGAGTGGGGATGCAATTTAGGCCAGTCACTCTTCACTATTATCAAATTGTAGCCCAGATATCTAGTCAAGACGGCAGTTGCCGCCTCTGCTTTCTTGATGGTCTTAGTTGGAAGTGACAGTAATACATAATAGAGGGATGAGATAACGCCATGGTCATTATTTAGCATGTACACATCCTTTCCTGAACACAGAAACATACACAAAATGCATAAATGAATACATGCTCACTGCAGGCTTTTATGCACAAATATGCCCATGTACTCAGTTGCATCTTCAAGGTCTGAGGGGTACACCTGCACCCATCCGACGAATGAGAAGTACACGGGCACTTTTAGTTTATGAATCAGATACATGTCAGTAAGAAGGCAAGAAGTGTATTGAAATATGTGTGTTCTGTCCCTTATCAGTCACTGCCGTTTCATTTTTATATTCCCCTGCCTGACTTTTGAAACTCGTGCCATCAGAGATTGCCAATTTAAAAATTCTAGAATTGCATTCCATCATTGTATTCCACAATAGTTTGAAGTACTATAATAATAATAATAATAATAATAGTAAACTAGTGCCATCAGAGATTGCCAGTTTAAAAATTCTAGAATTGCATTCCATCATTGTATTCCGCAATAGTTTGAAGTACTCTAATAATAATAATAATACATAGTTGTTCTGTGGCAAACATGCCTTAAAAAAGCATAACAACTGCTATCTGACAATGGAAAACATCCAGTGTGTTGATATGAATGCAAAAGCACACTAAAGATTATAAAAGCTATGAAGTAAATAAGGCTTAGATTAAAACAAAATGCATTTCATAGAACACACACACACACACACACACACACACACACACACACACACACACACACACACATAAATGTCCCTCCCTTACAGACACACACACTGACATTAAATATCAACTGCACTAAAAACAAAATTGCATAAGCATTAAAATATTTCTTATTTTCTAACATAGAATTCTGTTCGGACATACTAATATGCCTACATGCTTACACACATGTACCAGAGCTCTGTAACCTCACAAACACACGCACACACATACATACATACACACACACACACACACACACACACACACACACACACACACACACACACACACACAATTCTTGATAAAGTTTCTAGAGTGCATTTCTGATAACTGTGAATGGTATGAATCGACACAGCTGGCGACAGTCTACTTGCCAAGTGAAGACGACATGTCTTGTGCCCTGAAAGCAGTCAACTGCGAGAAGAACCGTAACCCCGACTTTGTTCCTGTCAACTTGAAACGCGTCATCCTGCCCGCTCGGCCAGGCATTGAGGGATCAGAATATATCAACGCCACTTACCTGCAGGTAATTGTCTGGGGGACCCTGGTTGAAGCAGCTCTGTGTATCTAGGTTGGCTGGGTGTGTTCAAGTGGAGGAAGCATGTGTGTGTGTGTTGTGATTGAAACCAGTCATAAGTGTGCTGGCATGATTGAGGCAAGTTTGTTTTGCTTTTTTTTATGATTGAAACAGGAGTGGGTTGTTGTTGTTGGGTTGTTTTTTTGTCCATGCTCATCGAAAATAGCCTGTTTGATTTCTGCAGGTAGAATAACAAAATAAATCTGACTGTGTGTGAGAGAGAGAGAGTGTTTAGTGTATGAATGTACACGCCTGTGTGTGAAAATAATGGCATGCAACAGTGTTGAAGTGGAGTGTGTGTGGTGTTGCAGGGCTACAGGAAGTCTGACGAGTTCATCCTGACACAGTATCCCCTGGAGTCCACCAAGGAGGACTTCTGGCGCATGGTGTGGGACCGCAACAGTCCCGTCATCATCGTCCTCACCTCCCCTGACGATGAGGTGAGACATTAATGAGGATTGTTGGTTCCACTGTTCTAGGCTATCCTTTCTTTGTACGTCCCCATTTCACCGCACCACGTCCTCCCCCCCTTCCACACGCACACACATACACACATCACTTGACTAATACTGCTTAAAAGTGGAAAGATGTTCAGTTAGATAGAAAAGAGGTAAGACCATCAGGTTGAGTTGAACAACATTTTGGCTGTTGCCCCAGAGGTTAAGTTGTTCAGGCCTTGGTTTGGTGAAGGTTGTGTTGTTTGAGGGGGTGTGAGTCCTGACTGACTGTCGGAAGGAGGGAGGGGGTATGGGGGTTCATCTGGCATTTGGAGTTGAGCCCTGATTGAGGTTAGAATCTACTTTAAAGGTTGAAGGTCCCTTGTTATTATACAGTCTTCAGGGCAGTTGAATTCATATCCACTGCGTCGAGGGCTGGGCATAGGAAGGCAGGGCCCAACCCTATTTTTCTACCGTTTTAACCTTCCCCAACCAGGTCAGGTCCCCATTCACACCAGGGTGGAGTGAGGAAGACTGGGAGTAAAGTGCCATTCCCAACGGCACAACAGGGCCGAAACGAAACAGGGCCTCAAACCCTGATCACTGGGAAACACTGGATCACAAGTCCAACGCCTGATTCCTCTATGGTGGCTCCAGTATCAGCTCACTTAAAAAATTCTCTTTGTGCCCTATGTCTTTTAACTGTCACTACTGGAGATGTCTACTGTTGCCTATCGTGTGCTGTCTTAGCAAGCTTCACCCCGGGTATAACTGTTCTCCCTCATTTTGTGTGTGTCTGTGTGCGTGTGTGTTCTGTTTCAACCGTTCAGATTAGAATTTACATTTTGCTAATGTTAATGCTAAGCAGAGGCTTTGCAGAAAAGTATTTTTTGTAGACAGCATAGTGAAAGATTACAGTGCATGTTTGTCAGTTAGAAATAGACATGGACAAGTGTTGTGTACGGCCATGGTGTCTGTCCTCTCACTTTCCTTACCTGTGTCATTACTGTGTATCATGTGCAAATTAAGTGACAGGCATTCCTGAATTTTCACAGCTGATGAGTTTTTCATGTTTCTAACCAACCGGTGTTCATTAGTTTTTATCATTTATTGATCCTATGGCAAGACTGAAAGGCTACTTTGTTTCTTTGCAGATGTCTGTGGCTTTCTTTCCACAAAATTAGGAATTAATAGTTGTCTGTACCGAGTACTGGTTTCTGCAGTTACAGACTGTTTACTTTGAGTTGGGTTCAAATTCAGGGCAGTGTAGCGTGTCAGGAATATTGTGCATATGTTTTAAGGCTGGTTAGTTATTCATGTCTGAACTACTGGGCACCATCTTGCTTTGTGACATCGGAAAGGGTCAGTCGTCTGTGCCTGGAGAAGGGAAAGGAAAGGAAAGCCACTTTTTAATTTTCCATTTCACCTTCCCCCCCCCCCCCCCCCTATTGTTCAGTGATATTCATATTGTTTTGGTACATGCTTTGGCTTGAGAACCAGTTTCTTCTTTTTCTTCTTCTCATTTGTCAGATGAGAACCAGTTCAAGTACACTGAACACTGAATTGTTCATTATTACATCAGCCATAGGCCCTGATGCAAACATTACAGGGTTGGACGCAGTGCTGATATTTAAAACATGAACAGTGTGGGTACAGAAGCTTACTGTTGGTTTGCAGGAGTTTGTGGAGTTCTGGCCGGAGAAGGGCAACTCTGTGGAGGTGGACGCGGGCAACTTCAAGCTGTCCATGAGGGATGACCCTGTAGAGGAGCAGGACTGTGTCACCAGGGAGTTCATTCTGGAGTCCATTCAGGTCAGAGATGTGGCTGGCTGTTGAGGGTGGTTAGAAAGTAGTGTGTGGTCATGTGCGCATGCGGGGAGTGGATGGGTGTATGGCGTGTGGTATATGTAGTTGTGAGTGTGTGGTGTGGTGTAGTTTTTGTTTTGTTTTGTTTTGTTTTGTATTTCTTTTTTATCACAACAGATTTCTCTGTGTGAAATTCGGGCTGCTCTCCCCAGGGAGAGCGCGTCGCTATACCACAGCGCCACCCATTTTTTTTGTATTTTTTCCTGCATGCAGTTTTATTTGTTTTTCCTATCGAAGTGGATTTTTTTTTTTCTACAGAATTTTGCTAGGAACAACCCTTTTGTTGCCGTGGGTTCTTTTACGTGCGCTAAGTGCATGCTGCACACGGGACCTCGGTTTATCGTCTCATCCGAATGACTAGCGTCCAGACCACCACTCGAGGTTTAGTGGAGGGGGAGAAAATATTGGCGGCTGAGCCGGGATTTGAACCAGCGCGCTCAGATTTTCTCGCTTCCTAGGCGGACGCGTTACCTCTAGGCCATCACTCCACATAGTTGTGGGCGTGTGGTGTGGTGTGTGATATGTGAAGGTGCATGGTGTGTGTGTGTGTGTGTGTAGTATGGTGTGTGATGTATGTGTGGTGTGGGTGTACATGTTTGGTGTATGTGTGGTGTGTGTGTGTAACAGTATGGATCTTGTTTTAGCACCCATTCATGTAAACATTTGATGATTGTATGAATGCTGTTTTCAAGGTGCTTTTTAAAAACAAACAAAAATGGTGGTAAAATTTCTAAGGTTTGGGAAGACTTTGGAAATTTGTCTTTTTGTCATTTTCACACAGCGTAACAAAGAATAGGGTAGAAAAAGGACAGAATGCTCTCCACTCTTTAAGTGTAATATGATCAGTTCATCATTGTCTTCTAGCATGTCTATTCAGATTATTGTTCTCAAGTTCAGCATTATTGAATACTTCATGTCATCTACTATGGAAAAAAAAAAGAGCAGATGGCTGACTTATGCCTAAACCCAATATGTGTAAAAAGAAACATTAACATAAAAGGAAATAAACAAACGAGTAAATATTTTGAAGTGAAAGATACATAGAAGACAAATGATTGAAATAAACCAAGAAAAAAAAAGTGCCACACTTAGGGAACGGGTGCACCCAGCTGTAACGTCAAAACATTGTCCTTGCGCTAAAAGTAACTCCTTGACATTGTCTCCAACAGTATGACTACATCTTCATGACCAAAGTGGTGAAGGTGAACTACTGGCCTGACACTGACCCTCCCCAACACAACATCTACAACCTGATAGAGGCGGCCATCGACTGGCAGAGAGCCAATGACATCGGGCCCGTCATCATCATGGACAGGTCAGTCCTGGGCTGGACAAATTGTTACCCATCATCATTCTGTCTTTCTTGTAAGACAGTTTTTGACTCACTTGTGTAAACAAAGTGAGTCTATGTTTTAACCCAGTGTTCGGTTGTCTCTGTGTGTGTGTGTGTGTGTGTCCGTGTGTCTGTGTGTCCGTGGTAAACTTTAACATTGACATTTTGTCTGCAAATACTTTGTCAGTTGACACCAAATTTGGCATAAAAATAGGAAAAATTCAGTTCTTTCCAGTCATCTTGTTTAAAACAATATTCCACCTCTGGGATGGGCACAAAAAAATAAAAAAGAAGCCGAATTATATGCAAACTGCATTTACTGTTATATTTATATTTTGGGTATTCTCTAAACTTGGCACTTTGACCTCTTATTCTGACACAACAACAAGAGGAGTCATTATTATCATTTTTTGTTCAAACAGGAACTTCTTTTGCTAAGCATGGAATTTTTATTTATTTTGCAAAGGTTTTGGTGCAGATAGTAAAAAAGGGAAATTACTCTGTAATTAATGCTAGGGGACTTAATTTATCACAAGTGAGTCTTGAAGGCCTTGCCTCTCTTGTTTTGTTTGTTGTTGTTGTTTTCGGTGCTGCCCCATCATCTGCATTGTTTCAGTGGCATTACTCCTGCACCGTGCATTCTGAGTCCGCCATACACAGCCACATCGGGGCCCATCTGTCCCAGTCCCAGCATCAGAAGTCCACAAGGAACTATCGATGTTAGGTCATCGGGAGGCCACACACCAAATGATATTCTGTACTTAAGTGATGTTCAGTGGTGCCTGTTCTGATCAAACGTACTTAAGACATCACTTACTAAGCCCCCTGCTGATGACAGTATTGTTGTATGATAGGATCGCCATGGTTTGGACATGTAACAAGGTCCAGTGGCTTTGCTAAAACAATCCTGCAAGGACCTGTTGAGGGTGGGAGATGAAGGGGAAGACAGAGAGAACGATGGACTGACAGCATTGCAGAATGGACAGGAAAAGCATTTGCAGAGACCCAGGTTTTAACTCACACCTGGTACACCTGTAGGAATCTGGTGAACAGTCCTTATGTGCAGCACCCCTGATTACTCTTCACAGAGTTGAGGGAGAAGATGAAGGATTGTCATGAAGTTACGCTTGTGTTACTTCCTGTCATCGTGGAAGTCATGGGGATTTGTTTTATTTCATTTTTGTTGCCTTGATTGATATTGATGTTTGTTTCTCTGAAAAGGGAATGTCTGTTTTTTTTCAATTTCATTATTGTTACTACTGTTCTCTTGCTTTCGGTGTATTGAGTTTTTTTGTATTTTAACGTTGGTTTTTATACATACATGTACCTTTTGATCTTCTTAGTGTCCTTGTAAAGCGCATCATTCTCTTTAGTTAGGCAGTATGTAAACATTCTATGATAAAAGGATTATGTGTGTGTTGTGGTGTTAACCGATGGACTGTGTGTCAAGGGATGGAGGGGTGTGTGTGTTGTGGTGTTAACCGATGAACTGTGTGTCAAGGGATGGAGGGGTGTGTGTGTTGTGGTGTTAACCGATGGACTGTGTGTCAAGGGATGGAGGGGTGTGTGTGTTGTGGTGTTAACCGATGGACTGTGTGTCAAGGGATGGAGGGGTGTGTGTGTTGTGGTGTTAACTGATGGACTGTGTGTCAAGGGATGTAGTGTTGGTGTTAACTGATGGACTGTGTGTCAAGGGATGGAGGGGTGTGTGTGTTGTGGTGTTAACTGATGGACTGTGTGTCAAGGGATGTAGTGTTGGTGTTAACTGATGGACTGTGTGTCAAGGGATGGAGGGGTGTGTGTGTTGTGGTGTTAACTGATGGACTGTGTGTCAAGGGATGGAGGGGTGTGTGTGTTGTGGTGTTTAACTGATGGACTGTGTGTCAAGGGATGGGGTTGGTGTTAACGATGGACTGTGTGTCAAGGGATGGAGGGGTGTGTGTGTTGTGGTGTTAACGATGGACTGTTTGTCAAGGGATGGAAGACGGTGTAGTGATGTTATGGGTTGGTGTTAACTGATGGACTGTGTGTCAAGGGATGGAGGGTGTGGTGTTACTGATGGACTGTGTGTCAAGGGATGGAGGGGTGTGTGTGTTGTGGTGTTAACTGATGGACTGTGTGTCAAGGGATGGAGGGGTGTGTGTGTTGTGGTGTTAACCGATGGACTGTGTGTCAAGGGATGGAGGGGTGTGTGTGTTGTGGTGTTAACTGATGGACTGTGTGTCAAGGGATGTAGTGTTGGTGTTAACTGATGGACTGTGTGTCAAGGGATGGAGGGGTGTGTGTGTTGTGGTGTTAACTGATGGACTGTGTGTCAAGGGATGGAGGGGTGTGTGTGTTGTGGTGTTAACTGATGGACTGTGTGTCAAGGAATGGAGGGGTGTGTGTGTTGTGGTGTTAACTGATGGACTGTGTGTCAAGGGATGGAGGGGTGTGTGTGTTGTGGTGTTAACCAATGGACTGTGTGTCAAGGGATGGAAGGGTGTGTGTGTTGTGGTGTTAACCGATGGACTGTGTGTCAAGGGATGGAGGGGTGTGTGTGTTGTGGTGTTAACTGATGGACTGTGTGTCAAGGGATGGAAGATCGGTGTTAACTGATGGACTGTGTGTCAAGGGATGGAAGGTTGGTGTTAACTGATGGACTGTGTGTCAAGGGATGGAGGGTTGGTAATAACTGATGGACTGTGTGTCAAGGGATGGAGGGTTGGTAATAACTGATGGACTGTGTGTCAAGGGATGGAGGGTTGGTAATAACTGATGGACTGTGTGTCAAGGGATGGAGGGGTGCGGGCTGGCCGGTTCTGTGCCCTGTGGGCCCTGCGAGATCAGCTGATCCTGGACAAGGTGGTGGACGTCTACCAGCTGGTCAAGCTCTACCACCTGAAGAGGCCTGGCATCGTTGGGTCACAGGTAAAAGAACCCATGACAACGAGAGGGTTTTAATAAAGTCCATGGCCACATTTTGTAGCAAAATCCACTTTGATAGGAAGACAAATACGCTTGCAGGCAAGAAAATGAAAGGGGGTGGTGGTGCACTGTTGCGATGCACTCTCCCCGGGGAGAACAGCCCAAATTTCATTGAGAAATCTGTTGTGACTAAGATTTATGCAATGCAATGCAGTGCAATACAATGCAGTACAATACAATACAGCACAAGACAAATCAAGACACCACACTACGCCACACCACACCACACCACACTACACTACACTACACTACACTACAGCACAAGACACTACACTACACCACACCACACCACACCACACTACACCACACTACAGTACAATACAATACAATCCCTCACTGAACTCAGGCCGTGGTCAGGAGCATTGATTTGCAGTAGTGGAGAGTTGACCGAGGGTTGGATCTACTGGAATTAATTACTGCTGGGCTACCCAGTTTTATTAGTGTTTTGGGGGAAGGGGAGTGTCCTGATATTTTTGGGAGCATATGTTATTATTTTAATCATTAAAAAACAAAAGGAAGACTGTTATGGAAAGATGAACTTTATTACCTTGTGCTGTATTGAACAGCTTTTGATATTCTGTTTGAATTTTTTTAGGTTTTTTAAATAATTTGATGAGCCCACTTGTCCACAAACGCCTTTCAATATTTTGTTTGAATTATCATTTTGATATTAATTTTCTTGTTGAGCCCAGTGATTTTTGTTCTTTTAAATTAATTTTCTTGTTGAGCCCAGTGATTTTTCTTCTTTTAAATGTTTAGTTTGAAAGTGGACATTATTTCTATATTAATTTTTTCTGTGACTTCAGACTTAGTTTGGTTCTCATGAGCATTACCGGTGTAGTTCAGTTCTCTTGAGCATTACCAGTGCATTATGCACTGTGTTTCTGAGCCAGTTATTTACATGTTGTTTTTTTAATCCCAGTTTTCCATACTGGCACCCAGTTTCTTTTTGGGAAGTCCAGCATTAGAAGATTGCCGTATCTTCAGATTGTGTGTATTGAGCCACAAGCTGTGGTTATTTACGGCAGAGGGTGTGTTGATATGCGTGTTGGTTGTGGCCACAAGCCATGGTTACTGACATGAAAGGGTGTGTCAAAGTGTGTGTTGATTATGACCACAAACCATGGTTACTGACGGCAGAGGGTGTGTTGACATGTGTGTGTTGGTTAAGGCCACAAGCAATGGTTACTGCCGGCATCGACATGTGTAATTTTTATGACCACAAGCCATGGTTACTGACAGCAGAGGGTGTGTTGACATGTATGTTGGTTATGGCTACAAGCCATGGTTACTGACAGCAGAGGGTGTGTTGACATGTGTCTTGGTTATGGCCACAAGCCATGGTTACTGACAGCAGAGGGTGTGTTGACATGTATGTTGGTTGTGGCCACAAGCCATGGTTACTGACGGCAGATGGGTGTGTTGACATGTGTGTTGGTTATGGCCACAAGCCATGGTTACTGACAGCAGAGGGTGTGTTGACATGTGTGTTGGTTATGGCCACAAGCCATGGTTACTGACAGCAGAGGGTGTGTTGACATGTGTCTTGGTTATGGCCACAAGCCATGGTTACCGACAGCAGATGGGTGTGTTGACATGTGTGTTGGTTGTTGCCACAAGCCATGGTTACTGACAGCAGATGGTGTGTTGACGTGTATGTTGGTTATGGCTACAAGCCATGGTTACTGACAGCAGAGGGTGTGTTGACATGTGTGTTGGTTATGGCCACAAGCCATGGTTACTGACAGCAGAGGGTGTGTTGACATGTATGTTGGTTATGGCCACAAGCCATGGTTACTGACAGCAGAGGGTGTGTTGACATGTGTCTTGGTTATGGCCACAAGCCATGGTTACTGACAGCAGAGGGTGTGTTGACATGTGTCTTGGTTATGGCTACAAGCCATGGTTACTGACAGAAGAGGGTGTGTTGACATGTGTCTTGGTTATGGCTACAAGCCATGGTTACTGACAGCAGAGGGTGTGTTGACATGTGTCTTGGTTATGGCCACAAGCCATGGTTACTGACAGCAGAGGGTGTGTTGACATGTGTCTTGGTTATGGCCACAAGCCATGATATACTGACATCAGAGAGTGTCTTTGACATGTATGTTGGTTATGGCCACAAGCCATGGTTACTGAAGGAAGAGGGTGTGTTGATGAATGTGTGTTGGTTAAATGGCCACAAGCCATGGTTACTGACTGCATGGGGTGTGTTGACATGTATGTTGGTTATGACCACAAGCAATGGTTGTCATGGTTACTGACAGCAGAGGGTGTGTTGACATGTGTGTTGGCTATGGCCATAAGCAATGGTTGTCATGGTTACTGACAGCAGAGGGTGTGTCGACATGTGTGTGATGGTTATGGCCACAGACCATGGCCATTAACTTGTGTATTGGTTATGACCATACGCCATGGCCATTGACTTGTGTGTTGGTTATGGCCATGAGCCATGCTTGCTGACGGCAGAGGGTGTGTTGACATGTATGTTGGCTATGGGCATAAGCAATGGTTGTCATGGTTACTGACAGCAGAGGGTGTGCCGACAGGTGTGTGATGGTTATGGCAACAGACCATGGCCATTGACTTGTGTATTGGTTATAGCCATGAGCTATGCTTGCTTATGGCATAGGGTGTATTGACGTGTGTGTGTGTGTGTTGGTTATGGCCACAACCACAAGTTACAGACAGTGGAGGGTGTGTTGACGTGTATGTATTGGTTATGGCCACAAGCCATGGTTACTGATGGTGTCAACATGTGTGTATTGGTAATGGCCACAAGCCATGGTAATGGTTACTGACTCAGAGGGGTGTGTGGACAGGATGACCTGCTGTACCTGTACAAGGCCCTGGCCTGCCTGAGGGAGAACCTGCAGGTGGAGGACTCGGTTAGCTCCTCCTCCCCCCGCCACCACACCGCGTCCATACGCAAGAACGGCACCTTGCCTCGCTCCTCCACCCTCCAGAACAGCTCCAACAAGAACGAGACCAACATCTGAAGCGCCAGCTTGAGAAGTGTTTGTGTTGACCCTCAGCCGGATCCCACAGTGTGTGGGTGTGTGTGGGGTTTCCCTTGCTGATCCCACAGTGTGTGGGTGTGTGTGGGGTTTCCCTTGCTGATCCCACAGTGTGTGGGTGTGGGGGGGGGGGGGGGCGGTTCTCTTGCTGATCCCACAGTGTGTGGGTGTGTAGGGGTTTCCTCTGCCTCTGTGAACTCATGGACGTCCTTGACCTTTACATAAACCCAATGTGGTCCCTGGTGTTGCTCGGCAAACATCGTCTGTTGTGTTGATATTGCTGTGAAACTTTGGGGGGGTCTTGAACCAAGGAGCTCTGTATCAGTGGATTTCGTTTCTTAAGGACTTCGCTTGTGGTACGATCATGTTCAGGTGTCTTAGTTTGTGGAACAAGTGTGTTACTTTACTTTTCGCTTATCTTTGTTTTTTGGGGTTTTTTCTGAAACACAGGTGTGGAAATTAGGAAGAATAAACTGTTAAGGTCTCTGCTGAGTTTGCAATTTGTTTAAAGTACAGTATGAAATTGCAAAGCATGTTTGGTTACAAGCAGAAAATGTCAAGATCTCATTCAAATTGTCACATGATTTCCATGAGCCAGTCATCTCTTCAAAAGGATCATCATTTCATTGTGGGTTTTATTTTTGGGATGGGTAATTTTGACTTCTGATGGAAAAGATCTGCTCCCTTAACCACCACCATTTTGGATCCGTACCTAAGCATTTGTCACCATTCATTTGGAACCAAATCGTCATTTGAGCGATGTGTAGATAAAGACTGCGGATGCTTTTTTTCTTTATATTTTAGCCATTGGTGGCTAAGATGACAGATCTGAGACAGTAAGTCTGCTGCTCAGTTGGGATCACCACACATGTGTATGTATTCTATTGTGACGAGAGATCAAGTTAGCTTCCTTTGTGGACTGGATCAGTATGTGTAGTTTTGTTTGAACTGTCGACTCTTCACTCCAGCCACAGTGTAACAGTAGTAGATGTGCACCCCGATGAGATGTTTGATCAGTGCCGAGTTGATTTTTCAGTGTCGTGTGTCCTGCTCCATTTTGCTTACTATTCTGCACAGTTTTGTGTGTGTGTGTGTGTGGGTGGGTGTGCCGCTTTAAATGTGAAGTGTTATAGATGTGTAAAGACTGAACAAACTGCTCACCTTGTGACATTGATTAGATGGTGCTCTGATGCAAGATCTTGTGTTCTCCCTCAGTGACTTAAGAAACGGTGTGGTGACACGGATATCATTCGCCCACAGTTGTCTGTCATTGTGCATACAGTGACGCAGGTAATACTGACTTTCATGGGGAAAGATTTGGAGCTGGTGTGCTCTGGGGCAGAGTTGATGGCGACCATGTAGTGAGATTTCACTGTGTCAGCGAGGCGTGCAGTGAGGTGAGGTCTGGCTGACATCAGGCTGGTATGGGAAGCTTTGGATGGGAACTGGTCACTCTCCATAAATCATCAAAACCTTTCCTCCAAAGATGGTTCTGATTGCTTTTTGTTTTCTTTGCTCTGTCTTGGTTGGGTTTTTTTTGTTTTGGGGTTGTTGTTTTTTTTGTTTCTTTTTTGGTCATGATCGATGTGTTTTGTTTCATTGTTTATTTCTCAGTGTATTTGATTCTAATTATTTTCACTTGAAGTGTGAGCTTAAATGGACATGTGTACATTGTATGCAAACATAAGCTCTGTGTGTGTGTGTGTGTGTGTGTGTGTGCATGTGTGTGTGAGCACATCTTCAAAATGGATGTGTTTGGTGTCAAATGGAGATCACATTTGGTTTGTGTTTGTAACTGGATGAATACGAATGTGACTGCATATTAAGTTAAAGGATTTTCATTCCAAGTTTAATCTTTCCTAATTTTATATACTCAGGCTGTAAATTATGTTCCAGGCATGTTGTATACTACTGTTTATTAGTGAAGTTGAAGTGTTGAATGTGTTTACAGACTTCATGCTTATTGTAGACAATAGATTGTAGACTGTACACTTTGGTATTATTGATGCATGTCTGCTGTTTCACTGGTGTTAGTTGTGTGTAGTTAACGCAGCAAATGGTTATTTTTCAGGGTAAAAGTATTCATGTGGTTTTATGCTACTTTTTTAGTTGCTGTTTTTATGGTGTTGGCATTCTACATTATGGTTGTCCAAATCAGATTCCACTTTCTCAGTGTGTCAGCAGTTTTGAAACTGCATCTCTGTAAGTACTATATGAAAGAAGATGCTGTAAGGCACAGTTTCTTGCAGAACACTCCAGTGCAGATTTTCTCTATTGATCATGGAACAGAGGTATGTTTTCATAAAGTTCAGATCACACATTGAAAGGATCCGAAAAATGAAGTGGACAGAATTATTGATTTTTGGATAAGTGACAGATTTTTACAACTTTCTCACCTACTTCATAGTTAGCTGTGTCAAGGGACTGCCAGTGATGTGCTGTTACAGAAAGCTTTTATTTTTATCCACTTCAACACTGTTTGATCCTTGAAAGTATGGTTTCTCAGGGTGCAGTTCAGTTTTTCAGTTTCAGCATCAATGAGGTGTCAGAGCGTGTGGACAGACCTATATATATACTACACCACATCTGGTGTATAAAAAAAAAAAAGAAGAAAAGGTGCAGTTCATCAGAGTTAGAATCCAAGCTTTTTTTAAACTGTATTCAGACACTGGAATTTTGTCATGTATTCGCTTTTGCTGCACTGGAGGTTGTTTCCACCCAGTAACATTTTGTTTTTCTTTTCTAAAACGCATTTTGTCATGCCATACTTATTCTTGGGTTGTCATATCTACCAGGGTTGGGTTTTTTTTTTATTCACTTAGAGAAAAAAAGTGCTTCGAGTGGGTGGTTTGCTTAAACACTTAAAGGCTGTTTACATCTGTTCTGGATAAGTCATTGATGCAGAAGAAAAGTTCTACAGAGTGATTCATGCACATGGTTCTGGCAAAGTCATGCGAAGTGAAGGAAGCTGGGAAGGAAGAGCAGTCTTCTGAAAAGATCAGTGGTTTCCGCAAAAGCTTTTTGAACACATCGGTGAAGAAATATGTGTGCATCGTATTCCATCATCATTGCGCGCAACTGAGACACAAGTAAGTTTGCATCAGCTGTTAAACTTTAAGGTACAAAACTAGTGTCTCAACTTTGACCTTTCCATGGGACCATTAAGCAAGGTCATGGTCACTGATGTAAATATCACTGTTTAACTACCATGATATGATGAACATTTCAGGGAGGGTAGCGCTCAACAAGTATCCATTATTATTAGACCAGTATGAATGTGTGTTCACTGCTGTTGTTCAAATCTGCACTTTTTAAAACTTTTTTGGTGATTCATATAAAAACCAGGTGGGTATCACATGTTAGTCTTGAAGGCTTGTCTCTAATCTCTTCTTTTTTTCTCTTTTTTTTTTTTTTTTAATTTTTTTTTAGCTTTACTTCTGTTTACTTCTATTTGTAAAACCCACTCTAATATGTCCATGTGACCATCTATGTGTGTGTGTGCCAATAGTAAAACTTAATCAGTTAATTGTTGGCAATTTTTCAGCAACCACGATATTTTATTCATGAAACATTTTTCAACAGCACAACTACTGTATATGAATCAGTAATAACTGTATGCACAGAAGATTTTTTTTGTATGTACATACAAGGTTTTACAGCAGTTGGCTTTGACTTATTTGTTTTTAGCAATTCACTTGAATTTATCAAGAGAACTTGGTCATGTCTCAGAATCTGAGAGGAATGATATGGCCACAAGGTCCACAAGTTTTTGTGAGGAAGTTCTCTGTGTATCAAAAAGATAAAGATAAAATATGAAGAACATAATTGAACTGTAGTTGACACCGTAAGGTGTGCATGCAAAGATGTTGCTGCTGCTTAGAAAAAAATAAAAACAAACCCACAACAACAGTACATAAACCCTCCATTGCTTTCTCTCAGGTATCTCGGGTGTTTACTGCGGGATCATTCTCAGGTGTCAAGCTATTCATGATTCACCTTTCAGTGAAATGGAGAAAATGTCGAGTTGTGGTTTTATTATCATTGGGCGAGAGCGTCCTTAGTTCAGTTTTAACCACACTGTGTGCAGTTTAGGTTTCTGTCAACTTTGTTTGTTTGCTGTTTTTAATCTTTTCTTGGAAGTACTCAACATCACCAGGATTCAAAAATAGCTGTATGAAACAGTTAAATGGTTTAGCTGTAGGGAAGAAGTATACAGTGTCTCACATTCCAAGAGAACCAAAAATGCTTTGTCTTGATTTCCTATGTTGGTCCATCATCGCACAAATCTTTTTTTCAATGTTGGTAATACATGACTTCATACATACTCTGTACGTTTACTTGTATTGCTTGCATTCAGGGCCAGAAATTCCTTCACATTTACTAATTGCCCTGAGGACCAGTTCTGTGTGAATTCTATACAGTACACTCTTCGATCAGTGTTTCAGTGAACATATGAACAAGAAGGAAAAGGTTCTTAAAAGGCATTATTTTGTATTAATCATTTAACATGAAAATAAAACAACCTTGGCTTCAGTAGTGTCATTGTGTCACATTTTCAAAGTGGTCAGTTAGGAGGTGAAAATAGCTGATCACCTTTTACTGTTCAAGCCATAAATTAGCCAGAGGGCGCGGTGAGACAGAAGCTGTTGGGATGCCCGACACATTCAGTTTCACTTTTTTCGAGGAGGTATCACAGCGTGCAGACAGATCCATACACAATGCACCACACCTGCTGGAAAAAAAGAGAGAGAGAGAGAGAGGGAAAAAAAACCAGGATCAGATTCTTTACCTATGCATAATTCAAGTGTACTAATGAGGCCTTTGGAGCCTAACCTAGGTTTGTATAAAACATTTTCATGTGTGCAGAAATACGGCATTTACATAATATATGCAGAAGACAACCACAATCATCTTGGAAACTGAGTGGCACAAGCAAATAAAATTATTGCTGCTCTCCCTACAAGGTAGAATTTCTTGTGAGCTTTTCCTCTGTTTTGGTGTTTCCAGGGGTGTTGGAATCAGTGTAGAAATCAACAGTGTGTCATCACATTGATTGTGTTAGCGTATGGATAGGTTATCACTGAATATATGGTGCTGCTTTCAAAAAATAGTAAAACCTGGAGATACATATCCAAAGGATTCTTTGATATGGTAAATGAGAAGAAGTGGCATCTGTACTGTCTTTGTTAAATTGTACAGATCTCGAACCAGTGTGACTTTTCGAGCCCTGGTGATTCCTTAATTGTTTTATGTGTGTCACTCATTCAGTAATGAACATTGTTTTCTCACACACAATTACATGTATCCTGCATGTAATATAGCCAACAAGTAATGTTAGACTGAGGGACAATATTGTTATAAATAAAACTGTTTTGAAATTACTGGTTAAGTAAAAGTTACATGATCAGTTTGGGAGCAAGTACCCAGTAAGTTTGACGAATGAAATTTAAACAGTGTTCTTTTCTTTTTTTATGAAATCCATGATGAAATGGAAAGAATATAAAAGCTGTCTTTCACTTACAAGTGAAATGGTATGTTTGTGAACTGTGTGTGTGTGTGTGTGAGAGAGAGAGAGAGAGAGCCAAATCACTTGTCAGGTGTGTGTATGTAAGTCTGAGTGTTTTCTAGGAAGCAAGGTCATGTTCTTATACTGTTACGAGGTAAGGAAACATAGGTCAGGAGTCAGTAGAGAGGTCAAGAGACCACAGAGCTCAGAAACCTAACATTCAGGACACCATTTAAAAACGTTGTCATTATCAGATGATATACACTCGCGTATCTTTCTTTGATGTAAAGTTTTCATGTCTAGCATTGTTTAGTTTAAAATATCTGTTCATATATGTGCTTTTTTTCTTTTTTTTCTTTTTTTATAGATTGTAATTTTTCTTTATTTTAGCAACCATGTTTTTAAAAAAATCATGTTACCTATCAAATGATGATTGTACTTGGCACAGCTGAACATGAGGAGTAGCAAATTCTGTTTTAGACGATATGCTTAGAGCACATATCATTTCATCAAGATGTGGTGTTTGATTTGGATACAACATGTTGCAGGATTAGTAGCAGGCTGTGTAGTTATGTTGGATATTTCATGGTCACTAACAGAGTTGCATATGTTCATGTTGTGGAGATAGTGACAATGCAGTGTTGTGCTCCTCTTCATTTTTAGTGTGGGTATGCTTTGGTTTCTTTTTCAGAGTGTGTGTGTGTGTGTGTGTGTGTGTGTGAGAGAGAGAGAGAGAGAGAGAGAGCGGCTACTAGTTCTGTGGGGACCTGATTTTTTTTTTTTTTTTTTTTTTTTTTTTTGTTTTGAACATTTGGGATCTGTGTCTTCAGTGACAAAACAGACAGGCGACACATGAACAGGAACAGTGCATGCCAAGTTTCTGCATTTAGATGTGATGAGAGAGAGAGAGATTATTTCCCCTTTACTTCTAAAATTTTTGTTTCTGTTTATCATGCCTTCTTGCTTAAAAAAGAAATCTGAAGAAGAAGGTAATTTCACACAGCATTTGCAGCTTGCCAGTAGATTTAAACATACATGATTTGCTTCTCAATCTCATTCTTCGTATCTTTCTTAAACATTATTTCCTACTCACTGAAGAGACTTTTGATATTTCTGCTGAGCAAATTACTTTCATGAACCCTGCATACACGGATGTATACATCTGTGTGTGTGTGTGAGCTACTTTTCTTCACTGCCGTCGAAAACCTTCAGCATTTTTCAGTTTCTCATCATTCCTCTTAGAGCTTCAGTTATCTTTTTTTTTTTTCTTTTTTTTTTTTTGTTGACATTATTCATTGTAAAAACGCTCTTCACCATTCTTCACAATATTCCTCCTCCATGTTCTCCATTGCTCCATCCTGTGTGAAAGAATGCGATGTTATTTGGTGGTATCATACACAGGGGTGCAGGAAAAGAAATCTTTAGGAATTTCACCGTTAGTTCACTGAGCATTTGACCCATCATTTTAACAGTGCCGTCTTCTTGAGTGTTTGACATTGTCGATTGCTTGGCCTGATTTTCTAATTTATGTTTATACAATGTGAACCACCAAAATTTTGGGACAGGGGGGGTGGGGGGTGGGGGGGGGGGGGTCTTTGATGTAAATTTGAAATGCCATCCATCACTGGGACTGGGAAATGAGTACCGGTGGAAGCTGTGACGCTGCAACACAAACAGTTTATGTCTAATTTTGTCTGTGAGTTTTCAGTTAACAAGAATAGAATAATGTCTTTTGTTTCTTTGTTTCTTTCTTTCTTTTAATATTTTTTTCATATTTTTTTATATTCAACTTTTTTCTCCAGACTTTTGTAGAAGGGCAAAGCAGTCTTTTGTGTTTTAAACATTTGACTGGGGTTGTGTTTCGCATTTAATGATGCTAACACAAGCACATGTGTGTGTGTGTGTGTGTGTGACGTGGACATGCTTATGTGTGTATGATTTTTGTGTGTGTGTGTGTGTGTGTAGAAAAGGTATGCTTTTGCACATCTGTCTTTGTGTATACTGTTAAAAGACAATGTTACTAAATGCTCACAAATATTGATCATGTTCTGGTTTAATCACATAATGTTTTAGCTTTAATCATTTTAATTTCTCCTATCTATTGGTGTCTTTTTAGCATTTTTCTCCATCTTGAGGAAAGTTTTATAAGAGAGAGATATGTAGAATAAATTATATACCTGTTACTAGCACTACTCTGAAATATAAAATATTTTTTGCATTAGCATGCTTTGTGTGTCTGTCTACATATATATATATATGCACAGTTTTCATGCTTTTGTGTCTTGGCCAGGGTAGCTGTCTCTCAATTCCTACTCTTTTTACACGCTGGTATATTGAGCATTCTGTGTAAACAGACGACAAATAAATGTAACCCACTGTAGGTTGGCATGGACACATTTTACTTTGCTGCAAGTAGAATATTAGTACGCACAATGATTCTTCTCAAATGAAACTGATGCCAGTGGAAATCGTGGAAATCAATACTCAAATCTGCCACTTTTTACAAAATCCTCATGAGTTTTATATTCATTGTATCAGTCAAGATCATTTGCACCTGTGTACATACCGTTGTAAGCATTTCTTAATTGTGGATCTGATTTTTATCTATCTAAAAGAAACTTTTTAAAAAAAAGTAGGGTATTTTTTGTTAAACCTGTTTTTTATCTTTAATGATTCCGTGCTCAGTTATTATATCCACTGGCACAGTTGGAGTTGGATGTATTGCACATGATGAAATTGCTGTTTCAGATCACATTGTTAAGGTTTTGTTGTATTATTCTTTAATTTTTAGTTTGTCTCTTGATCTTTAGGTGTTCTAGTAGGGGATGATTATGTTGCTTGTAATTATAGTGGATTTTGTTTTCTGTTTTATTTATTAGTCTTCCTGATTTATCTGTGTATTTCATTTAGTGTGTGACAGAATCTGCATAATACCAACTAGGGGTATTATTTAGGTGACTTGCAAGATGTAATCAAATAACTGGAAATGTGGCTTGCTCAGCCTTTCACCATGTGGAATGTGAATGGTTTTGATCATTGGAGATGTCTACGGGTTATACTGTGCTTGGACTACCGTCGCTTGTTTTATGTGTGTGTTTGTACACAGACTGATCTGTGTGTCTCTTGTTGTCTCTCAAGGCCTGTGTGTGCCAAGATTCCAAGCTTTTCTTTTCACCATATGTTGGTTTCCTTTCAGAGTTTTGCTGCCCATTACCAAGGAAAAAAAAAAAAAGAAGAAAAAGAAAAGAGGAAAAAAAAAAGTTCTTTGGATTAGATAGGCAGGTGCGGCATTCTGTCATTCATTGAGAACAGTTAGTGTGAGCTGTATTTTTGTATTGTTCATGTCTGGGTGTCTTGACGAAATGTTGGTTTGCATGTAGGGCCCAGTCTCTTTGCTTTTCTCTTCTCTGGTTTATGTTGTTGTTTTATGACAGTTGTGAGGGGAAGTAATGTATCCTAAAGACATTTGGGGTTCTACAGGGCCAGTATTGATGGTGTTTTCAGCCCCAGCAAGCTTCAGTGTGGTTGGCTGGATGATACACAGCAAGGATGACTCTAAAGAAAATGTATACATCTGGATCATTTTGTGTAGAGACTTGTCTGGTCAGGATTCCCTCAAATCAATCGTCTGTGTAGGATACATGTCTGAAAAATCACTGTTAACTTGCCAGATTATTGAGCATTTGTGGTATCCTTCTCCTTCTCTGCCTTTTTTCCCTGCTGTTTTAGTTTTCTGTCTGTATGTCTGTCCATCTGTCTGTCAGTTACTCTCTTGCTCTTTTCTTTCAGTCTTTTAATAGATTGAATGTATATGACTTACCTATATTCAGTATTTAATAATGCTGTTTAAAGATGGAAGTAGACTTAACTCACTCCATGCCAAGAGTTTTTGCCCTTGCCAATCCCTGAAAACCCAGGGTTTGTATAGGATGGGGAAAAAATTGTAAAAAAAAACCAAATAAAGACCCAGACAATTGATATTTAGTATATGTATGCAAGGAATGTTGTTCCATATGTGTGCAAAAAATCAAAGTATTTACTCACCATCTTGATGTTTATCGCGGTATCCATATTTAGTGTATATTTTAGCATTTTTGCACCCATCAGAAAGGTACACCAACATGTTCCACATCACATTCTAACACTATTTGAGGAACTGAAGACCTAGTGCATGGAATGAAGTATGAACAGGTGGTGAAGAAAGTTGAAATTCACACATACAAAAAAAAATATTGTCTCTACATAATGAAAATCAAAGAACAAAGAAAAAAACTCAACCGGCTGGGTGTTGACTGGCCAGTCAGCTGACAAACCTGGTATGCCAGTGAAGGGATGTGCAAGAGGGAAAAAGGAAAAATTGTCAGTCCAATCACTGGTGAAAACACTTGCAAAATCGTCCATTTCCTCAGTGGTTTCGTCGTCTGTATCTGTCTCATCTGCTGGCACATGTTCCTCACTTTCCTCTCCATTGTAAACACTCTCTTCAGAGGCCGAATCTGTTTGTAGTTCATCGGGATCTGGTTCAAATTAACTGTCCGAAGAATCAACATTATCTCCTTCGACATCAGAGCCTTCAGTTTGGATCATTTCCAAAGCATCTTCGACGCTGAGTAACATTTCACCTCTCCGACCGTGTCGAACACTTCGCCGTGACGCCATCTGGTCAAACAACTTACAAAGCTGACAGGGGGCACGCTTTGTTATCAACTGCGGTTGAGCTTATCGCGACACACACGCAGCGTGTGTGAATGAAAAGCTGACCAGAGGTGACGTAAGATATCACATCTGCTTTTGATTTTCGCATCCAACTCGTCACTCCGACAGCATGACTTTTTAAAATCCAAGTCCGCATATGCGGACATTGGCATCAAACGCTTTCTCCGACGATGTCCGCATATGCGGACAATGGCAGCGAGTGAGTTAACAGATCAAATATATGTGACTGAAGCATGTTGGATATGTAATAATGCTGTTTAAGGATAGAAAGAAATAGTATTAACAGATTGAGTGTATGTGACAGAAGCAGAGTGGATTCTGTAGTGCTGTTTTACAGAGAGATGTAGAATTTAACAGAGCAGTAATGTGTGCCAGTAGACAGTGGAGTGATGGCAAGAGGTAACAAGTCCACCTAGGAAGCGAGAGAATCTGAGCTCACTGGTTTGAATCACAACTCAGCCACCGATATTTTCTCCCCTTCCACTAGACCTTGAGTGGTGGTCTGGACGCTAGTCATTCGGATGAGACAATAAACTGAGGTCTCGTGTGCAGTATGCACTTAGCGCACATAAAAGAACCCACAGCAACAAAAGGGTTGTTCCTGGCAAAATTCTGTAGAAAATCCTCTTCAATAGGAAAAATAAATAAAACTGCACGCAGGAAAAAAATATTTTTTAAAAATGGGTGGCGCTGTAGTGTAGCGATGCGCTCTCCCTGGGGAGAGCAGCCCAAATTTCATGCAGAGAAATCTGTTGTGACAAAAAGAGAAATACAAATACAAAATGGTGAACTTTACTGATTTAGAACAGTATGGTTTTTTGTTGCATATTTTGTTGCATTAACTTGTGACCAACAAAAGACTAAGTGATAAGATTCACAGATATTTTTAGAGAGGAGATTACATAGGACTATAGTCACTGAAATGAAAGCTATCCAGTCCAACTCTGTGCTTATTCACTGTACTACAAGTGTTTAATCACTTCTTCAAGTTGAAAGTATTTTGAATAGTATGAACAGTTCTGATTAATCCTTTTAAAGTGCTGGTTATAGCTTATTGTATACATACATACATATAATTTTCATTGAGAATCATCATGATTCATTCACATGTTGATATGCTTAATCAAAAGTTCAGCAAGAGGGAGATATGTACTGTTAATGGGTTACTCCCATTAGATAGTGCACACAAAAGAAGATATTTTATCAAACATTTGCCTGAGAGTGTCCATGGTATGATGTTTTAAATATAAAAAAACAAATAAACAAGAACTGGTATCACTTTGCCTACTTGAGGTAAATGGTAGACATGTGTATTCCAGCCAACTGTCATGTTTGCAGGTCTCTTTTTGTAAGTTTATACCTATGTTATATATGTTAAGGTGACTCCATCATGAAATGTATCACTTGTCATGTTGTGATTGTCATCATCATTATTTTTTGAATTATTATTACAGGGTTTAGGTTTGGAGTGGGTAATTGGTTGACACATGGATTTGACATGACTCAATGTTTTGGCAGCCAGTCTGTCACTTCGCTTTGATTTTTCAGCAAGTCGGTTTGAGCAAAGGCCTTTTTTTTTTTTCTTTTTTTTTTCTTTTTTTTTAACTAACATTGCAAAGCAAACAAGACCAAAGGCCTTTAGTAGCTAATATTACAAAACAAAGAACCTCAAAACATGCACAGAAAACAAGCCATGACACTCTCAAAGCCATGGTAGTTTGTCTGTTGTACAGTGGAACACAGCGCAGTGTGTGTGTCTTTGTGTACAGATGTGCATGCTTCAAAGCCAAGAAAGACAGAAAGTTGATATGCATCTCAGAGCGTATTCATAAGCACTCTGTGTGCTTGACTGCACATAAATCAGTTAGAGGAACACACATGAATGCACACGGTTATTATCAATTCAGCACACAGTGCAAATTTGAGAAATGGCAGCAAGAAACAGCCACCACCTGCTTCGTTTTTCAGCTTTGTTTGCCTCCCACTGAGACAGATTTCACCAGGTCATTATGACCCAATCCTTTTCTGTGGTGTGTGTTTGTGTGTGTATATGTGTGTGTGTGTGTGTGTGTTGACTGTCTCGAGGTAAATTTCCCTGATCCGAAATAGTGCGTAAGTATGCACGTACTTGGGTGCATGCTTGAACAGGAAACATTTCCTTTGCAGGAGTCAACAACACCATAACAGCCACACACACACACACACACACACACACATATATATATGTGTGTGTGTGTGCGCGCGCGCACACTTTAACCATTTGGTGTGTGTGTGTGTGTATGAAAAAGAGTGCGGTAGACAATGTAAAATGAAAATACACTGTGTGGTGGGGGAGAGGGCATGGAAGATTGCCAATGTGGGAGGAAGGGGGTATTTTTCCCGATCCATTGATTTTATGATGACAGAGTGCTGAACCAGACCTAAACTATGTTATTATTCCAGTCTTTTTAAGTATTATCACGAGCAATTGACTCCCTCTAAGAATCTTTTAATGCTAGCTAAAATCAAAATGCCGGACTAATGATTAAAGGGGATGATGTGTGTTAAGGTGTTTTCTTTCACTCCTCTTTCGTGGAGTGGAGAGATTGTTTATTAAGAAAGTAGAAAACTGAGTCTACAAGAGACTTCTTCTTTTTTTTCCTCCCTTCATTTTTTCAGGCAGATTTGGAAAATGTTTTTTTCTTGCTCACTGTTCTTGTTCTGTTCATGTTGTGGACCTGTATGTCCAAATAACAAAATGATATCAAAAGAGTTTATCAGACTCAGAGACTTTTTTTTTTTTTTTTTTTTTTTTTTTTAATAATGAAATCACATAATCATGACTTCTTTTTTTTTTCATTCTGAAATCATTCATTTGACATGCATCCACCACAAAACAGTCAAAATTCACATTGGGCACACTGGTTGAAGAGAGAAAAATGCTAGGTACCAAAATTCATTTGAATGCATCACAAATAAATCTGTGAAATGAATCAGAGAAAAAACTTGATATTGCTCATATCACTGATTATTTTTTTCTCTATTTTTTTTTTCTTTTCTTTTTTTCAAAAGTTTGAAACACCTATTGCATCAAGTGTCTTTCACTAGAAGCAGGTAACATAGGTGTCAGGTCTGAAAAGGTGTCCATTCAATTTGTCAAAGATTGTTGGCAGGTATCTTTTGTTGTGGATTGTTGTCATTTGTCAAAATAATGCCCTTGTTTTTTTAGAAAAAAAAAAATGTACTGTTGAAATGAAGGTCTTTTTGTAGTTGATATTGTGCACTTTTTAAATGGAATGGTGTGGGGGCTGCGGTGGGTTTTGGGGCGGGGGTGGGGGAGGAGCAGAAGCAGAGGGGGTGGGGTGAAGAGGACAGTGGTTCAATGGTTAGAACCCCTCCCTCTTGCAAATCCCAGCTGAAAAGTATGTTGCAGGTTTTAAGTGTATTTGAGGCTAGAACTTTTTGTCTCTCTCTGTCAGCTGTTGACTGTTGTTTTTGTTTTTGTTGGGGGGGCGGGGGGGGTCTTTTTTTTTTCAAACATCTTGATTTTTCTAGCATTCAGACGACTGAATGAGTGAGTTTTTGAAATGATCAAGTGCAATATTGTTCTCTCTTTGTGTACATGTCTGTCTGTTTTACTGTTTGTTATCTCAGTCTTTGTTTATGTATATCTGTCCGTTGGATTTCTGTTACTCTGTTTCTGTTGTCTCTCCTCTTCACATGTGTGCGGACATGTGCACACACACACACTCTCTCTTTCTCTATCTATCTGTCTGTCTGTCTGTCTCTTGAATGCATGCATGCATCTAGAGTGTCACTGTTTTACAGAAAAATAATTCTACTTAACGTCAGTGTCTGTTGTGTCTGTGTTTTGATATTTTGTGTCGCTGCACTGTGTAGTGTTCTCACTGCTATTTACCTGCGTGTCTGTCAGTCATCGTCATCGAGTCCCCCGTATTGGATGTTTTGATGTGTGTGTCTGTACAAATATTATTTATATGACAGCTAATTTTCATCACTATTATTTACTGCATGTCATTTTCATATTCAGTATTGGTTTTGTTTGTTCTTGTAGTGAAGCCTGTTTTGGTGTGTCTTTGTTTGCCATTGGTATTTATGTGAATCATTTTTTCTTTTGCCATTGGTATCTTTTTTTTCTTTTTTTTTTTAATAAAGAACATTCATAAGTAATGTCTGTGGCTGTGTCCTTTTCTGTCCTTCCATATCCATCAGAATTCTTCTAAAAGGATGGGAGGTGTGCGCACACATACATGCACACACACGTGTGCATACACACGTGGGCATACACACATACATATACATGCACACACACATACACAAACTTCACATCTACATTGAAATTGTGAAATATGAACACAGGAATAACATGTAACATACTAGATCTTATTTATCATGAATGTGCAACAATGAAAATTCACTCTTATACACATATGGTACCACACATTCACACTGGCACTAGCAAATAAAGACATGTAAATAAGCGCACTTGCGCGCGCGCACACACACACACACACACACACACACATACACACCATTCTCAGACAAAAAAAGGAGCACATCTCCAGCATGACTGATCAGCTCAAATGGCCCACTCTCCAACAGCGACTTCTAACGGCAAGAGTGGCCATGCTGTAAAAAACTGCAGCACGACGAGATTGACAATGAACAATCTCTTAGGCAGAAGATTATTAGCCCACCCACAACAGCTGTCCCAGATCTACTGTAGGCCTCGAGCTCAGTTGTATGGAGGGGAAGGAGGCGGCCCTTTCAGCTCAGTGACTGTAGGTCACAGTGAGGACAAGCAGGATTTCTCCGTCCCAAGAAATATGAAGGACTGGAATGTCTTGCTACAGACAGTCGTGGATGCCAGTACTGCTGACACTTTTATAGCTACCAGATGCTATACTTACCCCTCCCCCCCGACACACACACACACACGCCACCTTTCTTCCACCTGACATCAGTTGCTGTGGTGCTAGCAGGAATGGTCTAGCTTACACACTTTCACTTTCACTGCGTTGACGGCCACAATCATCAATTTGATTTTTACGCCGTTTTTGTTGGGTTGCGATGAAAGAAAAACAAACTACAGAAAGCGACAGACCTATTAGTGAGGATGAAAACCTAGTCCTACTCTAAGTGGGTTCTCCGGCAGGCTACTATCACTTCACTTTTCGCCCTTCCGAGCTAGCCGGTCCCTTGCTGATCTAAGACAGCAGGGCCCAAAAAATAAATTTAAAAAGCCCAAAAGTATTGGGGTAAGAGAGGGGGTGGGGAGGAGGAGGGTGGTGGGGTAGGGGACCTATTACCTAATTAACTACTGACTGGGGGGCACCCTAGACTTAAAGGTGTCCAAGGTGTCTGCTGCTATAGTTGTTTCAGGCAGGTTGTTCCAGTCACGTATCGTTCTGGGGAAGAAGGAATATTGCCTGTATTGGGTTTTACACCGGATCTGGTCGAGCTGGCGGGAATGTTTCCTTCTCTGTCTGAGTGGGGCTGGCACGATGCAGCTTTTGTCGACGATCGCCTCCCTCTCCGTCCATTATTTTTCGTAGCATGGCAAGCCTAGCTACCTTCCGTCTGTGCTGCAGAGTCGGCCATTGCAGTCTGTCGATCATCGGTGACATTAGATGTGTTGTGGTACCGGTTGACCACAAACCGTGCTGCTCGTCTCTGGACAGCTTCGATCTTCTTGATGTTGTCTTGGGTATGCGGGTCCCATACGGTGCACGCGTACTCCAAGATTGGTCTGACGAAAGTCTTACATGCTGTTTCTTTGAGGCGCACTGATGGGATCTTCAGGTTTCTTCTGAGGAAGCCGAGGATCTTATTGGCTTTTGCACAAATGGTGTTGGTGTGCAGGCCCCAGCTGAGATCACTTGTGATGGTAACGCCTAGGTATTTGGAGGTAGAGACAGTTTCTAGGATATGGTTGTGGAGGGTATAGTCGGATTTTGCAGGACATGATGATTTTGTAACTGGGAGAATAGTACATTTTCCAGGATGGAAAGCCATGTCCCAGCTGTGCTCCCATGCTTCTAGCTTCTTGAGGTCTTCCTGAAGTAAGTTTTGATCAGTTTTGGAGGCCTTTAAACGGTAGACAGCTGTGTCATCAGCAAACATACGTGTCAGTGAGGAGAGTTCTTCTGGCAAGTCATTGATGTACGCCAAAAATAGCGCCGGTCCTAAAACAGAGCTTTGTGGGACCCCAGACTTCACGCTGACCCGGCTGGAAGCTGCGCCCTCCACTACCACCGATTGTTGCCGGTCTTTCAAGAAAGCTCATATCCATTTGTTGATCTTTCCATGGACGCCGTAATGTTTCAGTTTGCGGATGAGGAGGCTGTGGTTTACTTTATCAAAGGCCTTCGCAAAGTCCATAATGATGACGTCCGCCTGATTTCCTTTCTCTACAGTACCAAACAGACTGCGAACTGGTCCCTTTTTTTTTTAAGGAACGGGGATATGATTGTTGCTTTTTCCTGCAGATCTCCCTGTTAGTGACAGAATAATGAACAAATTATTCTGGTCACTCCATGGAAGGAAGACAACCTGGCATTATCGTACGCGCATGGAAGAAGCCCGCATGACGTGTATATTTCAATGGACAACGTGAATCGAAACGGGACAGATTAAACAGATATAACAACACTGACTGGACCATCACCGTGCATAAGACAGTCGGTGACGCAGGCATTGCACGTGAAACAATTCTAGCGCACTTCAGTTTACACCCATTGGCGTGACCACTGACATTGTAAACTCGATGTCGAGTTTTTTGGGGGGGTTTTGTTGTTAAAAAAAAACACAAAAAAAAAACTGATTAACGCTGATATTGCAACAGACTGTCTTTCCAAAGAAATGTGTAGAGCTTTATTACGTCACACGCAAACAAAGATCCATGACTTTAAAAAATATAATTAAAAAAAAACAAAAAGCAAAAAAAACAAACCAACCCTATCACTCAAAGACCTGCAGCTGTCCGGAGCAGAAGGCCTGGTTCTGATTGGCTGTCAAACCGGCGCGGGCGCGAACGTCGTCTGCTCTTTCTGCTTCGTTTTTTGCTCGTCAGTGCTTGATTCAGTTTTCTCTCTTTCTTTTCGCCACCTACGCTGTTTCAATTGCGACACCAGTCTCCTGGTTATCATGGTGTGTGTATACAACGTGATCTTCACTGTCATCGTGATGTTCTTCAACGGTGAGTAAACGGTTTTATTTTTGTATCCAAAGTTCAGGGACCCATTATATGTCCGTAAACAGATGAAACTAAGTCAGTTTACTTTATGTAGATGTTGTAACCTACCATCAGCGTGGTTTTCGACTCTACTTCGTGGTTATTTTGCTCGGTTTAGATGCGGATTCAATCACTGAACCCAACGTGCCGCCATCTTGCTCTTTCTGTTTTGTTCCCCCAAACCATGAAAATCGTAAACAAAAACATGGCGGCTGGAGACGACAAATTAAGGTCGTTTCGGGTCCCTTTTATGTGTCATTTCGCTTCGTTTTGTGCCTGTTGTGCCTATTTCTTGATTAGAAGGGTCTATTCACATAGCATGTCATTTCTGATGTGCATCCATTGCAAAACACGCGAAATTTTACGTTTAAAAAGGTGCAAAAATAGCAGGCCCTGCGAGCGCAGCACTATCAGCGCATGGTGGATCTTCTTCTTCTTCTTTCCGTTACACGACCAACATCGACTTGCCGATGACTCTGTCGTGGTTCATGCATGCTGGGTATTTTCGTGTCTCCATAACCCACCGAACGCTGACATGAGTTACAGGATCTTTAACGTGCGTATTTGATCTTCTGCGTGCGTGTAAACACGAAGAGGGTTCAGGCACTAGCAGGTCTGTACATATGTTGACCTGGGAGATCGGAAAAATCTCCACCCTTCACCCACCAGGCGCCGTTACCGTTTTTCGAACCTGGGACTCTCTCGCCTAAACCACTTGGCTATTGCGCCCCGGCCGTCACCATCACCATCAAGGCCTGCCCCAACCACTCATTAAATATATATATATATATATGTTTTTAGCCAGCCCTTTCCTGGACTGTTAGCAAAGGCTGGCGGGACTATCCCTTCTTCACCATCAAGGGACAGTCCTTGTACAAAATTGTTTTAATTTTGTGTACCTTTCAAGCGCCCCCCCAGTTTTCCGTTGCGACGATAGCCAATTTTGGCAACGTACAAATCCAGATCCAGAATCCAGACCCAGATCCAGATAAAAAAATTAGGACGCTAAGTGATAGTAATAAGAAACTGCAGTGAGAGCTGGACGGGAACGAGCGATGACGTCACGGAACAAGGATTGTCAGAGTTATTTCCCTTCGTCATTTCGGTCCGCTTCACTTGTGTTGAATCAACAAATCGACGATCCAACTTGCTCGAGCATCTCGTGCTCTAGATCGATTAACATGTGTAAAACGGTAAAGCGAAAGAAAATAGGAAGAACGTTGACAAGCGTGTTCTAGAGGCAAGATGTCCATACATCGACAAACTTAGCTTTGTGAATGGCTTCGACCAGTACGGTTCAGTTCAGAGTGATTGTGTCTGGTGTCTGCATGTGTCACTTTCACTCTGTTGTGTGTGCGTGTGTGTTTCTTCTTCGATTTTACGCCTGTTCACTGAGACAGAAAAAAGTACACAGGCACGCACGTTCTGTTAGTGTGCTGTCAGTATGTGTGCTTGTATGCACAGATCAAAACAAAATTTAGATCAGTCGCTTGTGAGTGTGTGTGTGTGTGTGTTTCTGAGTGGTGTGTCTAGTGTGTTAGTGTATGTGTTAGTGTGCCAGGTGTGTGTGAATGATTCACTACGTGCCTTGGTGTGTGCTCAGCTGTGCCAGTGTGTGTGTGTGTGTGTGTGTGTGAGAGAGAGAGAGAGAGAGAGAGAGAGAGAGAGTTTGTGAACGTGTGCCACTCTGTGTGTGTGTGTGTGTTTGAGAGAGAGAGAGAGAGTGTGTGTGTGTGTGTGTGTTTGAGAGAGAGAGAGAGAGTGTGTGTGTGTTGTGTTAGAGGGAGATAGAGGGAAGGAGAGAGAGAGAGAGAGAGAGTGTGTGTGTGTGTGTGTGCATGTTTGTGTGACTTACGTATGAGTTGGGTGTGGAGGTTGGTTTGAGCTAACAGCTCAAGCCAACAGCCCAAGCATACATATACACACCCACACTATCACAGCACAATACAGAGTACAGGACAAAATTCACATAAGTTTACTTCAGAATCAGATAAGGATAAGATGCCCCCCGCAATTTTAACTTTTCAATATTTCCTCCCTATATTCTTCACTTTTTTGTGTCGGGTGTTTTCAGTTATTTTCACTCTGCTGTGTCCAAGGTGAAGAGATGGGGCCCAGTAGGATGAGACTGCAACATATCACAAGCAGCCCTACTTGAAAACATAATTAAACCTTTTATGGTGACTTTTGCAGTCAATCTCTTTCTCACAAATCACACGCACACGCGCACACACTCAAACTCACTCTTTCTCTCTCACTCTCTGTCTCCCCCACTCCCCCCACACCTTTTGAGCTCAGCTCAATCAAATTGTTCATAGTAGAAATATGTGTTTGATTCTATGAATATATAGATATATGCGTGTCACTGTTTGTGTGTTGTGTGTGTGCACACATCAGTCAATGTGTGTGTGTTGTGCACATGTGTGTGAGTGTGTGTGAGTGTGACACATCAGTGTGTGTGTGTGTGTGTGTGTGTGTGTGTGTGTGTGTGTGTGTGCACCGGCATCCAGTTTGATGTTCACATTATATACTGATCTGAAGACACATGTCTTGTTTCAGTTTTCTGTGTTTTTCTTTGAAACAGTTATTAAGCAGTGTGTTCCAAATTTATAACTGAGCAAGATCTACAATGACACTGAAAAGCAACTGACAACCTAGGCCTACATTAATTCTCTCTCCTTTGTTCATCAGAAGGGAACTCGGGTCGAGAGCAATGAAACTAACAATTACAGACACAGGTGGAGACTGATGAAAATAAAGACACAGATAACTAAAATCATAACAGCTTATTTTATAGGCAAAGTCCTGTAGTGAAGTCATATGATAAGCCAACCGATTGTGGGCCTTCATCTGAACACGGGTCAGAATTCACTTGAAAACCTTATGTGTGCCAAAGCTTCAACACGTGTAATGAAAATTAGCCTATTTCGAGAGAACACTTCAGAATTCACTTTATTTCGTAGCTAACAACATTGTGTTGTCTCCGCATAAATGTCTTGAACAAACACGCAAATGTTCACTGGTATTTGCAAACGTCAATGTGGTGCGCCGGATAACTGCGGTACATGCCTGCCTCCTTGTTCTGTGACGCAGCACTGACTGCATGTGCGCGTGTACACAAATGCTCACAGTCACCACACACACACATACCTATCCTCACTGACGAATAAAGAACACAATAAAGTATATTCTCACCATTATGACAGAAAAATGAAGGCTCGTGTGTTTTCATGACTTTTAGGGTTACTTTGGAACGAAGCATTGTAATGAAAGTTCATGTGTTTTCATGACTTTTAGGGTTACGTTGGAACGAAGCATTGTAATGAAAGTTCATGTGTTTTCATGACTTTTAGGGTTACTTTGGAACGAAGCATTGTAATGAAAGCTCATGTGTTTTCATGACTCAGTTTAGGGTTACTTTGGAACGAAGCATTGTAATGAAAGCTCATATGTTTTCGTGACTTTTAGGGTTACGTTGGAACTAAGCATTGTAATGAAAGCTCATGTGTAATTATTTTAACTTTATTTTTGCGTCTTTATGCAAACGTGAGAGCCACAATCTGTTTTGTGAGTGCTGCCATAATGCTTTCTCTGTGTTCCTGAAACAACACCAGTGTTCAGTTAGGCGCCAACACGGTTTAAAAAAAAAAAAAAAAAAAAAAAAAAAAAAAAAAAAAACGCAATGAGCGCGTTCAAAAGTTAGCTGCGCTGAGAATGCTCTCGATGCGTGCTGTTGTGTGACCTGACGGGCTCAGAGAACAGCTCTATCCGTTTCTGTTCATGCAAACCATGCGAAGCTTGAACAAAAAGGATGGCTGTCTGAGACAAATGACACTTCGTGTTCATGATAAAGGTCTTATTATTACTTATTATTATCGTGTTGTATTACGTGCGTGTATATATATATATATATATATAGAGAGAGAGAGAGATATCAGGACAGCCGATAGTGACTACACACACACACTCTCTCTCTCTCTCTCTCTCTCTCTCACTGACACACACCATATATATAAAGGTAATCAACATTTGACGGTTGATAAGGAAAACTTAATAAGTCCAGAGTATAATGATTGAACTCCTCAATGCACATAAATAACCATGTCATCACATTCTTATAAAACATATTTAAAATACGTACACATCCTACCAATGCACATAAAACAGCACACACACAAAAAATATATATATTATTGCTTATTTTAACTACCATTCATTCCCCCCCACCCCTACCCCCTTCTCTTTCTTATTCACGGACATGAACACAAGACGAACAAACAAAACACACGGCGAGAACTGCCCGTACAGTCACAGTCACCATCTACCGCCTTCGCACAGGACACTGCGGCCTCCGAGCACACCTGAAGAGGATTGGAGTGGCAGCCACATCCCTATGTGATTGCGGCCAGGCTGACCAGACCCCATCCCATATTCTCCAAGACTGCCCCCTGTATGAGAAGATGCGGCAGCAGTCCTGGCCTGGGGGTGCTGACCTCAACACCAAGCTCTGGGGGACGGCAGCCGATCTTCACCGGACGTCCGAGTTTGTGGCATCCCTCGGACTTCGACCCTGACTGCGTAGCTGTCGAACGCAAAGAAGAAGAAGAAGAAGACAGTCACCTCTTACCTTCAGCCAATGGCATGATGCCAGAGCTGATCAAGGTCCCTCCCGCACTGACCACGGCCATGTCAGGAAAAGTTTTCCCTTGATAAAAACAGCTCGGTAGAAGAAAGCGTGTTGCAAATTTAAATACACATATGTATCAGCTGTTACACAATAGTTCAGAAATTATGCTGATTTCGTATCGTTACACTTGAAAATTCACTTATACCATGGGAAATGATTTTTAGACGGGTCGGTATTATTCATCAAATTAATATATTTTTTAATGACTCAAGGCACAAAGAAGCTGCTGGTGTCGTCCTCAGTGTGAAGGCCCTTGCTTTTAATTTACATTTGCCCGAGAAGTGGTTTTCTCGGTTGAAGTGAGTATCCCGGCTTGGTGACTGTTAGCGCGCATTCTTTTTGCGCAAATGGTATGTGATATGCTACGTCTTTCCCGATAAAAGCACATTTACTGACAACGCAACAGAACACATATACCAGCTGATATCTATCGTGTGTAACAACTTAACACAACAAGTCACCAATATATATTGTTGTGACGACACCAGCCAGTTAGCACCGATGCCGTTTCAACATCTACAGCTAAAGATCTTGGAAAGGAAAGTAATGTGAAATGGTGAGTTGGGGGTTAACAGGGTAGATGGAATGGGTGAATGTGAGTTGGGGTTAACAGGGTAGATGGAAGGTGGAATGGGTGAATGGTGAGTTGGGATTAACAGTGTAGATGGAATGGGTGAATGGTGAGTTGGGGTTAACAGGGTAGATGGAATGGGTGAATGTGAGTTGGGGTTAACAGGGTAGATGGAAGGTGGAATGGGTGAATGGTGAGTTGGGATTAACAGTGTAGATGGAATGGGTGAATGGTGAGTTGGGGTTAACAGGGTAGATGGAAGGTGGAATGGGTGAATGTTGAGTTGGGGTTAACAGGGTAGATGGAATGTAGAATGGGTGAATGGTGAGTTGGGGTTAACAGGGTAGATGGAATGTGGAATGGGTGAATGGTGAGTTGGGGTTAACAGGGAATGTGGAATGGGTGAATGGTGAGTTGGGGTTAACAGGGTAGATGGAAGGTGGAATGGGTGAATGTTGAGTTGGGGTTAACAGGGTAGATGGAATGTAGAATGGGTGAATGGTGAGTTGGGGTTAACAGGGTAGATGGAATGGGTGAATGGTGAGTTGGGGTTAACAGGGTAGATGGAATGGGTGAATGGTGAGTTGGGGTTAACAGGGTAGATGGAATGGGTGAATGGTGAGTTGGGGTAAAAGGGTAGATGGAATGGGTGAATGGTGAGTTGGGGTAAAAGGGTAGATGGAATGGGTGAATGGTGAGTTGGGGTTAACAGGGTAGATGGAATGGGTGAATGGTGAGTTGGGGTTAACAGGGTAGATGGAAGGTGGAATGGGTGAATGGTGAGTTGGGATTAACAGGGTAGATGGAATGGGTGAATGGTGAGTTTGGGTTAACAGGGTAGATGGAATGGGTGAATGGTGAGTTGGGGTTAACAGGGTAGATGGAATGGGTGAATGGTGAGTTGGGGTTAACAGGGTAGATGGAAGGTGGAATGGGTGAATGTCGAGTTGGGGCTAACAGGGTAGATGGAAATGGGTGAATGGTGAGTTGGGGTTAACAGGGTAGATAGAAGGTGGAATGGGTGAATGGTGAGTTGGGGTTAACAGGGTAGATGGAATGTGGAATGGGTGAATGGTGAGTTGGGGTTAACAGGGAAGATGGAAGGTGGTATGGGTGAATGGTGAGTTGGGGTTAACAGGGTAGATGGAATGTAGAATGGGTGAATGGTGAGTTGGGGTTAACAGGGTAGATGGAATGGGTGAATGGTGAGTTGGGGTTAACAGGGTAGATGGAATGGGTGAATGGTGAGTTGGGGTTAACAGGGTAGATGGAATGGGTGAATGGTGAGTTGGGGTTAACAGGGTAGATGGAAGGTAGAATGGGTGAATGGTGAGTTGGGGTTAACAGTGTAGATTGAATGGGTGAATGGCGAGTTAAGGTTAACAGGGAAGGTGGAAAGGGTGAATGGTGAGTTTGGGTTAACAGGGTAGATGGAATGTAGAATGGGTGAATGGTGAGTTGGGGTTAACAGGGTAGATGGAATGGGTGAATGTTGAGTAGGGACTAACAGGGTAGATGGAATGTGGTATGGGTGAATGGTGAGTTGGGGCTAACAGGGTAGATGGAATGGGTGAATGTTGAGTTGGGGTTAACAGGGTAGATGGAATGGGTGAATGGTGAGTTGGGGTTAACAGGGTAGATGGAATGGGTGAATGGTGAGTTGGGGTTAACAGGGTAGATAGAAGGTGGAATGGGTGAATGGTGAGTTGGGGTTAACAGGGTAGATGGAATGGGTGAATGGTGAGTTGGGGTTAACAGGGTAGATGGAAGGTGGAATGGGTGAATGGTGAGTTGGGATTAACAGGGTAGATGGAATGGGTGAATGGTGAGTTTGGGTTAACAGGGTAGATGGAATGGGTGAATGGTGAGTTGGGGTTAACAGGGTAGATGGAATGTGGAATGGGTGAATGGTGAGTTGGGGTTAACAGGGTAGATGGAATGTGGAATGGGTGAATGGTGAGTTGGGGTTAACAGGGTAGATGGAAGGTGATATGGGTGAATGGTGAGTTGGGGTTAACAGGGTAGATGGAAGGTAGAATGGTTGAATGGTGAGTAGGGGTTAACAGTGTAGATTGAATGGGTGAATGGTGAGTTAAGGTTAACAGGGAAGGTGGAAAGGGTGAATGGTGAGTTTGGGTTAACAGGGTAGATGGAATGTAGAATGGGTGAATGGTGAGTTGGGGTTAACAGGGTAGATGGAATGGGTGAATGTTGAGTTGGGACTAACAGGGTAGATGGAATGTGGTATGGGTGAATGGTGAGTTGGGGCTAACAGGGTAGATGGAATGGGTGAATGTTGAGTTGGGACTAACAGGGTAGATGGAATGTGGTATGGGTGAATGGTGAGTTGGGACTAACAGGGTAGATGGAATGTGGTATGGGTGAATGGTGAGTTGGGGCTAACAGGGTAGATGGAATGGGTGAATGTTGAGTTGGGGTTAACAGGGTAGATGGAATGGGTGAATGGTGAGTTGGGGTTAACAGGGTAGATGGAATGGGTGAATGGTGAGTTGGGGTTAACAGGGTAGATAGAAGGTGGAATGGGTGAATGGTGAGTTGGGGTTAACAGGGTAGATGGAATGGGTGAATGTTGAGTTGGGGTTAACAGGGTAGATGGAAGGTGGAATGGGTGAATGGTGAGTTGGGGTTAACAGGGTAGATGGAATGGGTGAATGGTGAGTTTGGGTTAACAGGGTAGATGGAATGGGTGAATGGTGAGTTGGGGTTAACAGGGTAGATGGAATGGGTGAATGGTGAGTTGGGGTTAACAGGGTAGATGGAAGGTGGAATGGGTGAATGTCGAGTTGGGGCTAACAGGGTAGATGGAAATGGGTGAATGGTGAGTTGGGGTTAACAGGGTAGATAGAAGGTGGAATGGGTGAATGGTGAGTTGGGGTTAACAGGGTAGATGGAAGGTGGAATGGGTGAATGGTGAGTTGGGGTTAACAGGGTAGATGGAAGGTGGAATGGGTGAATGGTGAGTTGGGGTTAACAGGGTAGATGGAATGGGTGAATGGTGAGTTGGGGCTAACAGGGTAGATGGAATGTGGAATCAAAGATGAATAGTGGAAATTAATGGAATTTTAATGCACCCCGTAAAAGAGAAGTCGCTAATTTAACATGAGAAACAACTATGATGGATGTAAGAAGTCAGATGATGAAAAGCACGCGTGTAAATCATAAAGTGTATTGTTGACAAACAGTGGAGAAGTAATGGAGCCCTTGCGGTATTCCCATAATTATTTGTAGACCTAGACGTTGACAAAGTTACTCCCACCTTCGCTACAATATGTCTTCCACTTGGGAAGGATTTCACATAGTCATAAACATATCCAGACAGACCAGTTTGTTTTAGCTTATACAGTCTGCTATGTCACACTCGGTAGTAAAATTTAGTAAGGTCAAAGAAGGTCGCAAGAATATTTTTTCGCCATGGGAAAAGAGGAATGGGTCTGTGGTATAAGTATATATATGTGTATGCTTTTAATGTATGCTTATAAACATGCCTTTCTTTTCCTTTGTGAACAATGCCTTCCTTGGCTCTTCATGACAACGCTTTCCTCACCATTTGAAAGACAGAATATCATTTCTTACCTTTAACATAACATTGCCCTTTGTATACCTACTTCTTGGGGAAAAAAGTCTTTATCTATTGTAGACACTATCACTCGTACTCCCTTTAGCGCGAGAGTATTGGTAACATTATCAAAGTGGATTTTTCTTTTTCTTTTTTCACAGGGACAACCTTTTTGTTGCCGTGGATTCTGTTTCGTGCGTTAAGTGCATGCTGCACACGGGATCTCGGTTTATCGTCTCATCCCAAAGACTAGTACCCACGCCATCACTCAACTGGTAGGGGGTAGCGTAAAAGTCGTGGTTCGTATGAATTATAGGACTCAAACCCGTGAACACTCGCTTCCTAGTCGGGTGCATAACCATCAGGCCACCACTGTACTCAGTGCATATGTGTTTCATACCTTTAAAAAAAAGAAAAAGAAAAAAGCAACAACACTGCCAGCTATGCATTGTAAACAGTGCCTTTCTGACCCCGGCTACGAAATCACGAAATGTTACATTTTGTTCCCAAATCAAGCCCTTTTTTTCAAAATAGTTTGTTGACAGTGTACATTTTTGTTACTGCAGCTCAGACGAAAATTGTTGTTGTAGTTACTGGCCGGTTCTCTTTTGTTTGTTTCTTGTTGTTTTGAGGGGGCGAGCGGTTGGATTGTTAGAATACCAAATTTTGGAAAAGCTATTAACAGACTAAGCGGAGGTGAACACCGGACTAATCTGTGGTACTGAATCTTGTATGACGAGATACCACCATATAAGGAACTGGTCGTTTCATGGTATGACAAATGCCTGTAGCCCAACGGTGTTATGTTAGCAAGAAAGAGGCTATGTCTTCTGGCGATGACTTCGAAATCGAAGATTGTACGAAGTCAGTTTAACTCTCTCCATACGAACGGCGAAAGAAACGACGTTAACAGCGTTTCATCCCAATTACCATCATCAAAATATTGCAAGCGGAACGCTCTTATACTGAAGAGGTGAATGTTGACAAAGAATTCCACAGTTCTGACGACGGAAGCTAAAGGTTGGATCATTCAGACACCCATTGGACATCCGAGGGGTCTGTGTAGAGGAGAAGAGAGGACTGACCGTACTGAGTGAGTTAATCCTCCTTGTGCACAAAGGCATTGATGGCTGCGAGTCCGACTCGATATCAGCAGATCTTTCTGCAGTGGCTGTGGGGGGAATGCCTGGTCTGTGGTAGGTTCTGACAGTTTTGGACACTTAGATATATGTTTACATCATTGTTTTGGCCCTGTTTTTCCGCCTTGTCTGTCCCCGGCCGGCTCTTCTGCTCCAGGCTGACACGACAGCTTGCTTCGAACTGAGGTGCTGGCGGGTTGGTGGATAGTGCCGCAGAAATATATGCTCTATGTCTACGGCGGGATGGTGCCTGTAGTGGCCCCTCGATGAGAGAGTGGCAACAAAGAACCAAGGTATATGAAAGCAGTTTTATCTGCCCGACACACGGAATTCCCATTATCATTCCATCAGTCTAGCGGCACGCTAACCTTACACAGACGATGATAGTTTATGGAGAGAGAAAAAAACCCTTTTCAGTGTGCTTGCCGTGACGGCGGTAACTGAGCGTTTTACCTGGATTTGACCTTTGGTGTGAAAAGATCAAGGTCTGGCCGGGCCGGTGAGCGGCAGTCTGTTCTTACCCCTGCAGGATTTTACCCCGGGTTCAAATCTGGCCAGGCAGAACCGACTGATCTCCCTAAATCGATTTAGACCTTTCTCTCAAGTTGTTATGTGGGGTAATTCTGGGCTAGCTGGACATGCTGTCCGGAGTTAATTTGGCCCAGTTATAATTGAGCCCCCTTCATACTTTTCTTCCATTATCCCGTGATTGACACACTGATGCGCACGAACCAGCCACTGATATAGGAAGAACAGACCAGAACCGCCCACAGTGATACAGTACAGTTGAAAATGCTTGTTGCCTGTTTCTTTCACGGGTGGCATAGTTTTGATTAATGCCCTTTTGGGGGGAGGGGGGGGGAGGAATCGTTCAACATTTTAAGTATGAGACTGATCGCGGTATAAACTGACAGTTTATGAAATCAGTCTTCTTTCCGCCGGAAATATATTTTGTCTTGCTTGTTTCGTTTAGCGTTGATAAGCTGTTTCATTACACAGATCTCAAAAGCGGGTTTCTGCGGATTGAGTCTGCAAGGTTACTTCGCCTCCTGTTCTCCCTTATCTTGGCCCTCCAAAGATTCAGTGCCACCAACCTTCCAACGCACCATTCGCCCACTCCCGCTGGCTGTTTTACTGCTTTACCTGTCCTCGCCTCACTCTGAACCCCCACCCCCCGCCCCCTGCCCGTGACCCTCGATTCGCATCCCTACCATCTTCATTGTAGAGAATCCGAGAGCGTGTTTTCTGAGTTTTCCTTATATATATTCCCCCATGTATATTTCCCCCCAGGTGTAGGTTCTCCTATGTCTGATTCTACTTAGTGAATTTAAGTACCCCCAGGTCTACACTTGTTTCATCAATACACTTTTGGGTAGCAATGGTCAGTGGTCAAAGTAGGTGATAAGTGCAAATATTGCACACAGAAAAGTTCGCGTACTGCAGAACAAATGTTAATGAAATCTCCACACATCTGGATGATAGTCACCGTACTAATAGGTCAGTGAATAGTCAGACCAGGTTAAGAAGTCTTAGTTTTGCAGTAGCATGATAAAATGCCCCGTTTTGTAGACTTTTGGATGATGGTCAGTCGTGGTCAGCAGTGGCTAGTTAAGTCAAATTCTATGAGATCCGGCCTGGTACTGAACAACTGTCTTAAGATAATACAGTCTGAACAGTAAGATAGTGGTCAGCAGCGTTCAGCAGCCTAAAACCTACCGAGGCGTCACAATGATGCAAAATGTGACAAACCAATGCAATCTGACCATGCAGCGAAAATAGAAGTGGCAAGTAGTGGTCAGTGGTGGTCAGCAATAATAACCGGAAGTCATCAATTGTCAGATCCTGTCAAGAAGCCAAAATACCGTATAACCGTCACCAAGTAGTGCAATTTGGTCAGCAGGTGGTATGGCAGTGGTCAAAAACATGCCAAGAGATACGTGGAAAAAATAACGCAATCTGCACATTTTAGGGTTGTGGTTAACAGTGGTCAGCAGTGTCCATAGACTCAGAGGAACACTGATAAGACACAGAAAAATGCTATCTTGGAAGGGAACATAGAGCTAGGGGGGAACTCAGCTTGAAGCTGAAACACCGGATCCTCTCCTCACAGCTACCAACAAAGCAGAACAACGTGGAGGCGAGGCGGTCGTGTTTCTGTCTGTTCAGCCTTTACTTCCTGTATCCACCGTTATTCATTGGACGACTGCCAGTATGACCATGACCTTTTGACCCCGTTCAGAGGGAGAGCCATCACCGTGACCTCGGGGGGAGACTGATTCACCGTCGACGTTATGGTATGTGACGAGGGAAAGCAGGAGGTGGTATAGGTACTCGGCATCTGTTTTACTGATGCCACTGCACGGGCAGAGAGCTGAGTGCGTCAGTCACTTCAAAGCATAGCTTTTTTTTCTTTTCTTTTTTTTTTTCTTTTTAACCTGTTTAGTACACAGCCTCTCGAGATTGTAGCCTCTCTTGCGTACCCGGCGTGTGCACCTATCAGTATTTCGTTAGTGGTCCGTCCATATGCGCTCGCGCGTACACAGTGTAACTGACACACAGTACAGTGTGTTGTGTGTGTCAGTGTGTGTGTGTGGATGTGTGTTTGTTGTGTGTGTGCGTGTATGTGTCAGTGTATGTGTGTGTGCGTGCCGTGCGTCTGTATGTGTGTTCATGTGTGTGTGTTCATTGTGTGTGTGTGTATTGTGTCTGTGTGTGCGTTCATTGTGTGTGTGTGTGTGTGTGTGTGTGTGTTTTCATTGTGTGTGTGTATTGTGTCAGTGTGTGTGTGTGTGTGTGTGTTCATTGTGTGTGTGTATTGTGTCAGTGTGCGTGTGTTCATTGTGTGTGTGTGTGTGTGTGTGTGTGTGTGTGTGTTGTGTGGTTGTTGACTGCTCCAGGGCTACAGCGTGCGTATCCTCGCATGCATTCTTGATCGGGAAACACATTCTTTGCAGCAATCCGATCAAAAACACAACAGCAACCAGAACGACAATATGACAACACACACACACACACACACACACACACACACACACACACACGCACGCACGCACGCGCGCGCGCACACACACACACACACACACACACACACACACACACACACTGTTTCGCCGTTTCGCACTACTAAAATGTGCGACAGACAAACTGCAAGTAAAAGCACACTTCTTATAGAGCCACTTGTGGGGTTCGATGTGACGACGGTCGAACACTGAGCGGAACGGCCGGGAAGAAGGGTGACGTTTTTACACAGAGACTCGTTGATGTTTGAAACATGACCCATTGGCATTTGTGGCGAACAGGTCAAAATTATGACCCATGGCGTACTGGACCAAACATAAACTCTACCCCCACCCCCCACCCCACTGACCCCCATCCCCACTGACTCACCCTAATACCTCCCCCACTACCCCCACTGTCCCCCCCACCCCACCCACCACACCCCTCCAAAAAAAGAAAAGAAAAAAAAAAAAGTAAGTGAAAAATGTAGGAAACAGTTCGGTTCAGTTCAGTTGCTGATCTGAGGAGGCGTCTTTGCGTTCGGACAAATCCATATACGCTACACCACATCTGCGCTAAGCAGATGCCTGACCAGCAGCGTAACCCAACGCACTTAGTCAGGCCTTTAGAGAGAAAAAAAAGAGGATAAACAATAAGTGGATACACAATTAAAGTAATGATGTAAGTCATCTTTATTTTAAAAAAAAAAAAGAAGAAGAAAGCATGCAGATAGATCATGAACTGAAACTAAGTGCTGGGAAATGAATATATAGATTAATTAATTAATTAATCAATTAATTTGAAAAGGTAATAGAACAGAATAAATGTAGAAAACAAAAACAAATAGATAAAATTTGAAAACAGAATTTGGTGATCGGTTGACAGTAATAATTCAGTTTCTTGAGTTCTTCCACAGCCGGCTGTGCTGTCGGATGCTGGATAGCGCCAATGGAACTGATGTGCTTGTTCCAGTTTCTCGGTTGAAGAACACACACACACACACACACACACACACACACACACACACACACACACACACACACAGAGGCTATGAATGAACGAAATAGACAGACAGGCAGACAAAGATTTACGATTCTTTGCAATGAAGTACACTGTCTCACTCTTGTGTGTGTGTGTGTGTGTGTGTGTGTGTGTGTCTTGTCTGTCTGTCTGTCTGTCTGTCTGTCTGTCTCTCTCTCTCTCTCTCTCTCTCTCTCTCTCTCTCTCTCAAGCGAATGTGAATGTATAGGGGGGGTGGACGAGGGTGGAAGGGGAGTGTGTAAGTGTGCGTGCGAACGTGTATGTGTTCCTCTTCGTGCTGTGTGATTCATTGTTGAACGTTTCTTCAGTCGTGCCCCACCAGCACCCTTATGTTGCTGTCGGAGGCAGAGCTACTTGGGTCAATGACCGGAGACGTAGAAAATAAATTTTGTCATTGTACCTTTGTTTGTCTCTGTCTGTCTGTCTCTCTCCTTCTCCATAAATCTCTATGTCTCTGTCTGTCTGTCTCTCTCCTTCTCCATAAATCTCTATGTCTCTGTCTGTCTGTCTCTCTCCTTCTGCATAAATCTCTATGTCTCTGTCTGTCTGTCTGTCTCTCTCTCTCTCTCGCACGCGCGCGCGCTTGCCAGTGCTTGCTTGCTTACTAATGTTTGTCGCGTTGCATTGCTGAATGGGCTGAAAAGCTGAAAGTCATTAAATTTCGTTTGTTTGTTTGCTCTCTCTCTGTCTCTCTCTGTCTCTCTCTCTCTGTGTCTCTTGTCTCTGTCTCTGTCTCTGTCTCTCTCTCTCTCTCTCTCTCTCTCTCTCTTACTGTTCTCAATATAAATAAACGACCTACCGCTCCGTATGAAATCCGTCTGCGAACTTTTTGCGGATGATATACAATCCACACTTTTCATACTGACATTGTCGCTCTTGCAAAAGACTGACAAGAACGTACTGATGACCTCGTTAGATGGACCGAACTAAACCACATGTCTCTTCACCCTCGGCAAAAAACAAAATGCATATTAATCACAACCAGACAAAAGAGGCAAAACGCTATACATAATCTTCCTTCCATCCAAATTAAAGGCGAACCTATTGAACAGGTCAGTGATCATAAAGTTCTGGGGATCATAATTGACAACAATCTCACTTGGAATCCTCACATAAATTTCCTTTGCAAAAAGACAGCCCAGAAAACCCATCAACTATCCAAAATCAAACATGTCCTTAACCTTCATTCACGGAAATTATTTTTTCAAGCGCATGTCCAGTCTACAATAGATTATGCATCAGCACTATGGGACTCCGCAAGTGCGAATACCATGAAGCCATTACAGAATCTTCATAAACGGGGGCTCAAGCTGGTACTCCTTAAAAAGACTACCTTTTTAGACTCAGACTATAAACAAGCGAATATTCTCCCACTAATCCGTAGATTAAAGTACGATAAAGGAATCATGATGCAAAAGATTATGACAGGTAATGCACCAAGGAATCCCCCCCAAAGTCCATATCCCAATTCCAAGAATTGACTTGTTCAAATCCAGTCTGGTTTACTCAGGCACCACCCTATGGAACTCACTCCCAGAAACAATTAAACAACACCATTGCCCAACCACCTTCAAAAAACATTGCCTATACCACCTTATGCCATAATGTGTAATGTAAATCGTTCATTTTATTGATACTGTTTGTCAAATGTGTATGGTTGACTGAGAACCTTCCTCACCCTCTATCCCCCATTCTGATGTGTAGTGCGGAGCGTGTTGTGTGTGTTTGTTTCTTTCATTTTGTTCATTTTTTTCCTATGCATTTTTTTAACACCATGCTAGTGCCTGTAAGCCGTGTGTGTGTGTGTGTGTGTGTGTGTGTGTGTGTGTGTGTGTGTGTGTGTGTGTGTGTGTGTGTTGTGGTTGTTTTGTTTTGATTTATGTATATTTTTTCTTCTGTATCTATCTCTACTAACACCATGCTTTCATTTTATTAGATGTTGTGTAGTGTAGACCCTATCCACGGCGGGGACTAGATGTAAAAAAACACACCAGTGCTTATCTATTATCCTCGAAATAAAGAATTTGTCTTGTCTTGTCTCTCTCTCTCTCTTATCTGACTGGTTGTTTTACTGGTTTTATCGTTACTGATAGTGTGTGTATGTGTGTGTGTGTGTGCGCGCGCGCGTGTGTGTGTGTGTGTGTGTGTTAACGAGTGTGCGTGTGTCAGTTTGCGCGCGTGCTATCATCTGTGAGAACATTCAAAGTTTTCTTTAAAATGGTTGGGCAGATGGTGGATGCTGGCGAAGAGTACTTGCAGCGTGCTTATAATCATTACTCCACTGCCACGAACTCTGACGATATATTGTTTCAGGAGAAGAAGGGGGAAAAAAAAACAAAAAAAAACCAACAGTCCCAAAGAAATATGGGTTGCACGCAAATTCTTTTGCGCCAGCCCCAGCCCTATATTCCCACCGGAGTTTCGGTGGTTGTAAGGTCACAGGTTCAAAGCCAGTCGAGCGCCAGCGAACGAGAAGATATCTGGGCCCATCAGGGTTCTGACACCTGTTGACAAACAAGACTGATTGTAGTGAAGTCACGGAAAAGCCAGCTAACAGGAGCGCGGGCAACAGACAGGGTTGTATAAATATTAGTATCTCACATCTTCAGCTCTGTGGGAATAGGTTGGATGACATAACTTTTTTTTTTTTTAATGGTCAAGGTTAAGGTTTATTACAGAAAATATTCCGCGAGGGTACACTGGAAAATTACGAACCGAAGGGAACAAAGCAAAAACAAAAACAAACAAAACAAAACAAAAATGAAAACAGCAAAAACCATGGCGACGATGTAAGTGGTATGATGCTCAGTAATGTGGATCGGGGGAGCTGTAAAAAGACCTATCCAGAAGAAAACGCATTAATTCATCGCAGCCGGGTGGACAGCGGCAAAATCGTTAAACCGCGGGTCAACAATGCAATTTCATCTGCCGTTTTAAGAGGTGATTTGTGTTCTCGAGTGGTAGTCGTTGTTTCAAACCACTCATAAAGTCAGGTTATTGAACAGTAGTTTCATGGCACAGCTGGGGTCACCAGTGAAATGAAAACCCGATAAATGGAAGGCAGTTAGATAGAGAAACGCCAGGACGCGCGAGACGGACAGGGGGGATAATCAGTTCAGTTACACACCCATACCACCGTGGGAGGTAGACTAAAAGAATCTTGGTAAAAGTCGACTTACGTGGGATAAAAGAGGCGACGTATCGAGCCACAGGCTCTTCTTCAGGCAAATGAAATGAGTGAGTGACAGACAGAAAGATACAGACAGAGAGGGAGAGAGTAAAGTTCAGGAAAGGAAAGTGATGGGTAGTCACAGGACAGGACACAAAAAACAAAGAAGGGTGAGTAGAACTGCCAGTGTGAGTGTGTGAAGGAAAGAAAGGGCTCTGAAAGGGAAGGGGAAAAAATGTGGGCGGGGGGTGAGAGGGCAGGAGTGAGGGAAGGGGGTGGAAGAGACTGTTAGTGTTAGGGACATATGAACAAGAAAGTAAAATAATAAGTGGAAAAAAACCCACTGTGACAAGCACAACCTGCAGATAGAGAAATAACAAAAGCATGCACACGCACGTTATTGCATTGTCTTCAGTTTAAAGATATTTCCTTTTTGTTTTGGGTTACCATTTCAGAGCGCTTTTTTCTTTTCAGAGGCTGATCAGACATTTGGAAATTTGATGGTGACTGACGAATCGCCCTCAGGAGCAAGTACGTGGGTACGTGGTATCAGGGTTATTCAATCCGCTGTTCACCTCTTTTAAAACAAAATTCAAAGGATACTGAGACGGGTTTTAAGAATCAAAAGGCTTCCTATTCTCAGTCCAATTCTCTGAAACCTTCTTCAGGCAGACTGACACGTACAACGTGTCAGCGCATTCAGTGGCACTTTCTATTCTTTTCCAGCAAGGGAGGGGTCGGCGGGAGGGGGAGGGGGAGGGAAGGGGGGAATGGAGGGAGGTGGGGGGGCTGGTGATAAAGGAAATATAAGGGGACGCGGGAGGTGGGGGTGGGGGAGGGAAGGGGGGAATGGAGGGAGGTGGGGGGGCTGGTGATAAAGGAAATATAAGGGGAGAAGGGGGGGGGGGGGGGGCTCGGGAGACAAAACTGAATAAAAATCATGATCCACAACGAAGAATGGGGAGTTGATCAAAGAAAGAGCCTTTGAGTTGGGTTTGCTCTTGGATTTCACTTCATATGGGTGTGGTGAAAATAATAATAATAAAAGACATTAAGGGTTTTTTTTTCCACTTTTGAATATAGCGCCCATAGTTTACAATACACGGATCCCAAGGGCGAAAAATTTCCGCTATGCCGCACCACGTGTACGAACTTTGTGCCTGTAGTTTTTCGGCAGCTGCGTGGAATTTTACTGACATTATGCAGTCGGTGTTCATCAGTTTGCATCCGCTTTGTGGTCTTCTTGTTTGTCTTGTACTTTTTCTTCTCCTCGTCCTTCTTAGTCGTTCTTCTTCTCAGTTTTGACGTCTGCGTGTCTGCCTCTAGAGAGAGAGAGAGGAACACGGACATTGTTTTATTGACATTGACAATATTGACGGTCCTTTTGGCAACGGGGCAATATATGAACAAAGGAATAACGGTGGTATACAGAGAAATAAATATACTGCTGAGAGTAGAAAAGAAAACAAAACCAACAGGAAACAGAATTATGAATGCTAACATCGACAATCACATTCATGCATTCCTAAAGGCCGGCATATTATCAGTAACCAGGCACACACACGTGCGCTCACAATCCACTTTGTTAACGTTCACACGCGCACACACCGACACTTGTATTGGTTATTCAGTGCTTGTCAGTGCCTTACTTTTTGTTTAGTTCCTATGATCATTGCTTCAGTTGTGTCCGCATTCAATTGTAACTTATTTCGAGTCGTCCAGTTTTGTATGTCCGGGAAGCAGTTGGATGTTTCTTGCAAGAGCGACGACAATTTTCCAGGGGTATCACTCTTCTGGAGTTGAGTGTCATCAGCATAAGAATGATGACTGACATTATGGCGGCTTATAATTTCAGCGAGAGCAGTGTACAGTGTGAAGAGCACTGGGCCTAAAACAGATCCCTGTGGGACTCCGTGTTCGATTTAACGGGTTCAGATTGGAAATGATCAACAATGACAGACTGGAATCGATAATTGAGATACGATTTGAACCAGTTTAGAACAGTGCCGTTGATACCAAATGTAAAATGAAGACGAGAAAGAAGGATTGAATGGTCTATCGTGTCAAAGGCAGCTGACAAGTCGAGAAGAGTGAGAAGGGAATTTTTTCCTGAGTCGGACGCTAGCAGTAGATTATTCAGGATGCGGAGGAGAGTGGTTTCGGTACTGTGGTCAACGCGATGGGCAGACTGAAATGGGTGGATGAGATTGTTGAAACAAAAGCGGTTGTTGAGCTGCTTCAGGACAGCTTTAAAAAAAATATTTTAAAAAAAAAGCCCAATTTTCTTTTCCAGAATCCAACTAATTTAGCATCATTTCATAAGCTTCAAGTGTCTGCTTATTCTTGTCAGTGGGATCTGTGCTGATCTAAGCCAGTATCTAATACATTTGATCTTTGTCTTTATAGGTAGTTGCTATCGACCAGTTTTACTATATGGCATTTTACTGGACGAATACAATAAAACCGAAAGGAAGCGTTTGTTTGCACATGTTTGAACTTTTCCCATCTCTTGATTATCGTACAGTTCCAATATTTCTGCTCCATAGTTTAGAATTGGTTCAATTTGCGAGTCAGATACTCTCCAGAATATAGAAAAAATCGACACAGTTAAGTTTTTGCTGTTGTTGTTTTAGAGATCTTAGAATCTACATTACCCCCTTCTTTCCTTTTCTACAACTGTCCTTCCATGTACGTCGAGGACTCAACTTAACTGTAAACGGAAGACCCAGATATTTATATGAATTTGTTACTTTAACCTCACAGTCTCCATCAAACCATTTTTCGTGGACTGAAAGATGCCTACCATTTCGAAAAGCCATTACGTTCGTTTTGTCCTGATCAAACCCATCAGCCTCGAACTTTAGTGCATCCAATTGACTTTGTGGCCCTACAGCATAAGAATAATGTCATCAGCAAACAATAACAACAATACTTCAACAGCACAAGGAATTGATTGTATGCCGTGTCTTCCCTTATTTGTCACCTCGTATCGGAACCCGCACTTTTACCTGTTTTCAAACTCACATAGAGAGAGAGAGAGAGAGAGAGAGAGAGAGAGAGATGCACGTTGGAAAGCAAACAGATCAGGTGGTTGATATGAGTGAAAGACAGAGAAAAATGAATAGTTTGATGAGAAACATTTTCAACACAGACAAGAAAGAAAGAGTGAAAAGGAGCAAGTGTTATTATGTATCTGTATTGATAGCTCGTGGTTTTGCTTTTTCTGTTATGGCAAGCCCCGAAGTGGCGTGGCGGACATGTAATGAAAATGGCTACAACGCGTCTGAATGGCTCGGATGTGGCTGACGGGTGTGAATAGTGTCTCGTGTGTGTGTGTGTGTGTGTGTGTTGGGAGGGGTGGGGATGGAGTGGGGGTGTTTGTTTGTATATGTGTTTGTGTCAGTGATATAAATGTGGATTCATTTAACTGATCTGGAAATACCTTTTCCAGACTTTTTTAATGCTACATTTTAACAGACATGCATACATGCATTGATAATGACAGGGGAAAAGAAGAAATAATGAGAGGGGGGGAAATAAGAAGAAAAAGAGAGAATAGCAGCTGGGTAACAGGGTTAAATCTGATCAGAACAAAGAGAAGAAAGGTAACAGCAGACAATGGGCAGGGAAAAAAACGAAATGCTGGCAAGAATACATCAAATAAAGGTAGACATATAAAGCAGGACGCAATTCAAAAAGCTTTATGGATGGTAAGTTGCCAGTCAAGTGTCGTAAATCATCGCTTTACACTGAAATGCAAGATGCAAAATATAGCTACATCAGTATCGTATTTGCAGATAAGTCTGTTCATAACAAGTATTCCTCATCTTAATTTGCATTCACAAACAGGGCTTTATATGGAAAACATCTGGTTTATCATTATTATTAGTCATTATAAACAAAGTTTGTCCAAGCTATACACTCCTCGACTGTATGTTCATACAGTATATCCATATTTCAGTTTACTACCAAGACATGTCCTTGTCTGCAGAGCAGGCGCAGTTTTGTTTCACTTGCAGCTTGCATTATTACACTGAAGTATTGTTAGCCAATAATGAAATGAAATAGAAAGTGATATCAATATATATATATATGTGTGTGTGTGTGTTTTGTTGTTGGTGTTGGTCAAATCCAAGCATGGTTAATGGATCAGTTACACGCAAATTCTGGACATCTGACATCCACTGGTGCTTGCCAGAAATGTTGGATAACAGTGCATTGAAACATTCCTTCACGTAAAGCTGGGAGATGCCTCTGACTTGACCATTCCATGGATTTTTCAACAGAAGATAAAAAGAAACAAATACGAAAATATACCTTTTCATACATGCTATCCAAGATCATATTTGATAACATGCTAACAACACCAAATTGCCAGTGGGCACAACACGCCTCCAAGGTGCAAGAAAAGAATACAAGTTAGTAAAATTGTCCAACAATCAAGTCTAGAGAAGACAAAATATTGAACGCTCCCCCAAAAAAATGTAGGTGACTGGACCAGCAAGGCACAAGGGACACAAATGGTATAATTGTACAGGCCTTGGCCCTTTACAAATGGAGTGCACAAACATAATGCATCACTAACTTAAACTCTGCCTCCTTATGGTAAGAGCTTTATGTATGAAGTTCACAACATTCATCACTATTGGTTTGTTTTCCGCAGCCATCAGCAATGCAAATTTAAACATAGATGTCTGTGATATTTATAGGGAATTAAGTCATTCCTGGGTTCACTGTATTTTGGACACTCAAGCAGGAAAACCAGCAAGACAGATAATAGTAAAGAAGAGAAGACAGAAAGGAAATACAAATGGCCGAGAATGCTGCGAACGTCTGACGGGCGCAATAGCCGAGTGGTTAAAGCGTTGGACTGTCAATCTGAGGGTCCCGGGTTCGAATCACGGTGACGGCGCCTGGTGGGTAAAGGGTGGAGATTTTTACGATCTCCCAGGTCAACATATGTGCAGACCTGCTAGTGCCTGAACCCCCTTCGTGTGTATATGCAAGCAGAAGATCAAATACGCACGTTAAAGACCCTGTAATCCATGTCAACGTTCGGTGGGTTATGGAAACAAGAACATACCCAGCATGCACACCCCCGAAAACGGAGTATGGCTGCCTACATGGCGGGGTAAAAACGGTCATACACGTAAAAGCCCACTCGTGTGCATACGAGTGAACGCAGAAGAAGAAGAAGCTGCGAACGTCATCTTGCGCTTTCCCGCCATGTATGCCGGCAATTAGTGTTCACCGGCGACCATCCATCTCCGGCCAGCTTTTTGAATTGTCTCGTGTCGACAGATGAGACGGATGGCTGGGCCAAGGGACGCCGGAACTCTTCATTGAGTTGTATTTGTATTGTATTTGTATTTCTTTTTATCACGACAGATTTCTCTGTGTGAAATTCGGGCTGCTCTCCCCAGGGAGAGCGCGTCGCTACACTGCAGCGCCACCTTTTTTTTGTATTTTTTTCCTGCGTGCAGTTTTATTTGTTTTTCCCATCGAAGTGGATTTTTCTACAGAATTTTACCAGGAACAACCCTTTAGTTGCCATGGGTTCTTTTACGTGCGCTAAGTGCATGCTGCACACGGGACCTCGGTTTATCGTCTCATCCGAATGACTAGCGTCCAGACCACCACTTAAAGTCTAGTGGAGGGGGAGAAAATATCGGCGGCTGAGCCGTGATTCGAACCAGCGTGCACAGATTCTCTCGCTTCCTAGGCGGACGCGTTACCTCAAGGCCATCACTCCACATGTTGTTGCATGAATCCCAGTACTATTCGTTTGATCCCTTCTGAAGAGTGTCGTATTGTTTCCTGCTGGCAGCAGCTGGCCGGGTTTGATGTGAACGGAGGTTTGGCATATCTCTCTCCTTGTTGCAGCGGTAACAGAGAACAGGATGTCCGGGAGGAGGTGAGTGGGTTCAAACAAACAAAACAGTTTTTTTCTCCAGGCACACAAACTGCGCATATATTATGTCGTTCAGTCGGGTTTTTGTTGTTGTTGTTTTTTTTGGTTTTTTTAATCGCCAGATGAATCCGTGATATGAATGCATGGGATCTTAACAAGGACATGTTAAAGTTCTAACGTTGTGTTTGTGAGTTCAGCCGTGGGGTGTGAAAGACGTTGGGACAACTTTGCGTTTGAAGTGCCGATTATAGTTGTTGTTATTTGAGGAAGGGATGTGTGTACGCTCGCGCATGTGTGTTTGTATATAGATAGAGCTACCTGCGGCCACTTAGCTGAGGGAGTAAACCCGGACAGAAAATCCGGTGCGGGGCCCCTAAGGCGGTTGGATGGCAAACTTTGTCACTTTCCGGCAGTTCCTGCGGCCGCGTTGGCACCAAAACGTAACAGCCTTGCTGTTCCTTTGGATCTGTCAGCGAGGTGGAGAGGGGGGACTAGCTGCATGGGCAACAGCCTGTCTTCCATATTACATTGCCCAGGCTTATATCCGTCCATCCATCCACAAACACCTTGCACCTACAACCTGGAGAGGACACTCCAGCCTCGCTACTAGCACTAGCGTCGGAACAACACGTGAAGCAACAGTTACCGGTTATAAGTTAGCGCTTAACTGGCGTAGAGCCAACGCCAGAGGTTGCTTTTGACGGTGGGAGGGACCCTCGCGTCCCACTGGACAGCTACCGCCCGCCCAAGCTGGGCAGCCCCCAGCCAATTAGGTGCTGTCCCGCCACGACCTGCCTTCTTCTATTGGTGTATGAAGATTAGGAGAATATCCGACAAGCAGGTCGTTAATTTCCTCACCAGGCAAAAAGAAAACTTCAAGAAACGGATCAAAAATGAAACTGGCCTGTTGGAATGTCCGGACAATGATGCCTGGGCTCTCCCAAGATCTGCAAGACATCAGTGACGCCAGAAAGACGGCCGTCATAAACAGCGAGCTGAAGAGACTAAATGTGGACATTGCCACTCTGCAGGAAACACGGCTGGCTGACTCGTGAACACTAAAGGAGAGGGACTACACCTTTTTTCTGGCAAGGAAAGAGCTCCGATGCCCTAAGAGAGTACAGAGTAGGCTTTACAGTCAGGAGAAGCCTGCTGAACATGATCGAACCAGGCAGCGGCGATTAAGAACGACTCCTGATTCTCCGCCCCAACACCTCCGAAGGCTATGTCACTCTCGTCAGCGTATATGCTCCAACTCTGTCCGTCTCTCCAGACGCCAAGGATGAGTTCTACGAAAATCTTGCATTAACCATAAGGAACATCCCCAGGACAGAACGACTTGTTCTCCTGGGCGACTTCGATGCCAGAGTGGGTGCAGACAACGATTCGTGGCCCTCTTGTCTTGGTTCCTTTGGAGTGGGGAAAATGAATGAGAACGGACAGCGACTACTTGAGTATTGTGCCTGCCATGAACTCTGCATCGCCAACTCCTTCTTCAGGACGAAGCCCCAACACAAAGTCGCCTGGAGGCACCCGCGCTCAAAACATTGGCTCCAACTGGATCTGATCCTAGCAAGACGAGCTGCCATCAAAAACCTTCTCCACACTCGCTCTTACCACAGCGCAGACTGCGACACGGACCACTCTCTGGTATGCTGCAAGATCAGACTGCAACCAAAGAAGTTCCACTGCTCAAAGAAACAAGGGAACTCTCGCATTGACGTCAGCAAGATGTCTCAGCCAGACCTTGTAGAACAGTTCGCAGAGGCCTTTGAGAGAGAATTCGATGCATTGCAGCCCAGAGACTGCCACATAAAGATGGGAAACGCTACGAGACACCATGCATCGCATTGCTATGGCCACTTTTGGGAAGAAAACCGCGAAATCCCACAACTGGTTTGAGGCCAAATCATCAGAGATGACTCCCATTATTGAGCCCAAGCGCGCTGCACTCACCGAATACAAACAGTCACCCAGTGAGAAGAACCTGCAAATCCCCCCGCCCCCACCCGCCACCCCAAACTGCACAGCCTGATTGAGTCCTTCCACTCCACAAGAAGGGATCTACCTGGACCAGATCAGATGGCAGGCTCTTCAATCTCGCCCGCCTCAGAGCAAGGACAAAAGTCTGCGAAGCCCTCATCAGAGACATACTCTTTGCTGGCAATGCCGCAGTTGTGACCCACACCCAGCAGGATTTGCGGTCACTAATGGACCGCTTCTCCCAGGCTTGCAAAGATTTCGGTCTGGTGGTGGTGGTCTCCACTCTGGGAAGGACGCTCACTCAGTCTGGCTCTGCGACTTAGCTATTATTGTCGTTAGTAGGGAGCTTAGTAGGTGGTGTCCTAAGTACGTTGAATCAGAACAGGCACCACCAAACACCACTGAAGTGACTCAGCAGCAGTGAAGGGTCTCCTCTGGTGTGTGGCCTCCTGGCGACCTAACATCGATGGTTCCCTGCGGACTGCCGACGATGGAACTGTGACAGACGAACCCGGGTCTGGTAGTGTATGGAGGAATGTAAATGAGCGGCGTGGGAGAAATGCCACTGAAATGGTGCAGATGATGGGGCAGCAAAAAAAAAAAAAAAAAGATTTCGGTCTGACCATCAGTCTCAAGAAGACAAACGTCTTAGGCCAAGACACGCCATCTCCACCAGCCATCACCATTGATGACTACGAGCTTGAAGCTATTCATCAATTCACTTACCTTGGGTCCACCATCACCGACAACCTCTCCCTTGACGCCGAGATCGACAAGAGGATCGGGAAGGCAGCCACAACGCTAGCCCACCTCACACAAAGAGTGTGGACAAATCCCAAGCTGACCACGAAGACAAAGATGGCTGTATAGAACGCCTGCGTCCTCAGCACCTTGCTGTATGGCAGTGAGGCGTGGACCACACATGCTCGTCAGGAGAAAAGGCTCAATACCTTCCACCTGAGAAGTCTACGGCACATACTCGGCATCTCCTGGCAAGACAAGGTGACAAACACCGAAGTCCTGACTCGCGCTGGCCTCCCGACCACGTATACCATGCAGAGACAGCGTCGGCTGCGCTGGCTGGGCCACGTTCGCCACATGGAAGATGGTCGCATCTCAAAAGACATCCTTTATGGAGAGCCCGCCACGGGGCAGAGAAGCATCGGCCGCCCACAGCTGAGATACAAAGACGTTCGCAAACGTGACATGAAGTCCTGGGAGAACCTTGCAGACGACCTCAACAGCTGGAGAAGCACTCTCAAGAATCAGCTACGGATTGGTGAGGACAAACTGTCAGTTGCTGCAGCAGAAAAGCGAGCTCGCAGAAAAGGAACGGCAGCCAACAGACCAGCATCAGCTTACACATGTGACCGCTGTGACAGAGACTGTCTCTTTCGCATCGGTCTCTACAGTCACAGGCGACGCTGCTTGGGCCAAGCAGACAGCCTAATTAGACATTAGGTCGGATATACTCTATCCATTGTCAGCCATGACCGAAGGAGGCCTACTACTATATAGATAGATAGACAGATGCGTACAGAGATACATATAAAGTCATTATATATGTATATATATAGTTGTTCCCGCTTAAGTCGACCTTGCTTTGGTCGACCCATCGGGCAAGTCAACACATTTCTGTGGCCCCGGCCAGCCGCCTTCTTTATCTCTGTGAATTTTCCTCGCTTAACTCGACCTCGTGTTAGTTACGGATTCCTCGCATAAGTCGACCAAATTTTTGTGCCCCAGTCAAGTTTCCACCGACACTGAAAACTGAATGTTGCGAAAATTTGCCACGTCAAACTCGATATAACGTCCCTAATCTACCCCCGAACGCGCCCCGCCGCTCCCATCCCCCCCCCCCCCGCCCCCCCCCCCCCCCCCCCCACCCCCAACCTCCGCCCTTCCCCTTGGTCCTAAATCATCCCCTCTCTTCAATTTCGAGTGGTGTTATATTGCCCCAACATCTTTCCTACCCCACTGAACTCGCAAGCACAACGTTAGAATGTTGTCCTGAATCGCCCCCTTGGGGACTCGTGAGCGTCCTGACCGACACACAGTTTTCTGTCCTTTTGCAACGAGACCAGCACTTCCACGCTTTCAGCTTATTTTGTTGGAAACGTAAAACCAAGGTACGTATGATTATTTACTGAGGACCTCAACACGTTTTGCCGTCATACAACCATTTTTCATTGCCCTCTGAAGCGACCAGCACTCGTTGAAAAACCAGACCTAAGATGGGAGTAAAACAAAATATTTAAAAAATACCATTTGTGTTCCAGTAGGCCTAATTCTTGATTTAAAATGTTCGATTAGTTTTGTTTTAAACGCCCATACAAATCCACTTCTCTCTCTCTCTCTCTGTCTCTCTCTCTCTCTCTCTGTCTCTGTCTCTCTCTCTTGTTTTATTGTCTTTCTTCTTTAGTCTTAGTTTGTTTTGTTTTTAATAATTTTGAAGAAAAACTATTATAGTTATTATTTGTTGTTATGGGGGCATGGTGAAAAGAAGCCTGCAGCTTATCCATTTACCCTCGATAAAACATTGAGTTCGAGTTTCTCTCTCTGTCTGCCTCTCTCTTTCTCTGTCTGTCTGACCTCCTATCTCTCTCTCTCTCTTTGTATGTGTGTGTGTGTGTGTGTGTGTGTGTATGTGTGTGTGTGTGTGTGTGTGTGTGTGTGTGTGTGTGTATGTGTGTGTGTGTGTGTGTGTGTGTGTGTATGTGTGTGTGTGTGTGTGTGTGTGTATGTGTGTGTGTGTGTGTATGTGTGTGTGTATGTGTGTGTGTGTGTGTGTGTGTGTATGTGTGTGTGTGTGTGTGTGTGTGTGTATGTGTGTGTGTGTGTGTGTGTGTGTGTGTGTGTGTGTGTGTGTGTGTGTGTGTGTGTGTGTGTGTGTGTGTGTGTGTATCATTGGACTCGTGTAACTGATCAGTCGGTGTAAAGAACAAGAGAGATTTCAGAAAATAATAATCGGGTGATTCTCTTTGAAAACATGGTCGAAAGTCAAACTAAAGAAACATTTCAATCGAGCTCCCCGAGACCGACGACAAAACACCACACTGTACACGTACCAGGCGTCCTGAGATGCATCTGGTAGTTTCTGAGTAAAAGCCGAACAGAACTTGATAGACATTTGAAAGGATTGAGTTTAACTCACTCAGTACGGCCAGTCCTCTCTTCTCCTCTACACAGACCCCTCGGATGTCCAGTGGGTGTCTGAATGACCCAACCTTTAGCTTCTGTCGCCAGAATTGTGGTATTCTTTGTCAACATTCACCTCTTCAGTATAAGAGCGTTCCGCTTGCAATATTTTGATGATGGTAATTGGGGTGAAACGCTGTTAACGTCGTCTCTTTCGCCGTTCGTATGGAGAGAGTTCCCACGGGTCTGTGTTTCCACGATGTGTATGTTTCCCACAGATTTGTTTTGTAAGTTCTGTATAATTATTCCCCCAGATCAGTGTCCCCCAGGGCTTTATTCCTCCAGATCTACATTCTCCCAGGTCACTATCTGTGTTTGTTTCATGATCCATACACACTTTTGAAAGTTCTCAGTGGTCAGCAGTGGTCAGTGATCATAACAGACAGAAAAGTACAGATGCATCAGAGGGGGCCGAAACAACAAGCGAGAACGTCCCAGAACGTGCCCCGGGAGATGTCTAAGGACCCGAACGTTCCCTTGAGGAAGGTTTTCCCGGGTGAGCTGCGGAACTGGGTGTCAGGGAGAGAAATGCACGATTTTTGTGTGCTCCCTTCCGATTCGTCGGACGGGAGGTCGGAAGTTGAGATGAGGAGTTAACGGTTCGACTTCACTTTTTGGTTTGAGAGAGCGAGTTGCGAGCGTGAAATTTGTTGAGAGAATGCTGTAGGATGAAAGTAGGATGAATGTATCTAAAATTTGAAGGGCCAGATTGTTGAGTACCAGCGACCCTCCTTGTGTTATTTTGTTTAGCTGGCTCCCTCCTCAGGATTCAAAATGTAAGTTTTGGTTCTTCGTCTGAGCTCGTCTTTTATAGTTATGTCTAGATCTAAAGTGATGTTGAATTGTTGAAGTAGTTTAGGAATTGAACTGAATGAGAGAGCGTTAGGCCGGTGGTAAGCATATGTGTTCGTGATTATATTTGTTCTGGGAAAGGGGTTCCGGAAGAATAAATGTGCAAGAAAAAAAGATGAAAATGATTTCGTTATTGTCCTTGATCGGAATTGGTAGCGGAAGGTGTGAGCCAGGGTATGTGTTCCATTTTTATATGTAACAGAAATCTTATCCGTGACACTGAGGGACGAACCGGGATGTTACACCCGGTGCTGCTGAATACATTTCCTTACCCGAGTGTGTATCAGAGACGATGAAACTTGAGCATTGTGTACCGCGAAGGACAGTAAAGGGAAGAATATTTACGGTATGTAGTCACTGAAAGAAAGTCGGTCACGATACGAAGTGATAAACTAAGTCACTTACCACGCTCAACACAGTTGCAAAGATGAGGTATATGGGGTAAGACCTTGACGAAACGGAGAACACGTCTTACAGTTTCAAAAATGTGCAGATTGAGGTTAGTGGATTAGAAATGTGAATAGCAAACTGAGGGCGCAATGACCGAGTGGTTTAAACGTTGGACTTTCAGTCTGAGGGTCCCGGGTTTGAATCACGCTAACGGCGCCCGGTGGGTAAAGGGTGGAGATTTTTCCGATCTCCCAGGTCAACATATGTGCAGACCTGCTAGTGCCTGAACCCCCTTCGTGTGTATACACACGCAGAAGATCAAATACACACGTTAAAGATCCTGTAACCCATGTCAGTGTTCGGTGGGTTATAGAGAGACGAAAATATCCAGCATGCATGAACCACGACAGAGTCATCGGCAAGTCGATGTTGGTCGTGTAACGGAAAGAAGAAAAAGAAAAGATAATCCACGGATCGCATGTGGCCATTGGACACCAGAAAGGCCCTGCATTCTCTGTTCTGTCTTGTGACACACAAACGGGTGCACGGAAAAGTTAGACATTTACAGTTGGAGTCTGAGGTTAAAACTCACTCCGGACTCCCCTGCAGACGACCCATTTGTCAGGGTTAGGAAAAAAATCACAAAAAATACAAAACACAAAGTAAAACAACAACAACAACAAACAAAAACAAACAAAAAAACACGTGTATCGCCTGCGACGCCATTTTCGATACGTATGCAGATTAGTTTGTCATGTGGGGTACCAAGGTCAACGGCGGGAAGAGGAAAACAGAATAGGTAGAAAACTACCCAAAAGTGCGTAACTTACATGCAATTACATTTAACAGTAACAATTCAATAATGATGATAATAATCAGAGACCATTTACACAATTCTGAAGTACATTAAAGGAATGTAGAAATAGGGCTATGAACTAATGCCTGTGAAAGTTCGACCATAAGAACCTCGTCAGAAATAACTCTCCAAAATTCAGTCTGCAGAATAGTCAGTTATTCAAAAATACTTGGGCAAGAAGGTACGTAACTGCTGACAGTGAAACACTAAAACAATAATGCAAGCTGAACTGCTTACCACAGAAACATTTTTACAATACTTTGTCTTCAGCGCATCAAGTTTTATACGGAAGAAAGTAGAGGTTATTAATCTTGTGTAGCAAGCTGATGGATTCAGTATCTTTTCTTTAATAATATTCTCGGGGAATAATGTCCCTGTATGTTTTACAAACTTTTCCTTCCATCAGATATGAAATCGAGCCCATGCTGATTTTTCTAACAAAGTGTATGCCTCTTTTACGGAAAGACTGACATGTATTTCTGTCGATTTTTCTTCATCTTGTGCTCCTCTTTTAGCTGCTTTATCAGCAGTTTCATTGTCATGAATGTCCACATGAGAAGGCACCCAACAAAAACTGACCTCAGTCCCTTTAATCCTCAAACAATGTACCGAATGATTTGCCTCAATAACTAAGTCAGGTCTAAATAATTCAAGGCTAAATAATTCTAGAGCATAAAGTACTGATTTGGAATCAACAAAGAAGGCTTATTTCGAGAAAACTATTTGATGGCTCACTGAATAGTTTGTGTGTGTGTGTGTGTGTGTGTGTGTGTGTGTGTGTGTGTAACTACTGAAAAACAAAAGACAGTGGGATTTAAAACATACAGTTTATTTTACAATAATTCTTTTTGTTTTTGTTTGAAACTGACACGCATACAAATACACCCGTCTCTCCGTCTCCCTCAGTGTTAATTCCACGAACAGAAGTGCAGAAAGTACATCGTCGTGCTTTGGTTTGAGAGATCCATTGTGACAGAACCTCAATCAATAAACTCTTGGACCGAGAGAGAGGCCATACAAAGTGCACCACACACTCTTTGGAATCGCAGTAACACGAAACGTAAAACAAGGAGGTGAGAAGAAAGAGAAGTGTGTGTGCGGTGTGTGTGTGCGTGGCGCTTTGCGTACGTGAGTGTGTGTGTGTTTGTGTACAGCGTGAGTGTGTGTGTGTGTGTGAGGCGCTTTGCGTACGTGAGTGTGTGTTTGTGTACAGCGTGTGTGTGTGTGTGTGTGTGTGTGTGTGTGTGTGTGTGAGGCGCTTTGCGTACATGAGTGTGTGTCTATGTTTGTATACCGCGTGAGTGTTTGTGTTGGTGCCGTGTATATGTGTGTGTGGGGGGGTGGGAAAGGATGGATAGGTGTGTGTGTGTGTGTGTGTGTGTGTGTGTGTGTGTTTTCAGATCAGTCTTACAGTGCCACAGAGAGTCGAGTCTGTATTCATGTGATTCCCACTGACTTGAACTCGTAGCAGAGTGAGAGAGAGAGGCACGCAGGCACGTACAGTAGAGTGGCACAAGGAAACAGACCGTCAGTTCGCTTTTGTCTTGTCTGTTCACTTAAAAAGAAGGCCAAGTTTCTATCCTGAAAACAACAACAACAACATGTGCCTGTTTTCTTCAACTCAAGCAGCAACGTTGGTTGTTTTCAGTTCTGGTAATAATAGTAATGATAGTTTCAGTTTCAGTTTCAGTAGCTCAAGGAGGCGTCACTGCGTTCGGACAAATCCATATACGTTACACCACATCTGCCAAGCAGATGCCTGACCAGCAGCGAAACCCAACGCGCTTTGTCAGGCCTTGAGAAATTTTTTTTTTTAAATAAAATAAATAAATAAAATAAAATAGATAAATAACTAAATAAATAAATGAAATATAATTTTAAAATAGAAAATAACTAAATAAATAATAATAATGAAAATAAATTAAATAAATAGAAAAAAACACCAAAAAAAAATGATGATAAATAGTAATGATAATAATTCATAACTTTTCTATGGCGCGATATCCAGTACTAATGCTGCTCAAAGCGCCTTACATCATCGAGCCAGATAAGAAAATAACATAAAAAATTACAACAGCTCAATCCAATGCGTTCACAGAATGAATAAAATAATAATAATAATAATAATAATAAAGCATGATCCACCAAACAATAAAAAAAATATCAGTAAGTAATGCTTAGATTAAAAAGAAATACATTCCTTAAAAACACACATTTTTAGACACACACATACATGCGCGCACACACTCGTGCGCGCGCGCACACACACACACACACACACACACACACACACACACACACACACCAAGTCAGACCTGAAAACGCATCTGGTTATCGGGTACAGTCAAAACAATTCACTTTTGCGCTTTTGTTTGAGGAGATCTATTGCCAGTGATTGAATTTAACACACGCACGCACGCACACACACACACACACACACACACACACACACACACACACACACACACACACACACACACACACACACACATTAATGCTTCATTCAAATAGTCATTGCCAGAGAGCTAATTGAAGAAAGACGATGTTTTGCGGTCCGATCGTCACAGAAGGTACACACTAATCCACGCTTTTCTGATATTGTGAAGTTTATTTAACCGTACAGTTATTCATATCATTAGTTTGGTGTTTGCATTCAAATCAACTGATAAAAACCAAACAGCACGCGCACACACCCACACACACATTTTTTCTCTCATATTATCTCTCTCTCTCTCTCTCTCTCTCTCTCAAATACCTGTACATTACGTCTCTAAAGAGAGACTGACACTGACACTGACATTTTTATTGGCCGTTCAGCATTAAAAACTGAAACCCTAGGACAAGGGCGATTACACGTCAATTGACGACTGTTCAAAATAAAAAAATAAAAAACCCACCCTATCGTATGTTTACCCTTTGATAGAAGTAACACACACCGGCACATGCGCGCGTGCACACACACACACACACACAAACTGGCACACACACACACACACACACACACACACACACACACACACACACAAACTGGCACACACACACACACACACACACAGAGGCACGCACGCACGCACACACACACACACACACACACACACACACACAGGCACGCACGCACACACACACAAACACACATACATACACACACACACACACACACACACACACACACACACACACACACACACACACACACACACACACTGCAACTCAGTGACATCGGATCATGTTGAAATCGAAGATTGGTCAATTATCTTTTTCATAATATTTTTTCATAATATTCATTGCTTCTGCGATCAATTTAGCGACGCTTCCGATTACAATTTCGCTGTTATTAGGTATCAGATTCACAACATTGTAACCACTTGGGCGGTCTTTAAATACGTTGATTTCTTAGTCGTGTTTACGGATAACTGCATAGGCAGTGCACACTGGAACAGAAAATGCATTTCATTTTCTGGATCAGTTCCACACGATGGACAAATCAAATCATTCGAAGAGTTTTCGTTTAGGTACCATTGCCTACAATTTTTCAATCCACTTATCCTTCGTCTGTATCGTACAATATTAGTCCAGTGCCATTTATCAGTAGCAAATGTCAAATACGTTTCTGACTGAAAGACGTCTTTAAAGGAATAGAACCATCTATATTTGTCACTAGCCTCTTTTATGAACGCCAGTTTTGTTTGTAACAAGAAATAAGTCGGTCTTTAAACTCATTTATAAATCTATATTCATTTCCAATGCATTGACTTGGCCAAACAACACGAAAGCCGTTTTCACAGAGTTTTTTTTGCACACTTGAAACCCAGTTAACGTGGCCAGATTTGTGTTATAATAAGAGCATTTCAAAGGTCTGTGTGCATAGCCTTGACATAGGTAATCTGATAAGTTTTAGCCAATATTTGACGCATTGTATTACTGTTCTGATATTCAAGGGGGACCTTCCTGTTTCTCCATATATAAGTTTGTTTGATGTATACAATAACACATTCAGGGATCTTTTGATCGCATAGGCGTGTGGCTTTTCTGTCTGTTTACCATCCCCAAACTCATTCCTTCAGGGGTTTTTTGTGCGTTTTTTGTTGTTGTTTTTTTGTTTGTTTTTTGTTGTTGTTTTTTTAGTTTGAGTCCAGAAAAACCGAAAATTCATTTATTATTATTTCATGTGGTTTACCATGTCATCTTAATTAATTGATGAGAAACAGGCTCGTATCGTCTGCTAAGTGCTTTATTTTAAGCCTTACTGATTCATTATTGACCGGTGGAAGAACTATTCCGGATACAACGCTGTTACTTATTTTCATTGCAAGCAGTTCAACAGCTAAGATAAAAGCTAACGGTGAAAAGGGGCAACTTTGCCTGATTCCGCATTTTACTGGAAAAAATTCAGAAATTCACCCCCCGTGACTTAGACTGCTGGCTGTGTTGGATGTGATCACCCATCTTTTAAAATCACACCCAAAACCAAAAATGTCAAAAGATTGTAACATAAATGTCTTGGAGATTGAGTCAAATGCTTTTTGATAGTCGAGTGCTAACAGATACCCACCATTCTTAGTTACAGTTGAATAATTGATAACGTCGTCTATGGTTCGGATCACAGTTCAAATATTTCACCCCTTCAAATACCCAACTTGATCTTGATTTTTTAGCTTGCCAATAACATTGTTCAGTCTTAACGCTAAGGCCTTTGCCAATATAATCAGTATTGGTGAGGGTTATAGGACGCCAGTTGTTTAATCTGTCTCTAGAAAGGTCTCTCTCTACCTTTGTGTAGTATGACAGCTGTGCCTTGTTTCTGGGTGTATGACATTTCACCTTCTCTAAAGGATTCATTAAAAGAGTCGGTGATAATAGTTTTTATGTGTGCCCAAAAGAACTTCATGAATTCTACCGTTAGGCCATCGCCACAAGTTGCCGAACCGTTTTTCCTCTGATTTCATGCTGATCCTGTTTCATTTTCACTCACCATGCCTTCACAAGCTGCGAATTCCTCTTCGTCTAACTTAGGGAATTCTTCATCTTTTTATGAAATCATTAATCTTTTCTTTCATATTTTCTTCTGCTTTGGTTGATCTGGAGTAAAGCGCTGCATAGAATTGTACTTGTTCTTTAACACCTTGGATTGATTTGTGATAATTTTGCCACTGTCGTTCTGTATTTGTGTCATTGTGTTAGTTTTGCTTGAGTCTTTTCTAAGCCTAGAAAATATCTTGCGTTCTTTTCTCTTTCTTCAACCCACTTAGCATGTGACTTTGTTTTGTGCTCCACTAGCCGTTTTCCAGAGACATTATTTCAAGTTGATTCTTTGTTTTCATAAGTTCTTTAAAAAAATTTGTTGTTGTTGTTGTTGTTGTTGTTGATTATACAGGATCTTGTGCGCATTGGTGTACAAGCTTTTGAAGGTTATTTTGTAAATCTAAAAGTTCATTTCGCATTGATCGTGTTCCCTATTTACCATATTTTGTGCAAAAAGCTTTTATTTTGAATTTACACCAGTCCCATTGAACTTGTGTTGTTGTTTTTTCAGACATTTCCTTACTTTCATTTACCCAGGTTTCTAACTATTCGTTCATTTTTGTGACAAAAACTGTGTCTTTCAAGTACCTGTTGTAAAAACGCCAGTATCCAGGTCCACTTACAAAATCATAGTCATTTAGTTCAACTGTTATTGCTCTGTGGTCCGAGCTTGCCATAGACAGATTGTCGCATGAAATATACTTTTGAATAATACTCTGGTTTGCAAAACAGAAACCAATACGGCAAGCCAAACACTGATTTTGTTTAGACCATGTATACTCTTTTTCATGTCATGGAAGACCATCCACGTATCCTCTAGCTCAACATTTGCAACTATCTCTTTTAGTTTAACTTCCTTCTGACAGTATGGCCTACCAGATAATGATATCTGTTTCGTTACACATGACCGAGTTGAAGTCTCCAATACATATAATGTTACTTGATTCATATTTTGTTAGAATTGTAAGGTATCGAAGAATTTTTTTTCTGTTGTGTCATTTGGTGCATATATATTCACAACTGTTAATGAATTCTCTGCAGTTTCAGGTGATACAATAAAAATCCTACCAAGTCATTTTTCCAAAACAGGATTTCTATGGAAATGTTTTGATATCAGTATGACCTCTCCTCATTCTACTATGTGCTGTTCCGCTATGATAAAATGATTTACCTCCCCACTGTTTTCCCATACCATTGCGTCCCTGTTGTTTGAAAGACTGAGAAAACATTGCGTTTCTCTTTCATCTGTTTTTTTAGACCTCGTGTATTTAAAGAGGGTATACGCAGTTTATCCTCATTGTCTATCACGAAGATTATTATCATCCATGTCCGTTTGCCAAGTTCGTATTTTTGGACAAATGATGTCGTAACATCAATGTTGGTTAGTCAAAACATCACTGTGTTCTTCGTCGTCTTCTGTATCTTGTCTGTCGTGATGGTCATGTTGTCGTTCGTGTCTGTCAAGGGATGGCGTGTCTGAGTCCACTGGGCACTTGGCTGAAGCAGAGGTAGACGTGTCTGCTGGGCCTTTCTGGGGTGTCTCTGGTGGGAAGTCCAGGACACTTTGACCCTTGTTGCTTTTTGTTGTGTCCTGTCTTGTCAGTGGTCTGTCTCTGCGCCTTGCTTTCCTGGGGCTGTCTTTGGTGCTGTGAGCCGTAGTGCTGACTGATGTGATGGCTTGCGTGTGGAACGACCAGTGCTCTTTTTGGCGGGCTTGTCACAGGTGAGACTTGTTACCCAGTCTATTGTGACCAGGACTTTTTCCGAATGTGTCACAGCTGGACAACCTGGCGTGGCTGTCACACTCGGGACTTGCGCTGACCCTGGCGCTGACCCCGACTTGTCCTGCGACAGCTGCTGCTCTCAGGCTCCCCCTAAACCACCGGTGTCATGTCGCATAAAGGATCCCCCGCCCGATTTATGGTGATCTGTATAGCACTGGAGACACTTAATGGGATTGACGCACGTTGAAGACTGGTACCCCTTCCCCAGACATTTTCCATACTCCGCCTCTCTCTGTTTTGCCGGTGGACTGGTTTTGTCCCTTGTGGAAAAGAGAGGCTGTAGAAGACCCTTTCTCAATAAACTTTGGAAGGGGTTCCTTTGGAATATCAATATATATACAAAAAGCGTCTTCCAGTCTTCCACTGAGAGTCATATGAGTTTGCCATTGCTGTCCTGATCTCTCTCGGCAGTCAAAACTGATCGCCTTAACTCACTCAGTACGGCCAGTCCTCTCTTCTCCTCTACACAGAGCCCTCGGATGTCCAGTGGGTGTCTGAATGACCCAACCTTTAGCTTCCGTCGTCAGAATTGTCGTATTCTTTGTCAACATTCACGTCTTCAGTATAAGAGCCTTCCGCTTTCAATATTTTGATGATGGTAATTGGGGTGAAACGCTGTTAACGTCGTCTCTTTCGCAGTTCGTATGGAAAGAGTTAAAAGTTTATACCTTTGACGCCATTCTTTCTCAGGACTGTGAGCATTTCTCTTTACATAATTAAAGGCCTTCTTAATGTCGACAAAGTCAACATACGGTTTATAGTTTTTCATCAAGTACTTCTGCACGAACGCATAGTGGGTAAAAAATATGGTCGATTGTGCTGTGTCCTGGTTTCCCGACTGTGTCGACGAAAATGAAAAAAAAGCAAGCATAGATTTGCGTGTGCTGTGCGCGCGCGCGCGCCTCGTGTTGGAAGAAGCGGGCACCTGAACTGCGGGCAACGTATGTGCACTGCACTGCGAGTGTTGTCCAGTTGCCCTGTGAAATCGGGAGAGGCACTGGCTGGCTTTCCACTCTCTGTAACAGGTAGGGCTCAACGGTGTGTTTGTGTGTGTGTGTGTGTGTGTGTGTGCGCGCTTGCGTGCGTGTGTGTGTGTGTGTGTGTGTGTGTGTGTGTGTGTTCGCGCGTGCATGTTTTCCATTGTTTTGTTGATCTTTTGGATGCTTTTTTTTGGTTTTTGATACATTGGGTTGGACAGTTTTATTTTTCTCGTTATCACCTATCATTTATTTCATTTTAGTTCAGTTATCATTATTATTACTACTAAAAACCTCATGGCCGAGAGAGTGGGGGTTTGATTTGGACAGGACACTCTCCACAAAAATCAGATTCTGGCCCAGATAGTCAGGACAGCAGGTCTGCTGTTCTGGTGCTCATACCGGTCGGGCACTGATGACTGACTATTATACATACAAACACTATTATTATCATTATCACAATGATGATTATTATTATCAATATTATTACTATTATTGTTATTATTGGTTACATCTTATCCGTGTTTTTAGCAGCATTCGCGGTTAAATCCTATTGTATGGAGGCGGTAGAATCGTGGGGTGGGGAGGGGGGGGGGGGTTAACGCAAAATTTAATCATAACATATTATCATCCAAGAAACGTTTCACAATCATTCGGAGGTCAATTGGAAACGCAATCAAGGATATATACCCGTTTAATTTGCGTTTGTTTTTGTTGGGTTTTTTGGGGTTTTTTTTTCGATCAGTCCGGCCGCTACACGCGTGTCAACTAACCCGGGAAAAGCCGGCGACTGGCTGCACTGACACGGCGTGCCGGTGTTTTATTGATTTGTGCCCCCCCCCCCCTCCCCCCCCCCCCCCCCCCCCCACACACACACCTGACAAGTATTCAACAAAAGACAAAGGCGGTTTCACTTGATTTAACACTGACAATTCAGAGGTGACTTGGGGTCACAATTGGATGAAGGAGCAGAGACTGGTTTGTGCCGATTCAAGTTGCAGAAAATCCGGTGTGAAGGAAAACGGGAAAAAAAGCAGAAAAAACATGAGGTACATATGCTTGATTTCGTTTCTGATTGACTTTCGGCTGATTGTGAAACGTTCCTTGTGTGATATTAGTATAATGAAATCACACACACACACACACACACACACACACACACACACACACTTCAAGAAAGTGCCCCAGAAGTGTATGTGAAGTTTAAAACGTTTTTGTTTTGTTTTTCAGGTTTTTTCCTCACTACAGTATATAAAAATTAAGACCAATCATCTCTTTAGTTTACAGGTTAAAACTAAATGCTTTTGAAACTGAATATAGTAAAAACGTCACAACCTCCTGTGGAGGACTACTCTCGAATACGCATGTTCTTTTTTAATGTGAGGCCTTAAAGCCCTTTCTACATCCTTCTTTCCCGTCTTCATTTTACATTTGGCATCAACGGAAAAGTTCTCAACTGGTTCAAATCTTATCTCACTGATCAATTCCAGTCTGTCATCGTCGATAATTTCCAGTCTGAACCTGTTAAAATCAAACACGGAGTCCCACAGGGATCTGTTTTAGGCCCAGTTCTCTCCACACTGTACACTGCTCCTCTCGCTGAAATTATCAACCACCACAATGTTAGTCATCATTCCTATGCTGATGACACTCAACTTCAGAAGAGTGATACCCCTGAAAAATTGTCCTCGCTCTTGCAAGAAACATCTGAATGCTTCCTGGACACTCAAAACTGGATGACTCTAAATAAGTTACAATTGAACGCAGACAAAACCGAAGCAATGATCATAGGAACTAAACAAAAACTGTCTTCCATCACAGCTGACAAAATCAAACTTGGCAGTACATCCACCTCTCTTTCCAGCTCAGTCAGGAACCTCGGCGTTGTCCTTGACAACACACTGTCCATGCAAAAATTTATCAGTCAGACATGTCAATCCTGCTACTGTCAATTGCGACGCATCAGTTCCATTCGGAAATATCTGTCCACCGACGCAACATCTAGATTTGTCGTTTCTCTCATTCTCTCTCGCCTTGACTACTGTAACTCCTAATTGTCTGGTTTGCCTGCTTCATCCATTCAGTCCCTTCAGCGCACACACAACTCTGCTGCCCGACTCGTCCTCAGAAAGAAAAGATTTGAGCACATCACTCCTATTTTGCAACATCTCCATTGGCTCCCTGTCTCACACAAAATAAAATACAAGATCAGCACTCTATGTTATGAATGTATTCACAAATCTGCCCCTTCCTATCTTTGTGGCTGCCTCTACACTCCATCTCGCTCTCTACGATCGGCTTCGGGTCCACTCTGTTTACGCGTACCCAGATTCAAACACTCCACTGTTGGACGCCGTCCTTTCTCTGTCTCCGGACCTTGTATTTGGAATGAACTTCCTCTTTCGCTACGTCAGGTCTCCGCACTCAGCTCTTTCAAATCTGGCCTTAAAACCCTCCTCTTCACAAGATAGCCTCCCTCCCATACCTCTTCCTTGTCTTCAGTTTTCTTCAGTTTTAGAGTTATGCATGCGTGTGAATGACTGGTGTGGAAGCGCTTAGATTTGTCTCTGCACAAGATTCAGCGCTATATAAATACTATCATTATTTATTATTATAGATTTTCGGGGGAAAATTGTGTAAAGATTTTGATAATTTTGCACTGCTGTTAAAGATCTCTGAAAGTTTGCCGGGCTTCGCAGTCCAGTAGAACATTTGGTTTGATAAAGTTTACAGTTGATTTTGTTCCAGTTACTCGCTCCTTTGTATGTGGATTCTTTTTTCCCGTCTAAAATCGCAAGATGTTGATAGACGTAAAACTGAAGAACACACACACACACACACACACACACACACACACACACACACACACACACACACGGTGATTTTATTCACAGACAATAGGATTTAACCACATTGGCATTCGAGTTCTTTGGTAAATGTATAGTTTTACTTGATGTTTATATCTGTTCTAGTTTCTGTCTCTTATTGTTCGTTATCGTAACAGACGTGTTTCGTTAGTCTTCAAGTCTTTGATGTGATTTTTTTTAAACTGATTTTCTTTGCTCTGTCACTGTCTTCATATGTCCACCCCTCAGTGTTTTGTATTTTTCGGTTTCTGTATCAGTATGTAGATACGAAAGAAAACTGATTTGCAGATCGATAACTGAAGGGGTACACATACCTGGGTGAACATAGGGCTGACCACCTGTCTTCTTGTGTTTCCATCTATCCACATTTTGTAACCTTTTTACACACATAATTCACCGCCATTCATACATTAAAAAAGAGAAAAGTGGAGAAAAAAAAAGAAGTAAGCTTTGGTTGGTATGTATGAGCACATAATTATGTGACACGTCAACACACACACACACACACACACACACACACACACACACACACACACACACACATATATATATATATATATATATATATATAGTGTGTGTGTGTGTGTGTGTGTGTGTGTGTGTTTACTCCTTTCTCTGTGTCTCGTCAGCTTTGGCTGTCTGTGTCACTTACTGTGAAGTGGAGCGTAAAAGCCTCCTAACAGGGTGCCCAATTACCGTCGAATCACGGACATATGAACCACAGTTGTGACATCTCTTTGCTGTTTATGGCATCTCTGTACGCTCGTCTGATGTATGTTAAAAAATAAAAAAAAAAAAAAAGCTTGGGGTGTAGACAAGCACACAGCCATACAAAATGCTTTCCATAACGTGTTCATCATCACTCAATTGCGGTTCATCACTGAGCCCGCCTCAGTGTTTGCCTTCCACTCTGAGAAAGGAGTTCTCCCCTTCTATTTCCTTGCCTCTTTGTTTCGCGGGGCACAGAGAAACTTTTGACATGCAATGCAAAGCTGTCAAGTTGTAACCCCTGAGATGTATGTATGTCTGTATGAATGTATGTGTGTTGAAATGTATGTGTAGTGTTATATATATATATATATATATATGTATGTATATGTATATAATGCACTGTTGACAGGAGGAACACACACACACGCACGCACGCACGCATGACTTTTTCCAATGCTCTGTATCTTTCTCCACCACACATACAAACATGCGCACACACGCCACGCGCACACACACATCATTCTTCACCGTCTGCCCAAAACCGTTCCCACCACCACGCCCCGCCCTCCAACCCCCCCCCTCCCCCCCCCCCCCCCCCGCACCCCTCCCCCCCCTCCCCCCCCGCTCCTCTCCCCTCCCATCCCACCCGTCTAATATTACTTAAAGTGGAAAACGTTAACTCACTCAGTACGGCCAGTCCTCTCTTCTCCTCTACACAGACCCCTCGGATGTCCGTCCAGTGGGTGTCTGAATGACCCAACCTTTAGCTTCCGTTGTCAGAAGTGTGGTATCTTTATGTCAACATTCACCTCTTCAGTATAAGAGCCTTCCGCTTGCAATATTTTGATGATGGTAATTGAGGTGAAACGTTGTTAACGTCGTCTCTTTCGCCGTTCGTATGGAGAGAGTTAAACTGAAGACTACTACTACGCACGCACACACACACACACACACACATACACACACACACACACACACACCAATATATTGACGTGTTCACATATGTGCTCATACATCAGTACCAACCAAAGCTGACTTTTTCCTTCCTTTTTTTTTAAATCTGTAAATGGCGGTGAATTATGTGTGTAAAAAGGTTACAAAATGTGGATAGATGGAAAAAAAAGAATAGTCCGGTTCTGGAATGATTTTCCAAGGAAAAAATTGCAACAGTCAGTTTTTTTTTGCTTCAGTCCACTCTAAAAATCAACAGCAACAACATATCAAAAAGGGAGAAAAAGGGAGATACGGGAAAGTGGATTAAAATTAAATAAAAGATAATTCATTTCACCAAGATAAGCTTTTTAGTCCGCAAGGAGAGCCATACTTCGGCATACACAAGGCAGCGCGCTGACCCCGAGGTCAGAGCAAGAATGCCACGCCGCTCACAGGAAATGATAAGATAAACAAGTGATGGCGGACGCTGAGTCGTCGTCTGCTGCACGGCTTATTCTGGTGAATAAAATAGTAATCTTTTACATCTAGTGTGCAAATACAGCAACACAAGTGTTTTAATGAACTTATCTTTGATACATGTCATGTGTGACTGGAAAATATAATTCTAAAAAACAACAGCATAGATTAAAGCTGGCGAGCAAAGCGCTGGCAGTGTGCAGTTGTTTTTTGTATGGAACGGTTTTTCCGTCAAAAAGTTATATTGCTCTCTCTCTCTCCACACACACACACACACACACACACACACACAGTGTGGGACAGTGTGTGTGTGTGTGTGTGTATTTCTTACTCAGTGAAACCACTGGAAATGTGTCTGAAGCTATCACAAGATGATTGTGGGTAAGTACGTAAAAAGTAATACATTATTATATCTTTTAAAAAATTAAAACGTGAAAAGAACGAAAATAGCAGTTTGTGTGAAAAAAGTTCGTATACGGTAAGCGTACACTAAATGAGATGACTGATAGAAAGAAAGTGTTGATTTTCCCCACTTCCTTCTTTTCTTACTTGTGGGACATTGCTGTATCTTATGTGGAAAACTGTAACATGATGGCGACAACACAGTGTAGACTGTTCAGTCAGAAGAAGCTGTGGAAGGACTCCAGAAAGCATCATGCCGAGAGAGGGGACAATTACACATTTCATCTTGGACAGAGACTTCACAAAAATGCCAACACGATTATACAAACGCCAATTCAATAACTAGTGACTTTGAGCGAGACATAATGAAGAAAAACTGAAGAACACTCGCCCGTTAAACTCCGAAGAAAGGTTGACAAACCATTTAGAACAAAATTTCTTACTTTGGGCAGTCGGAAACATATGATAGACACAGACACAGTGTTCGCCGTTCTGTCTTACGAATGTGAAAAAAAGTATGTGAAAAAAGTCTCCTGGAGAAATGTTTTGAGAGGGGCGACCAGTGGGCACAGACCGTAAGAAACTGTATTAAGTCTGTTAACGATCTGCATGCAGCAGATGCAATGTATCACCAACAATACAGTGTCAATTTTAGAACAAACAAAAACACGCCACAAAGCGCTTGTCTTGAACCATCAACAACGGGAATTTAAACCATCCGACGCGAAAGGGTAGACCAGCTGATGAAGAGTGAAAAGCTGCATTTCTCAGAGTGGTACAGTTTCTGGTGGAAAATGATGATGAACAAATCACACTAACAGGTCTCCAAGAGAAAATGCGACAGTTTCTTAAGAAACCTGGACAGAAAAAAGAACCCTACACTAAAAGAAACCCACGACAAAAGTTACAGAATCGTTTTGGGGGGAAACCATCATTATCACACCAATTAGAGGAAAAGCAAATGTTGTTACTTTCAAAACAACTGTTGAAAAGATTATCAAAGACTTTTCCAAAGAAACAAAGACGGACGACGAAACAGAAAAAGAAACTCCGTATCATTCAAACAGCTGCTTCACTTCTCTCAGACACCAAGGCCATGGTCACATCGAAAGAGCACTACCCACTGAGTTCTGACATTGCTAGCTTGGATAAAAACTTAGAATACCTTCAACCATCAGTCAAACTCTTTCTTGATTATCTGCTTCACAACAACAACAAAAGATTGTCAACTGAAGATCGCTTCTCTTGGTCAGACATCCAAGTAGCAAGACCAAAGGTCGTAATATCACCATTACATTAGGTCTCGGAGTTGAAGTTCATCATCTGATCGGTTCGAAATATTTAGTTGATCATTTGAGAAAACTAGGGTACTCTTCTTCATATGCTGAAGTTAAGAGATCTGAGCAATCTGCAGCACTGACCCAAGGCGTTGGCACTGAAGGTTTGACCCCAACCAGTTATGCGCAGTTTGTGGCACTGTGGACCACAACATCCAAACAATTGATGGGACTGGCACCTTCCATGGCATGGGAATGATACCTGCTGACACTCCTGCCAACAGCAGTAACAGAGCCATCAAAAAGGACCAAACTGCCTCGGTTGAGAAAGTGAAAAGCACTTGGAAAATCCCAGTAAAAATATTTCACTTTTCCGACTCTGAGCTGAAGTTAGAATGTGGTCTTCTTGATGTCAGTCATACTGCCGTAAAAAATGTCATTGACCTCTTGTGGAAAATTTCACGGCTATTACGCTCTCCGCGACCAGGCTGGTCAGGAACTATGCAAGCAGTGTGTGATGGCCCATTCACAGGACGAAGCTGCTTCACCTTCCTACCCATGATTGATATGGACCCCACAGACTTGTCAGCATTGGCAAACCAGTTCCATGTGACTCCAGTCACCACCTTTGATCAACCTCTCTGTGGAAGTGCAGGATAATTGTAGCCGGTGAACCAGATGGCAGCCCACTCCACTCCATTGTCTTACGATTTCGCGGCTTTCATACAGAAATGAACTTTCTTCATTCCATAGGATGATCATGGCAGGATCTAGTCTTCAGCAGTTGCTGGAAGTGATATTTGCACCGAATGCCATAATTCAAATGTTGACAGGAAAACTGTGGCCAGAGCTGTTCAATAACATTTATTTGTTCATCGATTTGTTTTTGTTGTTGTGGTTGATTTTATTTCACTGTTCCGTGTTTTAAGGAGAAAAAAAGTGATGCTGAAGGAAGCCGAAACACTTACGTTTTGGTCATGTTCTTTCTATCACTGCAGCAATATGATCAGCTATTAAGGTATTTAATATCATACTAACTGCATAGTTCATGTTTTGCCCTTTCTCTTCATTTATACAGCAAAAGGCTGCTAGGTTTGTATTCGGGAGTTTATAGTATTTTGAAAAAAAAAGAGCCATAATCGTGCGCCAGAAAAGGCTGTGATCACGCGGGTAACACACGGCAAGGAAATGAAGCTGCAATGTGGGGCCACCCCATGTGCTTTTGAACTGACCGCTAAACTGTTTCACAGTTTTTTTAATATGGGTATATATATATATATATATATATATATATATATATATATGTGTGTGTGTGTGTGTGTGTGTGTGTGTGTGTGTGTGTGTGTATAAATTCTGCAAGCATATGGCGCTAATTAAAAACAATGTATATCAGAACCTTTCCAATGAATGGTTACTCGACCATGTTTTACTAGCCGCAGTCCTGTTCTAAAAATAGAGCATGTTACATCATCAGTTTCATCGAAATTATACAGATATGGCACATTTTCCCAATCAACACGCTAAATTATGTTAAATTCTGCTGATTTATAACGATACCTATCCAACGATTGGTTACTTGGCCATGTTTACACTGAGCGCAGCTCTACTGTAGAAATAGAGCATTTGTGACGTCATTTCATCAAAATTATAAACAAACTAAGACTTCAGTCAATCTCCCTTTTTCACAATGTTTTTATTACAATAGGAACTATCCAAAAACAACATAAAACAAACTGTTGCAATTTGTTCCTAACTTGCCTTATTTAATTCGTTCCACAACAGGACTAGAAGACGGGTGGTTAGCCCTATACAGTTACGTATCTCCAAATTTTCTTTCAGCCGTCTGAGTTCCCACAGGTCAATGTTCCCATAAATCTACGTGTCCTGGGTCTTTGTTCCCACGCGTTTTTGTTCCCCCAAGTCTGTATTCAGGTCTGTGTTCCCCAAGGTCTGTATTTCCCCAGGTCCATGTTCCCCAAGATATATGTTCCATGTGTGCGTGCTCAGATTTTGTCACGTTTGGGTTTCATTATAAATGTCTTGCGGGTGTTTGACCACTTCCTTACCTCTGCTAAATACTATCAGTGTTCAACTTGTATTACTTTTTGACGATTGAGTAGTATTATGACGTCTTGGCAATATTTGACCACAAGCTGAGATTAACTCATTCCTGATGCCCAGCAATCTTCTTTGATGGCATTTTTTTGTATCTTTTTTTTTTTTTTTTTTGTTTGCTTTTTTTTGCGTGTGTTTACCCTTGTACTACTGCAAGTGCATGTATTCCAGGAACCAACTATTTGAATCACCAATAATTATATATGATATAATATAATATAATATATCCTTTTTTTTTTTTTTTGAAGAGTGATATGATACCTTTGGAATAAAGATGTCAAGCCAGAAAAAAAAAAAAAAAATTGACCACAAGCTGACCACCATTTACTACTCCTGACCATTACTGGCCACTACTTGTTATTAATGACCACTACGCAACAGTGGTAAAATTGCACTGTTTGTCACTTTCTGCATTGTCATGACTGCTAGGAAGGTTTCTGACCGCAAGGTAACCACTGCTGACCACTAACTGTTGAGATTAATCATTTTACATCGGTTATGCGGTATTGGGACTTCTTCGCAGGATTTGGCCATTAACTGACCACCACTGCCTAGTGCTGACCACTGCTGACCACCACTGAGAGATGTTTAGAATGCAGTATTTTATTGTTTATGCAGTATTTATACTTCTTGACCTAGTTTGACTGTCCACTGGCCAGTACTGATCACCACCCAAAATTTTGCAGCTTGCGTTATGAGTACTTTCGTATACAATATTATTACTTCTTTCTTGTTTTTTGTTTTTTTTCTTTTTCTTTTTTATACCATTGAGCACTACTGACCAATGACCACTACCCCCAAAACGTATGTATGATGTAACATACATAGCCCTGGGGGTACGGGACATACACCTGGGGGAATATAGACCTTAGGGAACATACACCTGGGAGGAAAGGCATACACAAAATGTGTGTGGGAACATAGACTTGAACAGAAACCTGGGGAACGTTTTACCTGTATGAACATTTTCATGTTCCCAAAGAAAGTACCATTTGAGATTTTTTTTTCATTCTTTTATTGATTCATTAATCAATGTATTTATCCATTGATTATTTCGTAATTTGACTGTTTCATTCCTTTATCAATTAATTAATTAATCAATGTATTTATCCATTGATTATTTCGTAACTTGACTATATATCTGTTGGTTTTTCTTATATTCAGTACATGTATGCATCTGTCTGTTTCTCTATTTATGAAAAGCATGTTTTATAAAGTACCATTTGAATGTGGATGAAAGTACTATACTGAATAATGCAAAGTACATGTGGTGTTCCTAATGTGAATCAGTCCGCGCGCTTTGAAACTGAAACTGTGAAATTGAAACCGCTGGTCAGTGTAACATGTACACGACTGACCAAGAAACGGTGATCCTTAGTATCGTGCAATTTGAAGAAAACGGTAAGTGAGCGGTTACCGGTCAACTGAGGCCCGATTGGGACTTCTTCGCAGGATTTGGCCATAAACTGACCACTGCTGCCTAGTGCTGACCACTGCTGACCACCACTGAGAAGTTTTCAGAATGCAGCATCTTATTGTTTATGCGGCATTATACTTCTTGACCTAGTTTGACTGTCCACTGGCTAGTACTGATCACTACCCAAGATTTTGCAGCTTGCGTTATGTTAACATCTTTCTGTCTTATGAGTACTTTCGTACACAATACTATAACTTCATGCCTTTGGCTTCCATTTCGCAGCTGAAAGATCAATATGCATTCAGGTGAACAAGAGCGTCTTCCTTAACAGAGCATAGCGTTGGCAGAGTATTTTTTGTGTTGTTGTCGGGGTTCTGTAGCTATGGGTAACGCACACGCACACAGGCACACACACACACACACACACACACACACACACACACACACACACACACACACACACACACACACACACACACACACACACCACTCGCACGCATGCACGCACGGGGTACCGGGGGGCGCGTGAGACTTGAATTGAGTGCGAATCGGTGCATGACTGGTGAGGATGGGAGTTGCTACCAGAGAAGAAGAAGAAGAAGAAGAAGAAAAAGACGAACTGGATAGCATCACGACAGCACCACTAACCAACCAACATACATGTGGCACCATGGCAGCCACCATCGAGTTAGGCATTGGACTTCTGATCCATGCAGTTATCACAGGGGTGAAAACCCGTGTGTAGTCGTTCCACACCATTTGTCACAGAGTCAGACAACTGGTTATTTCAAGTACTGTTCTGGGGAAAGGAAAGGGGGTTTGACTGCTGTAACTCTCTATTGTCTGGTTTGCCTGCTTCATCCATTCAGTCCCTTCAGCGCATACAAAATTCTGCTGCCCGACTCGTCCTCAGAAAGAAAAGATCTGAGCACATCACTCCTCTTTTGCAACATCTCCACTGGCTCCATGTCTCACACCGAATAAAGTACAAGATCAGCACTCTACGCTACAAATATATTCACAAATCAGCCCCGTCCTATCTCTGTGGCTGCCTTCACCTCTACACTCCATCTCGCTCACTACGATCAGCTTCGGATCCACTCCACTTACGCATACCCAGATGCAGACTCTCGACTGTTGGCCGCCGTTCTTTCTCTGTCTCTGGACCTTGCAATTGGAATGAACTTCCTCTTTCGCTTCGTCAAGTCTCCACACTCAGCTCTTTCAAGTCTGGACTTAAAATCCACCTATTCCCAAAATAGCCTCCCTTCCCTGCCTCGTCCTTGTCTTTAGTTTCTCCAGTTTTAGAGTTATGCGTGCGTGAGAATGACTGGTGCGAAAGCGCTTAGATTTGTCTATGCACAAGATTCAGCGCTATATAAGTACCATTATTATTATTATTATTGTACCTCTGCTGTGGCACCGTGGCGGCATTGGCGTTGGGGCTTTGGGAGAGGGCACTTTACTCGGAATTTCTGCACTGACTCCACCCCGCCAGGTATGAACAGGTACCTGACTTCAGGTGGCCCGGGGCAGGAGAAGATTGGGCCCCGTCTTCTTGCTCTGAGCCCGAGACACAGTGAATATGAATTCATTGCCCCCGCAGTGGCCGTAAAATGCTATACTGAGTAGAACCTTTACAACTTTTAGCGGCAGCATCGAGAATTATCATTTTGTTGAGAGATGGTACTGTTGCAGTGAATTTACTTTCTTTTTTTTCTTTTTTTAAATTGGTATGTTACACATATTTTTGACTCACTTGTGTAAACAAAGTGAGTCTATGTTTTAACCCGGTGTTCGGTTGTCTGTGTGTGTGTGTGTGTGTGTGTGTGTGTGTGTCTGTGTGTCTGTGTGTCCGTGGTAAACTTTAACATTGACATTTTCTCTGCAAATACTTTGTCAGTTGACACCAAATTAGGCATAAAAATAGGAAAAGTTCAGTTCTTTCCAGTCATCTTGTTTAAAACAATATTGCACCTCTGGGATGGGCACAAAATTTTTTTAAAAAGAAGCCTAATTATATGCAAACTGCATTTACTGTTATATTTATATTTTTTGTATTCTCTAAACCTTGGCACTTTGACCTCTTATTCTGACACAACAACAAGAGGAGTCATTATTATCATTTTTTGTTCAAACAGGAACTTCTTTTGCTAAGCATGGAATTTTTATTTATTTTGCAAACGTTTTGGTGCAGATAGTAAAAAAAGGGAAATTGCTCTGTAATTAATGCTAGGGGACTTAATTTATCACAAGTGAGTCTTGAAGGCCTTGCCTCTCTTGTTCTCATTGGAATGTTTCACACATTTTCCTCAGTGGATAAACATGGCGCTTTTTTGGGGGGTGGGGGCAGGAGCGTGACAGGGGTAGTCAAAATCATGTTTACCACCAGCAAGCCACATAGCGGTGTACCTCAGTGGAAGCCGTGGAGAGTGTTCGTCTGGGAAAATAAGTACTGAGTAGTAATGGTACGCCCGGTGTTTGTGCTTTTGCCTCAGCACTAAGTTCAATTGTGGCA